>NC_079153.1:39337763-39661305 GCF_947563725.1 Argiope bruennichi | reverse complement strand
AATCGAAACTCAATATTTAAAGAAAGGATAGAAATGCAGCTTAGTTTTAGTTCAGGAACTAGTTAATATATATTTCTTAAGCTATTTGCAAAATTTTAAGCAGATCCTTTGATAAACATTTAAACTAGATGATTTTTGCTTTTACTTACTTTTAGCCAAATAAAAGTCCTTTCGTCCAATTAAAAAAAATTGCCATTTAACTGGTATATTTTGGTTCCATAGATGTTTTTTCAATCTCTTTTATGGAAATATTAAAAAAATATAACTATTTTCGAACATTTTTCAAAAAGTTTATCCCGAGCTTTGTTACAGGCCTTACAATTCATGTTTCTAGAAAATACATATGACAAAATGAGATTTCAAAATCATTCCGAAATAATGAAGAGCTATCAATTTTATGAGCATTTTTGTCCGGAACTGAGAATATTTGTACGAAGTATTTATTTATTAGAAACGGGAGAATTGTATGAAAATCAAATCTGGGACATTGAAAAGATAAATTTTTAAACATCTGAAAATGGCTTGAAATTTCATTTCCTGCCATAATTTCGCATTCGCTTAATTCACTTGATTATTTCATACATATAAATAGCATTTTGAATAAGCTGATCCAAGATGCACATTTACGTCCCAAATTATACACGTGCACCTACATAAACGATCATCCCTGGAGAATACTAATAAGTATGCAGAAACTTGCTTTTAATATTAAGAGAGCTAAGATGATTGATTACCTTTGATTAATGAAAACCGTTTCTTAATAACCATTATAATCAAAAGACCGCCATACTGCTTCAATCCTTTGATTTGGTATTTTTTTTATTAAACCAAAATTGCTAAATTAAAAAAAAAAATTTAAAAATTTAAATAAATCCTAATCAACATCCTTGTCAAACCAGAACTTTTATTTAAATTGCGGAATTTGAATTTTCTTGAAGTATACTTCTGTGTTAAAATAAACTTGTAATAATATATATAAATGAAATATTTATAACTATAAGTGAAGCCAATAAATCGGTCATTCGATTCCAACCATTTGTCCGATTTCGTCAACTTTTTTTTCGTATGAAAGCAGATATATCATCAAAGGTCAAATGCCTTCTTGCATTTTTGATAGAAACCGAAAAAAAGAACTCTTTTACTTACATTCTCTAAGAGGAAAAAAAACCAAGACAAAATTTGCAAATCCACTGATTCGATTTTTTTCACAGTGAAAGTTTGTGACGACTGGATGCATCATTAATTGTCATCTGACCCTCTTAGGTATCACTCACCATTTTCGGAAGAAATCGAAAAAACATTACTTCACTGTACTTACTCTGTGTGCCTCACCCCACTTTTAATAACTTAATACATATATAATAAATGATATCAATGATAATGATACATATATGATATCAAATAATTTAAATTAACTCGGTACTGGCCGGCTGATTTTTTTTTTTTTGATTTTGTCAATTATTTTAAATATAAATAACGGGCGAACATTTAGTCGCTGATGGTGGCTTTTTACCCTTAAAATAAAAACTGCAAAAGACAAAAAAAAAAATTATACATAATTTGCGTTTTAAATATCCAGGAAAATAGATTTTATATGAAATCACTTCTAATTCAAAATTATAACTATAACTGCAATATTTTAGTAGTGAAGGCTGAAAAGGAAATTTCATGCCCTAGTTTTGGCTGTTTCTAACATCAATAATTTATGTTGCCAGATAGTAACTTAGATGTAAAGGACCTTTGTACCTTTGCCTTCCAGCTTGCCGAGAGGAATTATCATTTTTTTTTTAACTAAACACACTTAGATCTTGATTTTTAACATTACTAAACTGCTTCTTTAACATTTAAGACTAAGCAAATGCTGTTTTTTTTTTTTAAAAAAACATTGAAAATCTGTTTATTTATTTCAAATAATGCATATTTTTACATAATTTTTAACTTTTTTGATAATATTTTCATATTTTAATGAATCCAAAAGAATTATTCTAAAGAATTCCTTCTGTTAATGAATGTCGATATGATGGTATAAGCTGTTGTAGTTTTTGTAGCATAGCAGATTGCTGAATCTAGAGCTACTAAATTTGGGCAGTAGGTGTACATTAAGAAAAGATTTTTCAAAAACTGGATTTTTAACTAAAAATGAATCGAAATTTTAACATTTTTGCTCAACAACTTTGGGGAATATTATTGTACAAAATATGTTTTTACATCTCTTTAATATTAAAAAAAAACTTTAAACATATGAAATTTAGGTCTGTGTAATTTCCCCTGTATAAAAATATGATAATTGTTCAAAATATTTTTATGTCTTACAACACCTTTTATTGATTCAGCAACTTTGCACGAGTATTACACAGATATGAATAGCTTTTCTTTGCACATTTTTTGTAATAATTATGATAAAAAAATTTTAATATAATAGATTGATCAAACCTAACACTTTATCACACTGTAATGTTTTAGATTCTAGGTCCGGGTGCTCTCAAATCATTTTAGCATTGTTTAGATCTGCTGTCAGTCAAATAAGTAGATATTAGAAAAATAGATTAGATATAGTTTGATTTCACTTCTGTTAAAAAGAATTTCATTTTCATTTCGTTACTGATATTTTTTTACTCCTTTTTTTAATAGTTTCTTTTTCAAAGTCTTACAGTAGTAAATAATAAACTTTAATTATCAACAGTACGATAAATTCCTGGCTTCAGAAAATTTTTGCAAATTATAAAAAAAATAGCTTATAAATAGTTCGTTTTTCTGATTTGAAATTTATCTGAATTGTTTGGTTCATGAAATCAAGATAAAACCGCTACATTTTGTTCCCAAATAGTAACATTATGCGATTTATTCATGCATGGCTTTTTTCTTAGTTGAAGCCTTGAATTGTCAAGGCCACAGGAATTGTTTTAAAAAAATTATCAACATCCGCTGATACAGGGTTTTTCTTAGCTGGTTGCGATGCGCATGACAACAAACGATTTTTTTTCCTGGTTGGCAAACGATTTTTTTTTAAATTTATCTTTTCTGCTGAGAGTTTCTCGGCTGATTTAAAAAATAACATGTTATATCGGCATATTAGAAGATGGGAATACGAAAATTTTCATTTTGTTGTATTTAAAATGTCTTGCTGATTAAAGAAATTAATTTATATCACAGTCGTTTCTTGCTCAAATATTTTGTATTTTATGTAGTTAATAGGCAAATATTAAATTGAATAAAAGGAACTTTCACGAACCATTTACTCTAAAACAAGTAATATAATTTTTTTTAAAAAATTCAATTGCTACTTAGGTCAACAAAGAAATTTTTTATTTTTGTTACTTTTTAAGTAATTATCAAAAAAATTATTAAATATCAAAAGATTTCAGATTAAATTCAAGGCATTATTTAATAGAACCTATTGATTGTTATTGTATTGTAACCATAAAATTTCTAAAACTTCAAAAACCAAAAAAAAAAAAAAAAAAACTCCTTGATAAATTACAATTTACTTTGAAAAGTACTTTGGAATTATCCCGTCGATCTGCCAACGCTCGCGAAAATGCGCCAATCCTTTGGCGCCATCATAATGAAAATAATTTGTGGTTATTGGCGAAAAGCTGCCTTTTGGCGATAATATCGGGTTTGATGAAAATGGGCGACGGAATTAATTAAATTTAATCAATGAATTAATATTTGAAAAAAAACTGTATTAACATCAAGTGTCGTCCACTGCAAGTTTAAAAAAAATGTATTTGAACTTCAGTGGATGAATAAAATATTTTATTAACGATTGAAAATTTGAACAAGATATATAAATAAATATACAGGGTGTCCCAAAAAAATGTATACACACTTTAAATAATTGTAAATTTGGGGTTTATTATAATTCGAATAACTTTCAACATGTAAAAGATTCTACAAATATCATTCTATTCTCTTGTTATCGCATGTTCTCAAACTGATGTCCGTTCTGCTCCAGACACTGCTGACAACGCGAAGCGATGGAATAGCACACATGATGGAACAATTCCCTTGGGATATTCGTACATTCATGTTCAATGTTTTCCCTCAATTGAACAACTGTTGCAGGTTTATGAACGTCCTGAACAGTTCCATCAGCTTCAAACTTATCTCTAATTCGAGTGATGGTAACTCGTGTAGGTGGTTCTTTGTTAAACTCCCTCTTAAATTGTCTTTGCACTTCTACTGCATTTTCATACTTCCAGTAGCATTTTAGAATAAATTTTCTTTCTTCAAATTTAAGTCTGTCTGCCATCATTCGGTTCAATGGGTTCAGTATGTAAAGAAAGAAGAAATAAATTAGTTATAAGTTGCTAAAATGTGTATACATTTTTTGGGACACCCTGTATATAAGGAGAGTGTGAACTAATAGTAGGAACTGAATATGTCCGAATACTAAGCAAAAACAAAAATGATGTCGGCACATTATAATTCAGAGATAGATTCCTTATTATTTAAATGAATCCCAATCCTTACTCAAAACCAGAGGTAGGGGGGTCTCCCCTAAACTTTCTCGCATACTCTCTAATAAAAGAGCTAACCCAGAGAATGCCTTGTTTGGCTTTGGGGTAAATTCAACATTTTCACTGAATCTATCGTGTGATCCTTGGCGTGTATTTTGGTGGTTAATTCCGGCATACGTATAATAGTATCCAAAACTGAATGTGTATTTTAGATGCTTTTTTCCTAACCGAATGAAACAAATATACACAAAACTACACTTGTAGACACAAAATTATATTGCGAAAAAAATATTTGTAATATTGCCAAACAAATATTTGTTCTTTTATTTTTATTTAATTAGTTTTCATCAAGTTATTAAACTTTAGTCCATGGGCATTTAAAAAACGACTTTGAATTAAGAAAAGAAAGTAGAAGTAGAGTTTTTTCATTTATTTAAATGTGTTATTACAAATCATGTTAAAAATATCAGAAGTCAGGGATTGAAAGTTACCTTTCAGCTTTAACTTCTAAGCAATCGCAGCAATAGAAAAGCATTTGTCTATCTGAATGAGATATTTATTCATTCAATTTGATATTTTTTTAACCTTTAAATCATAAAGAAGTTACAGGAAATGAATATTTTAATCTTCCACCAATTCTACCCCTTTTGAGCTTTATGACCAATCTACGAAGTCACCCAAGAATTTTAAATCCCTTTATAACGTATCCCAAACTAGTTAAAATCCATTCAAAATTGTTTTCTCAATATGATATGAGCAAAGCGTTATATACAGGATTCCTACTTATATTTGTTCCACCTCTTCCCCCTTAACTTCTAAATGATGACAGCTTAAGCTATAAATTTGGTGTCTGGATATAGTAAAATGGCCAAGCAGTATTTGATGAGGCAACTTGCATTGCCATCTGTCAGCAAATTTTTGGAATGAGCGGTCCGCTCTCGTAAACAGTGAAAAGTACGAGAAAGAACTCAGTTAAAAAGTTGTAGAGCAATCCCGATTTAGACACAAAATGCGCACGTTAATGCTCAAAACATTGTGTGGATGGTTTTGGATTCTAGAGACTACCGTAATTTACCCAGTGTTAGGAGAGCCATTGCAATAGGTAGTCTTCCTATAAGAAACACAAGACCGCGGTGGCCTGGTGGTAAGGTCTCGGCTTGTGAGCCGTAGGGTTTCATGTTCGAGACTCGATTCCACCGAAGAATCGTCGTGTAAAGGGGTCTGTTGCACGTTAAATCCGTTATGCCAAACGTCCTCCCGCTGTTGTGGAGAGGGGAGTGCCAGCTCAGGTGTCGTCCTCGTCATCTGACCGCGGTTCAAAATGACGAGGTCCGTCCCAAAATAGCCCTAGTGTTGCTTTACAACGGGACGTTAATATAACTAAACTAAACTCCTATAAGAAACAATTGTTATATTAAGTCATCGTTAACAGCTGCTTTATCCTATAAGGCAGAAACTTTTGTTGGTCGTTGTTGTCTTATACTAAAATTTGAATAGTCAATAAGCATAACAGCCCGTCTCGATAATCTCTGTTTATATGGCTTAGTTCTGTGGTAACAGGGTGACTGGCTAAAATGCAGAAATGCAGTTTACGTTTCAACAAAATTATCGGCAAAATCGATCGAAAAGCAAGGTCATGCCTGTTCCTGACGGAGCAATAAAGGACAAACCAATCAGTATGCTTAAAAGCAGGAAGGATTAGAGTTGTCCTTCTCTATAATACAATACGCCAAATTATTATTTTTAATACATGGAATTGAAAATATCCGATTTTGATTTCTTAAAAGTCGCGGTTTTGTATTTTAAGGCTCAATTTTTACAAATTTCCGCAGCTTACATTTTCATTTATATGTTTTTCATGTCTCAAAATTTCATTTAAATCACTTGAAAAAAGAAAAACTATCCATTTAACCTTTCAGTATGTTACTTCACAAGCTTCTTTAACTTTGCTGGATCTTCCTTTTTAAACGACTCTCGTTAGAAAGATTGTTGTTTAGAAAAAAAAAATCACGCATAAAAATATGTTTAACTCAGCTTATTCAATCGCTATTTATTACAATAAGATTGTTTTTAATTTTTCAAGGAAAACTAAAATGTAAAACGCACAACTGCACTTACTAATTTAGACAAAAGCGTTACAAGACCTTTTTTACATTTGAGAATGCTTAAGGAAAGTCATTTCAAAATGAAGGTTTCCTGTCGGTTGACGCGTTATTTATTGAGCCTATACAGTCTGATAAACAATTCTTAGAGTATTGCAAAATACAATATTTTCATCCGGCTTAAATTTTCCTGATAAGCAACTAAGTATAGCTATTTCAACCGCTTCCTCAATTTAATTGAATGTGTGCTTTGTCTCAAAGATCCCTTCCACTAAGTATAACTTTGTCAAAAAATAAAAAATAAATAAAAACTTGTGTATGAGATTAACATTTTGCTGATTTAATGCCCGATTTTGTGGTCATTTATTTATTAAATTATAATTTCCGTAGATTTCATATTAAGTCGATGAGAGAGTTCTCCCGTGTTATTCCTTGTAGATAATATAGCACTTCTCTTGGTAAAAGTATGTGTTTCCTAAACTTAATGTGGGGTTTGGGAAAGGAGGCGACAACCCCTCGCAGGTCTTAGCAATATTCATAAGCTGGAGTTCCCCTTCACACTTTCGTGAATTCCACTGTAACTGTAATAAAACAAACAACCGCATTTTCTATTTCGTATTACACGAAAAGAAAGCCAAATATGAATTTTGGATTTTTTTTTGTTATTTTTAATTGTTTGGACCCTAATTTAAAAATAAACAACAATTTTGCTTACTAGATAGTCAGGAAATTTCATTAAAACAATCTTTCAGTTTTCCAGTTTTCGTATGCACAAACAATTAAATGTACAGACCAGCAATTTGATATCCAACCCCCCTTCAAATGAATTTAGTTCGAAATATAATATGCATCTACATTTCTGATAATGAAATCATATGCCAAATTCCATCTACCTGGATTTTTGCATTTTTGAATTTTCATGTGGGGTCGCGGTGGCCTGGTGGTCTCGGCTTCGGAATCAGGTTCGATACGCAATTCCACCGAAGAACCATCGTGCAAGCGGGTCTGGTGCACGTTAAATCCATCGGGGCCAAACGCCTTCGCGTTGGTGTGATGTGGAAGTTTAGAAAGGGGTGCCATCTAAGATTTCGTCCTCGCCATCTGACCGCGATTCAAAATTATGATGTTAGTCCCAAAATAGGCCTAGTGTTGCCTTAATAAATGGGACAATATAACTTAACTAAAGTTGAGTTTTCACGTGCAAATGTGCAGACCAGCCATTTAACCCCCCCTCCCTTTAAATGAATTTAGTTCGTAATGAAATATGCATCTTTTTAATGCATTTTTGCGTAAAAGTATCAATGCGTGTCATTTTGCATTTTTTAATTATCATATTAGTCACATGAATATATGGACAAACTGACAGAAGAAATTAAAAAAAAAAATATTAATGAATTAAAAAAATGACTGAAAAAAATTTTAATATTATTTTAAAATTATAACTTTAATTCTATTGAATTTCAAATGATTTAAAAAAAACATATGAATATTATTTAAAAGAGTAAGAAGTACCGAAATCAGAAGAGGAGCAGAATATAGTTGATATTCCTACACTCAAATTTTTACACCATACTAATTTGACTCTAATGGATTTAAAACTGAAAATATTAAAACGAATTAAATGATTATTAACTACGAAAATAATTACTTTTTATTGATATAAACGTTTTGTGTTATATTTCAGGGATGGTAAACTCGAATTTACTAAGCGAGGAATTTTTTTACGAAATCAAGATTTAAGAAAACTACAATATAATTTTAAAATGAATCGTAAATCTTAAAGGCAGCTAAATTTTGCGAAATATCACAGCAGATATTTTAATAGTCGCCACCGACAAAGGGCAGTAAAAGTTATTGCGTAAAGGATGCAATTAAAAACGATTACTGAAATAAGCTCCATTGAAATCAAATACTAAATATTAACAATCACAAGTTTACAAATCTGTACATTTTCATAGGTAACTAGTCGTTTTTGAAAATAAACTTCATTTACCGTGATTACTGTTTATATTTTTCTTATAAGTCTCTTATTATAATTTTGTATTAATGATTTCCTTATCAAAGGAGGCGTTTGTAATGAAGTCAAATCCCAAGATATTTAGAGACATTGGCACTTAGGCGTCAAGGTTATCTATTTCAGACTGTACATTGCCTGTTGCAGTAATTTATTGGGTGAATAAATATGATTCCGCCCATTTTTAATGGATGCTCTTGATAATATTACCTGCATGCAAATGAATCGGAAAAATTGTATCCAAAAGATCTGAGAATAATATTTAACCAGCTATGGTGGTCTCTCCAAAACTTTCTTGTACCTTTTCTAATAAAGGACTTATCCTTTTTTCTACGCATAAAATTATGGAGCTTGTGTAAAGGCAAAAGAATTTAGTATTTACTGACATTTGTCATAAAGCATCAGAAAGTCATTTTTTTTTTAGAAATTATGAAAATTATTTGAAAAATAAAAGAGTTTTGGAATTTTGGTCCGAAGTATCGCTAAAGCTAGATTTGCCTATCTTTTTTATTTTTAAAATTTATTCGTAATCATAAAGCACTAATTATGCGCACATAAAAGAAACCGCAGCGTGCTTGAATCTAAATTAAATAACTAAAACAATAAAGAGATTTGTTGTAAAATGCATTTAACAATATTTTATTTAATTTATTGAATATAGAGGTGAAAAAATACTTGGAAGTAAAATTGATGTCACTGTAAAGTTGACTTTTAGGATTCTAAAATTTTATAAATAAGATTCAATAATATTCTGCCAAGTAATCGAAGAACAAAATTCTTTTTCAATTAATTTTTAATTTAAAAATCTATTTAAAATTTTGAAATATTCATTTATAATAATAAGTTACTATCCAAGAAGGAATTACGTGCCAAATTTGCTAGCTCTAAGCCAACATTTTGCCATGTAATAATTTTTTTTGCCATGCATATTGCAGTCTGCATATAGGAAAATGCTTTAGCAAACTAGTTTAGAGAAATCCTTGTTACAATGAATGAATCATGATTTATATTTTTAAGTCACCAAGCAACTTCACTCGAAAACTCGATATTTTACAGCTTTATCGAAAGCAAAAGATAATTCAGAAATTATCCTTTTCCTTTCAAACGAAATACAAATGTAAACATTTGCAAATCACAATTTTCTGATGACTGATAATAATTTTTCTGTGCTTCATTTTTTTAACTTTATCAGAAAGGGCAATTTTTATCTCTTGATAACTTCCTACCGTTTTCTGCATTTATCACGTGAATATAAGACGACTATCGCAAGACAAATTGTTGTCTTCTTTAGTATAAGTAAACTTTCCCAAAATATCATTTTCATTGCATTCTTAATACGTTAAGAGAAATTAAAGTAACTTCAATTAACCAGTAGGAGTGTTCTCCTTAAAATTTTATCTCAAACTCTTTAATAAAAGTGTTTTCCCAGGAAAAGTTTTGCATGGCAATGGCTTATAATAGCTGCGAAATATTAAACTTTGGCATGAATTTAGTATTTTTACTGAACTGTCCATGTTTTAATGCTATTTTATATCTGTAGATGCTGTTTGTTTTTAAATTCTAATCTTTGTTAGAATTCTGCTAATGGAAAACCTCATAAATTAAAATCTAATGCATATTTTGTGCTCAAATTTAGTATAGTAATTTCTCAATATTTTTGTAGTTCCTGAACTAAAGAATAAGAAAATTATATTTTTAAAAAATATTTTATAGTTGCTTAATACTTCACAATGTGAAAAATGGAAAAATTTCGTCATTAGTCATATAAACCTGTTAGTCATTTGAAACCCAGTATTTAAAGAAAGGATTGGCTATTTTTTTAATCCAGAAACTAGACAGGGTATTGCCGTTTTCGAACGACGAATTCGGGGAGCTGACAGTAGACATCACGAGGGTAAAAAAACCCGCATACAGCACAGGGTCCCAAACGATATTTAGTAGGTGAAAATCACAAAAATATAGGGTACATGAGAATTATTGAAAACAGCAAAAAAATAATAAAAAAATAACAAATGATGTTTCAACAATCATTTTTTCTAAGTGAAAGAACATTCTTAAAAGTGTTTTTTTTTCATGTAGGTAACATGCCCTTTTGATGATCCAGGGGGTCGTAAATTCCTGAAAACGAAAAAGTAGTTTGGAACCCTTATTTCTAAAAAATATTAAAACTTGAAGAAAAATAAAAGCATGAAAATGTAAGGAATTTTATACTCTTTAATTTGATATAAGCTTGTAGTGTGGAAACTGAGGAGTTTTTAAGATATTCAAGAAAAACTAAAATAGGCACCTAAAAATATCGCGGCAACATCTGTATCGATATTTGCATAGGGCGTTGCCAAATTGAAAAGATAAATTCAGAGAGGTCATAGTAGACATTTCGAAAATGGAAAATTACTATAAATCATAGGGTCGCTGGTGACATTTATTCGCATTATTTATCGCAAAAACAGATGACGAAAAATCCGTGAACCTGGCGGAGATAATGATCCTATGAATGCGAGGATTAGGAACAAGGTAGTCAAGAAGAAGAAGCCTTCTCGTACGTAAATTTTTCATGCGTTCGAGTAAAATAAATGCAGCAAGCAAGTATTCCTTAATGAGCATTGCACAATTGATGGTCATTAAACTTCATTCGCAAACAACATGTCGGATTTCCCCAATATAACTAAAAAGTGCTGGTGCTCCATTACGCATTAACCAAATGGTTTGGCGAAGAATGATCTGTATCTCCTGCAGAAAATCCGAAGGGAAGTGCTGCAAAAAAACAAGGTACTTTGCGCCACTCAGGCGTTCGGGCAAAAGATACGATCCCAATAGATGCTCTCCGATAATTCCTCTCCAGATTTTAATATTATACTTGTGTTGTATGTTCAATGAGAATGTGATGTGGAGATTTTCAAATGATCAAATATAGGCTTTATGCATGTTGAAGACGCCTTCTCTCGTAAAACAGGTTTTTATCTGAGAATAAAACTCTCGCAGATAAGTGTGCATCTTCCTGTGTGGCAACAAGTATCATACGTGCGAACTCCACCCGACGTGGGTAATCATCATCGCATAGGAGTTTGACTTACTGCAAGTGAAAAGGGTGCATGTTTTCAGCACGCATAACCTCACGATGTCGTGCCAAATACCCAGTTCAGCTGCAACTGATCGTGTGCTTTTTGATGAAGTATTGGCAAAGTGCTTCAAAACTGTGTTTTCTGTTTCAAATGTGCGCACGATGTTTTTCTGCCATTCATTGACTTCGTTATTTTGAAGGATGCTGTCTCCCACAGCAATCGATCGATGTTTGCAAACGTGGTATGGTGAGGACAACGCCTCCTCGGATATTGTTGTTGATACATTCTTTGTGCTAGGCATCAATTGCCATCCGTAAATGCGTATCTGCATGTTCGCCATACGTGAAATCTAACATGTTTTTTAACTACCATCAATTCTACAATGCTCATTAATGAATACCTGCTCGCTGCTTTTTTTTCCCTCGAGCCCATGGAAAATTCGCATACGAGAAGTACTCCTAATCCTCGCATTCATGGGGCCATTCTCTTTGGCATGCTCATTGATTTCTCGACGTCTATTTTTGCGATAAATAATGCGAATAAATGTCACCAGCGACCCTATGACTTATAGTAATTTTCCATTTTCTAAATGTCTACTATGACCTCTCTGAATTTATCTTTTGAATTTGGCAACACCCTATGCAAAAATCGGTACCGATGTTGCCGCGATATTTTCAGGTGCCTATTTTAGTTTTTCTTGAACATCTTAAAAACTCCTCAGTTTCCACACTACAAGCTTATATCATGTTAAAGAATATAAAATTCCTTACATTTATTTTCATGCTTTTATTTTTCTTCAAGTTTTAATATTTTTGCAGATGAGGTTCCAAACTACTTTTTCTTTTTCAGGAATTTACGACCCCTGGATCGTCAAAATAGCTTGTTACCTACATGAAAAAAAACTTTTAAGAATGTGCTTTCTCTTAGAAAAAATTCATTGTTGAAACATCATTTATTTTTTATTCATTTTTTACAGTTTCCGACAATTCTCGAGCCCCTTATATTTTTGCGATTTTTAGTTACTAAACGTCGTTTGGGACCCTATGTTGTATGGTGATTTTTTATCCTCTTGGTGCCTACTATAACCTGTCTGAATTTTTAGGTCGAATTCGGCAACACCCTGTATAATATAATTTTTAAGCTATCTGCATTATTTTAAGCAAATGATTTGATGATTCTCTATATTAGAGGGTTTTTGCTTTACACCTGTTTTTAGCCCCAAAAGAACATTTTATCCAATTTGAAAAAAAAAAAAGAAAAAAAAACCTTTGTCCCTTGACTAATATATTTTGGTTTCAAAGATAATTATTAAATTTTTGTTATGCAAAAATTCAAAAATATAGCTGTTTTAGGGAGTTTTTCAAAAATTTTCTCTCGAACATAGTCGCATACCAATCGATTTATCAAAAAGTTTATATCAGAGAGCATTTTTCATTATTCTGAATCATTTAAAAGATGAACATTTCGAGGTTGCAATGGAAAAAAATTGAAGGCTATTCAAATGTAATTATGCAAATGACCCCTTATGTTAAGGCAATTTGACAGAAACATGTAAGTATAATTGGAATGATGTACGAATAATTTCCTGGAATTTAGCTTTTATTGATAATGAGCAATAAGAAGGTATCGGATATATTTTTAAAGGACTGTATCTAAAAGACCTTTAAAAAATTCCAACAAAATTAATGAAAATCAGTAGTTTTTGACCCAAAAAAATAAAATGTGTTTTCAAATTAGCAAACTACAAAAAGAAGAAACTTGGCAAGCTATTTCTTTCGGGATAAATTAACATAGAAGATAAGATAAACTGCATTTCTTCAAGTTAATCAATAAGCTAGGCAGAGAGGTCTGTTGAATTTT
Organism: Argiope bruennichi; assembly: GCF_947563725.1. Taxonomy (NCBI): domain Eukaryota; kingdom Metazoa; phylum Arthropoda; class Arachnida; order Araneae; family Araneidae; genus Argiope; species Argiope bruennichi. The sequence goes on along the minus strand of NC_079153.1, from coordinate 39,647,804 downwards.
AAAATGTCCATGCATTTTAAAGAGCGAATATTTTCCATTGCTGTTGAGTTGAAAAGCCTTCTTTGTCTATTAACATATTTCGCATTAAAGAAGAAAAAAGATAGGTTTTGATGGGACCTTCATTTTACCTCTTATCACCCATCATCCCATCATGTCCATTCGCTGCTTGCCCTTCTATGTCAGTCCGTTCAATTAATTATTAATTTCTCTTATGCAAAGAGATAATTTTGTAATGTTCAAAAGATTATCTCAAGGTCTTGAAGAATTTCCACGTTTCATATCTCTCTGATGAGCCAGATAAACATGTTTTTGGAATTTTATTTATCCGTCTGTCAGACACTCTATTTGTACACGTAATAATTCTAAAACACTTAAAGCTGGACGGCTGAAACATGACGTATGGTTTGGGCATCCATTTTTGAACAAAATCCATTTATATGAAAATCTATTCTCTGGCTGCCCAAGTACAAGTGGACACGAGGAATATAAACATAACGGATAAAATTTAGTTCACATGTTTAGATTATAAAGTATAGATATATCTCAAATTTTGAATAAGGTTCGTCAACAAGTTGACCGTACGTCGGTCTTTACTTTCGCGTGCAATAAAAAGTGGTAACTCAAAAATGCAGTCATATAAATTTATTAAATTTGAAGAGAATGTTTTTAATAAAACTATACACAAAATTCTTATTTTGGAGAGCTCTGAAAATAAAAATCTGAGTATTCACGGCCTTGCCAAATTTCACAGTTTTATGCAGAAAAGTGATGAAATTCATTAGCGAGTGAGAAAAATTGGTAGTTAAATAATCCCCAAAATAAAATTTCTATTTTCCCATTCGCGTATCGTATCGTAATCGTAATCATATCGTATCTTAATTCGCGTTTGAATCGTAAATAGCAGGGAAAAATATCATGAAAAGGCTTGATCAAACACAATTTTAATTCTTTTGTTAATCATAACTAGCCAACAGTTTGGTAAATTTATATTTCAAGAACTTTTGCAAAAAAATATATGCTTTTTAAATGTTTAATAACCATATTGATGAAACTCTCTCAACTAACTTACCAAATATCATTGGATCCCACTTTCGTCGCTGAAACCTACATCGCTAGAATTTATAGTACAGAATTAGATTTTAATAAATAAAATTTTTAAAGTTACATAAAAATTATTTAAAGCAAGTTCTCAGATGCACGCTGAAAGATTATATGAAATATAATAAATATGAAACATGCTAGTGTTAAATTTATTACATTTCTTGTTTTATTTAACTAAAAATTTCGTCGCACTTGTAAAGAGATAAAACAAACGTTGTGAAATTTTTAATGAATTTTAATACGTTCTTTATAAAAATCATGCTTCCTGTCTGCTTCTTTGTTAATGTACTTCAGGCGCATTTTAAGCAGACGTATTGCGTCACGATTCATAATAAGCAGGTGGATGAAATAGTTAGTTGAATTATAACTGACTGAATGGTTAAGGCATCGCATAATTGAGGCACATCAGTTTGGGGTTTCAAGGTTGTGAGCTTCAACCTTAAGTTCTAGTCCCAGTCAGCAATATTTAAAAATTAATCGCCGCAGGCAACCAAGTAGTTCACAGGGTTTAGTTTAGTTATATTAACATCTCGTTTTTTAAAGTAACAGTAGGGCTATTTTTGGATGTACCTCGTAATTTTGAACCACGGTCAGATGACGAGGGTGACACTTGAACAGGCACAAGCCTGCCCAAACTGCCGCACCACAACAGAGGGAGTATCCTTAGTTCGCAAGGAATATTGGTTATATTTGCTTTCTGATATATCGTTTAGATATAACTTAATGTCCATGAGTCCGCCGAATTGTCTGTCATTAATACAATGTCGTTTTGATCGTTTTATTTAAAGTCTACTTATGGTGTACATGAACCTTTCCAATAAAGATAGTCCCATAACATCATAGCACTGTTAAAATCTTAAGTACCCGCTTCATCTCTTCATTTTGAGATATTGTAACTTCTCTTTTTTATTTCTTTCTCGTACACGTAGCATAGAGAAAGTATAATTCGAGGATTTGACCTCCCTCAGTTGGAGAAACACGTTTTTAGAAAATATTCGTCCATCCGTCTGTCTGACAAAGATAACTGAAAACACTTTGAGCTAGACTGTTGAAAATTGATATACCATCTTTATACCAAATTTTCAGATTTCTATTAAATTCTGGGTAAAATATGTTCAGAGTAAGTCCATCTGTCCAGCTGTTTGAATTTGAGTTAACATGATAGTTACAAAAAGAAGAGAGTTAGTAGATAAAATTCCATATTCAAATTTCACATCTATAGTATAGATATCTATCAAACTTTGAGCCAAAATAAACAACGGATTGATTGTCTGTCGGTCTGTACTTTCAGAAACAGGTAAATGCCATAATTCAAAAAGGCCGGGATTTAAATATATCAAATATGGTGCGGGATTCTGTGATTACAAGTTCCGTTTTGTGCCTAATCTTTGTTTCAATCGACGGAGGAAAACGTATCTAAAGCAGAAATTCGATTTTCGGATATAGTATTTTGAGATCCGATAATCCTAGTCTGGTTAGTTTTATTCAAGCTATTATACCATTTCTACATTCATCTCTTCATTCGTTCAACATCTCGTTGCTTAACAAGAAGAAATCTGGCTCCTCCCATCGATGATGGGACGCATTTCCTTTGGGAAGGGTTGTACCGTGGCCGGTGTTGGTCCTTAGGACTCAAACACAGTTCCCGCCAGTGTTGCTGTTGCGGCTGTCTGTCTGGTCATTCAGTTTTCTTTATCCGTGTGCCTTCGGGCGGGTCGGAGAGTCAGTGATATGATTTACTGAATCTGTCTTGAAATATGTGTTTTGAACATGTTTTCACGGGCCGATCGACATCAAAATTTGTCATGTAATTACAGTTGTGGTTTCATATTTACATACCAAATTTCACTGATTTAAGTTATTGCGTTATGAGTATTGCGTTTGCTTGCTTGCGAAAGTATAACGCGACAAACAGTCAAGCGTTAAATGAATTTAGATCCATTTGATCCGCTTATGTTTTAGATGCTAAATCTGTGTACTAATTTATATTTATCTAGCATTTTGCGTTTTGTATATATCGTATTCACTTTTATCCGAGTATCCAGACAGACAGACTACCTGTTAATGGATTTAGGAATCTACAAATTTGATCGTAATTCAATATACAAAATTTCACCCACTTGGTTTAAATCGTGTTTGAGTTTTCTTTCATAGACAGACAAACAAGCAGACACACATACAAACACACATGAAACCAAAAATATGTTTTTTAGTCTCAGAAAGATCTGCAAAACGATGATACGCCAAAATCTCGAGTGAAAATTTTATAAGGATTTTAATATTTTCACTTCGTATACGAGAAAATGTGAAAGAACCAAAGAATGACAAAAAAAAAAAAAAAAAAAAAAAAAAAATTATAAGCAGTGAAAAAAAAAAAATAAGAGCTATAAATTTTGTATTATATCAGAAATAATCATCTTGAATATGAAATTAAATTATCGCTATTTATAGCACAAGTAACATATTCAAATGATATGCACAAGAAGAAACGCCGTTGAATTTTTTTTTATCATACATTGCTGAATAAGAGGTTTCTATTTTTATCAACTAAGAAGTCATCAATCTTTTTAGTAAAAAAGAAAAGAAAATTGATTCAGAGGGCTGTTTGATTACTCAATTATTATCGTATAGATTTGATTTTGTGAGCTTTAACAAGGTAGAAGAATTTATTGATAAAAGAGAAAACCGCATTTTATCTACATAAACCTTGCGCTACTTATGAAATTATCATTAAAACCGAAAGCTGAGAAAACACCTTTCTTGATAAATATTTTGAAGAGTTTTCATTTAACGGCAGAGTTTTTCGATAAAGTAGTTTTCGTAGACCTTGTAGTTTAAATAAAAAACATTTATTGCATAATTATTTTATCACAGTATCATGGTAGAGCTGATAGCTGTTCTTGATTTATAATATTTAATTAATACTTTGACAGTCAATTAATATTAATCAATTGAAATAATAAGAGTATACAGAAATGCGCATTAATATTTTACTTGCATTTTTAATTTTTTGCATAAATTATTTTCTACTTCACAAGTCAATTACTATGTACAGATAGTAATAATTGGTATAGACTTCCTTGAATTAGTTAATGTTATCTCCAGACGGTATGATGACGATATAATTTAAGGATTACCTTGAAATTTCTCTAGTTTAAAGAGGAACTTGTTGAAAGAACCGAAAAAAAGCAAACAATTATTTGATAACATTTTATTTTAATAGTTTCGAAAACTTGACTGAATCTTTCGATTTAATGCAACAACTGTTCCTATTTTAATGCTATCAACGTTTTATATCGCCACTCTTATCTTAAATTGTTATATGTCAAATTCTGAAAAGCATTTCGTATTTTTTGAAGTGTATATGTTTATAAGACAATTATATTCTAATATAATTATTCCGCTGATTTTCTCACAAAGATTTTAGTTTCATAGCTTTATTTTGTAAAGGTTATCGGTGCAGTTTACATAAAGAATCAGAAAGTGAAATTATATTCTAAAAAGATAGCTTGCAATTCAGAATAGATTACCCAGATACTTTAATCGCACTGTGATGTCATGGGATTCTATTCAGTTAGGACGGTTCATATACATAATAAACAAAATAGGTGTAAGGCTGTTAAAATAAAAAGACTTTAATGTCTGTCATAAATTAGATGCTTAAACATACTTTGTTGCGGGAATTATGAATATCAAGTAGCACATAAAAGAGTGGAATTGAGATTAAACCCAATCAATATTCCTGGCTTGCCACCAAAAGCGTTAGTTTATATGTAAAATAATAATAATAATAACTCTGTAAACACACAAAAAAGAATAAGAAACTTGAACTAACTATTCTGGTTAATTCAATATTTGACCCGTTTTTAAAACTGAAAACAATTTCTTGTCCAAAAAAATTAATTACGGGGTCTAATTTTAAGTCAGTGATAAGTAAGGAAATTTTAAATGAAAAATAATCGTTTTCTGAATTTAGTTTTTCTCCAACATACAATTTTTTAAAATTTCCATCATTTTGAAACAATTCCTTCTGGTATAAACAATGCTGTTTCAGACAATAAGACAATTTTTTAATTGCAACATCCTAAGTTCTTATCTTTCCAACAATTAATATAATTATATCTACCTTCATGATGCTACTCGATGTTTCATCTTAACTTTTCAGTATCGCATCATATTTACTCATTTCAATAGGTAAATATATCATATTTACGTTTCGATAAAACATTGCAATAAATAAAATAAAAATAAAAATTCACTATCACTTATGAAATAGATATAGTGACTTAAAAGGATAACTTTTATCTCGGGTCAAAGTTATTTCCGTAAACTAGTGCCTCTGTTTTATTTCAAGTGTAATCTTCTGTTTAAAACTGTGAGATATTTTAATAATCGATTATTTAGAATGTGATTCCAATTAAATTAAATCAAAATTTTAAAACAACATTTTGGCTTTTGGTAAAAATAAATAAACAAAAAGAACTTGAGAAATAGAGTGGTTCTTTGAGAAAGGCTGCGACATATAGAAATTTTTCATAAGTTAACCTAATTTTTGGCATTTCTATTATTTAAAAATTGAAAATAATAAAATAACAAATACTTTCTATTGCATTCTCTAATATATATATATATATATATTTTAATTTTATCATTTTGTAATTTCATTAAAAAATTAAAAATCAAATATTATTCGAAACATTAGACCTTTTATTTATTATTAGTTTCAAAAAATTATATTTCGTTTCCACTTTTTTAATATCATACCTTGACCTGTTGTCTATTGTGGCATTAAATTGTTACACATTAATTAAAATACGAGTTAATTTCCTAAAACCTTTCATTAAAATCGAAATTAGTTAGTTTTTAAATTTTAAGCTAAGGGAATTCCATTAAATGCCTTATTTCGTCCAATAAAATAATTTAATTTAGTTGCAATTAATAATCAAATTATTTTTTAAATCTTATTAAGACTAATGTGCGCTTTTCTGGATGTTTCCAAATAAAATTTGTCCGATTCTGCACCTTAAAAATTAAATTCTTCTCTTCCATATTATGATGTGGAGGCGTTTTTAATAATATCGTGCTGCGGAATTTGGAAATATCATATCATTGTTGTTCCCTATCATATCACATAATTAAAAACAAGAGATTTTTCTTCAAACAATGTATTTTATTATGATTCATTAAATTTAAAGCAAATAATTTTGATCCGTAATTTGACTTGAAATTTAGTAAAAATAAATATCTCAATTAGATAAGATTTTTTTAATTAAAATAATTCGAAGAGCAAAATTTCTGAAAATATAAAATTTATTTCAGGTGTAGGCATCTTTCTTTCTTTTGTAATTGCAATATTTTTTATACTTTTCAATGAAGTGTTGAAATGAAAAAAAGTATTGACATATTTAATAGACACACGCGTCTCTAATGCGTTCCTTTTATAAAAAATAACGAATAGCCATCTCAATAATAACGATTTAACCATTTAATTATTAATATTTTTTACATCCGAGTTCGGTCCTGGGTTAGTATTTTTTACTTTTTTTGTTTGTTTTCTTTCTAAATTATTTTAAATTAATTTAAAAATTTACAAGTTTTAATTAAATTGTTTTTTTAATTTTTAGGAGAAAAATAATTATAAATATGATTGCGTTTTTTTTAATATTCAGAATTACTTAAATTAACTTAACAAATTAAAGATAATTTCTTAAGATTAAAAATTAATGTGATGCGTATTTTAGTATGGAAAAATAAATATATTTTCTTTTAATACTTGAATTATATTTTTTTAAAAAAAATTAAAGATATAAACGCTTTTTTATAAAAAATATTATTTAAATAAAATTGCAGACAGTTTTGATTAATATGTAATCCTTTTATCAATCGAAAATAAATGTTTTCAAAATAAATCTCTTTCAAAATTCATTCTCCTAATACTTGAATCATAAGTTTATTTTTAAGCAGGAAAAATAATTACAAACATAATTTAAATGATGATAAAAGTTAATTAAATTACTGATATCTTTAAAATATTTCATTAATTTTTTATATCGTAAAAACATTTGAAACAAGATAGATATATTTTGACATCTTGAGCAATTGATAAATAAAGATCATCCGCAAGAGAAACCTTAAAAGAATCGATTAGGAAATAAATTTCATTTACCTTAAAAAATATTTGTTTTTCTTCCTACCACTGGGCAACGTTCAAAGCATATCGTGTAATGTTACTAAAAATTTTGAACCATCTGCCTATGTATTCCATAACTTAACACCTGCTTTCTAATTTTTCTTTTCGATTATTAACATCTTGAATGTTTGCGGATATAATTTTATTAATTTCAGCTGCTCGTTTTAAGTACTGATATAAATACAGCTTCGTTGAGTTATAACTAATAATTTATCATTATTAAAATCCAGAAATTTAAAACTTTAATTAATTTTAAAATGATAATATGGTGTTTAAAATTAAATGCATGGAATATTATGCTCATTCGGTATTTCTTTTTTTCACTTCCAGTTTATCATGATTATTTAAAAAAAGATATCGAATTCTTTTAAAAGACGTATTTTATTAAATATTAATAGCTTTTGATAATCAGATAGCTCATCGGAAATAATTATTTTTCAGTTTAATTTAATTGATTTTTTTCAATTAAATATCGTATGCATTTTGATCATTCTCTCATCAAAAGGTTTTAAGAATTAAATTTTGATGTTCATTAAAACCGTGTTATTTCAATAGACTAATGCTCTTTTTTATTGGGTGAATAAATATTTTTCATGGAGTCAAATTCAACTGTATAATTAAAAATCATAACCGAATCAGGAATTAAATCTTCTACATATTGAAACGTTGTTTTCCGTTGTAACTGTAACTTCTCATTCTCATTTTGCACGGAAATTGAACAGGTAATAAACAAAATATTTTTTTCTTAACTTTTAAAAGCGCATAAAAATAATGCGATAAAATATCTAATGAAACAATGAAAATGTTTTGAATTTTATAGTGGTGAAAATGAAAGCTGTGGCTGATTACATAAAAAAAGATAAATTTTATGAAAAGTTGCAAGATATTGAACTGGTATCATTGAAAATATTTTTTATTTTATTTTAAAAATGGTATAAAAATTATTTTTCAGCAATAAAATTTTCGGAAATTGCCGTGGAAAATGCTAAATTTTCTGTTAAGTTTTAGTTATAGTTAAGTTTAAACAATTTATTTAATGAAAATTTCTAAAACAACCTCTCCGAGGTGCACATTCCTTCCCCTCATATTATGTTTGTGCCAGATTTGGTAGTTCAAGATCAAATGGTCTAATTTTAGGGATATCAGCATACATACATTTTCTTGTATAATTAGTAAAGATAAATATAGTAAATCTCCGAAAATTCTGACTTATTTGAAACACGATTGTGAAAGAATTTTATGAAATTTCAGGTTTAAAAATAATTTTAAAATTATTCACATTTATAACATTTAAAATGCGATGTTTATAAGCTGAGAAATATCATTATTATTTGTCATTGTTATTTTAACAAAAATATTTATTTAACAATATGCGCCTTCAATACCTTATAATATATGCCATAGTAAGTTTGTCCTAAAAAAATAGAGAAATGAAATTATAACGCTGTATTTGTAACTGTTTTTAAATTGTTTCAATAAATATGAATTAAAATATAGAGCTCCTTAAATGGTTTTTTAAATTAAAAAAAATATTCATGATTCGAAAATGGAAATCGAATTTGAAAATGGAGAATTAAATATTGATAAATAAAATGAGAGGTAATAAAAAAATAATTATTCATAATTTTTAATAAAATTGGTCCTGTTAGTATTATTTTTGAAACAATTCTTTCTTAAAAATTGCAAAGAATTCGGAAAAATGAGTATCGTATAAAAATTTTTGCTATCTAAAATTTTTTCTGTTTATTTTCTTTTAGAGTAACAAGCCACAGTTAAAAAATGTGAAAAATCTTGGTAAAGCAATATAACACTACGGACCTCTACTTTATTTTTAAAAATATATATGTATTTCTATTACATTGTTTCTATAAAATTCATTGTGAATTTAGAAAACTACTCCATTTCCTTTAACATAAAATTAAAAATTTTAACATAAAAAAAACTTTCTTTTAACAAAAAAAAAGTTTATAAACAAATAAAACAAGTGGAATGGGAAATATCGAGTAAAAATAAGCATCAACAAAAAAAAAGAAAAGAGAAATTTAATTAAACATATTGATAAATTAATAAGCCAAAATTATTATTATTATTATTATTTTTGCTAATTTTGAAAAAAAAAATAATATTAATCATACTATTTTGTTCTGTAATCTTCAATATCCCAGTTCATCTACTGAGTACTAACTTGGGTCAGCATTAAAGGTTTGAACAGTTCCAACAGAAAATAATACTTAAATGTTATTTCTAAAAACTTTAAAAAAATAGAAAAACTTTATACTAAGACACTCTAAATTTGAGTCTTGAATTGAGCAAAGTTGAATCATGTGCATGAATTTTCCGATAGAATAGACGTTTAAATATTTTGATAAACAAAAAATAACTCATGTTGGTACATTTTTTAAAAAATATCATTAAAAACATTCAAGCAATTTTAATGAATGAAGTTACCATTTTTTTATAATTACGTTATTTATTTAATTTTCCGTTTGTTTATAATTATCTTTTTTATTTAATTTTCTTTTCATTTATAATTACATGATGTATTTATTTTTCTTGTCGTTTATAATTACATGATTTATTTAATTTTCCTTTCATTTATAATTACATTATTTATTTAATTTTCCTTTCATTTATAATTACATTATTTATTTAATTTTCCTTTCGATTATAATTAAATTAGTTATTTAGTTTTCTTTTCGATTATAATTAACATTATTTATTTAATTTTCTTGTCATTTATAAATACATGATTTACTTAATTTTCCTTTCATTTGTAATTACATTGCTTATTTAATTTTTCTTTCGTTTATAATTAAATTATTTATTTAATTTTATTTTCGTTTTTAATTACATTATTTATTTAATTTGTCTTTCGTTTATGATTATAATATTTCTTTAATTTTAATTTCGTTTATAATTACATTATTTATTTAATTTTTCTTTCATTTGTAATTACATTGCTTATTTAATTTTTCTTTCGTTTATAATCAAATTATTTATTTAATTTTCCTTCCGTTTATAATAATATTTTTTATTTAATTTTCCTTTTTTTTATAATTATATTATTTATTACATTATTACATTTTTTATAATTACATTATTTACAATTACATTATTTATTTAATTTTCCCATTCTTTGGGAAACAAAAGATTCTCTGTGTAAACGGGGTCATGGTATCTTAACAAAAAATATTGTTTACATGATTTTTTTTATTTCATTGTTTTTATGTTATTACTCATTCTTTTATCTGCTTACACAGTTGAACATTTAAACCTACTCTACCTTACACACTACTAAAACCGTTTTAGTTTCCAATCAAAATACGTCTCAGTCGCTGTTTTCGGAATGTTTATCTTATAACTTATAAACAAACTTTCACCGATGAAAAAAAAAAAAAAAAAAAGAGCGGCAAATTGTTTACAACTTACATAATTCCTTTCTCCACTGATATGTCCAAGCCATTTAGAACAGGCACGCTTTTTCTGCCTCCAAATCGGAAAAAAACACCTTCTCCGTCCACTGCTAAAGAATTTTTGGACCGCACGCCGTCTTCCATATTCCATTCAGCAAGACGACGCGCAACTAAGTTGAAAGCCCTCCCAGAGGCCAGTTTAACGGGGCCGGTCAAAGGAACAACTTGTTTGCTGGCATCTTCACGTCGCTTTGATCCAGCTATGCAAGCCAGCGTCCCTGATCTGCAGGATAATAAGGTGATAAGGTGGGCTTGCGATTGATAATTGCCGTTGATGACGCGCTTTCTTTATTTTCCTCTCTCTCTGTTTTTGGTCACGTGTATTCAGGCAGCTGTGACAGCTCTAAACTTGCTATTATTATTATCATCAAAGTCCCATATAAATACTTATTCTTCGAATATAGAAATTTCAAATAACAGAAGCGTATTTTGATGACACTTTTCGATTGTTGAAACGAATGCATGTGGAAATGCTGAACGTTTTCTCACGATCGGCGTTTAATAAGCTGGGATTAAGTTACTGAAAAAGGATATTTTTCCTGCAGCTGCAGTGTTTCATTCTGAACAGTTACGTTGAGAAATATAATCTGCTTTCTCATTCTTGAAATCGTGATTCTAATAGCAAAAAATTGCATGAAAGGGTACGTCTATATCGAGAATGAGTTTCAGGGATCTTTCGAAAGTTTATTTTTAAGGTATCCGACTAGGTTTTAAAAATGCTTTTTTCTCAAAAAAAATGGATTTTTTTATATATATAATCTGAAAATAAAGTCAAAATTTCGTAGATTCTAAAACAAACTTTGTTTTTAATATATGTAATGTGTACATACATATAACACTTTATGTAATGTGTTACATACTTACTTCTGTAAGCCCCGTGTGATACTTTGTGGTGCACGGGGGATTTATAAATATTCAATTTAAAAAATATGTAAGATAGAACTATAGATACAGTAGTTTCAATAATACACATCAAATAAAAATGAATGGTTAGTCAAATGATATTTTTAACCGAAAATGAGTAATTTATTTCCTTTTTACCGTAAAATTCTCCAAAGTAATATTTGAAATATTTATATTAACTTTCTACCTACTTAGAGTTTGCTTATTTTTGGCGTTTCTGTTAAAAATGCGTGAAAACTGCATTTGTTTCCAGTACATTTGAATGAATGAATTTACAAGTACAATATATAAATGTGTTTTCTGAAGAAGGATTATTTTCCTGTGATTGGTTCACGGAAAACATGACATCACAAAATCAATTCAATAAAATTTCATAAAATTTGATATGCATGTATCCAAAACTTTTGAGGGTGTAATAGATAGAACTGGTTTTAAGATAGCTTCATTTAGACATGTTTTACATGACATGTTTAAGACATGTTTAAGTTCAAAATACTGATAAATTTTGACAAAAAACTATTAACGGCGACTTCAAATGCTCATAAAATGTTTATTTATTAAAATAATTTTTATCTTGCGGTTTACTATATTTTTATGTAATTTTAACTATATATACGTGAAATAAAAATTAAATATTTCCATTATTTTTTTAACTTACTCTGTTTTTCATAACGTTGAAAATTTTTGTTAAATAGGCAGTTTTTTTTTTTCAAAAACTAAAGGAAATGAGTGTATTTTTTTCTTCTAATAGTGACCTTTAAAGTATGTTTTAGTTATCTGGTATAATAAAAAAATGTTTGTATATCAATTTTCAAAAATTCGTCTCCGAATCTTATCGGATACTTTAAATGCTTATTTCCTCTTTTTAAACGCATATATCAAGAGGCCAAAAAATAATATACTGTCTCATTAATTATTTCCCTTTGCTACACCACTATAAATAGTTCAATATTTGTAGCATGACTGCTTGCTTCTCAAACAGATGAAATCATATAAAACTTTACAAGGACAAAATATTTCCCTCATTGTTATATTAGATCAATGGAAATTACTTAATAAAATTAAAATATTTCCCTAAAATTTGTCGCCGAATAATGTCGGGTTTACACACAGCCAGTAGTCGATGCGTTGAAAGGCTGAAAAATGCTGTTCGGGCGATCGCAATTAATTGTCCCAACGGGATAACAATATGCAGCTGTATTATATATTTTTTCTTACCGCGCATGTGTTTGTAGAATTTGGCGGTTATTTTCCCCCCCATGAAAAAATTCATCACTTATTACTGGCGGAAAAAAAATTCCCAACGGCAAGAAAAAATTATAGTAGAGTAATGAAATTTGGACATTGCATTTGTTTGTTAATTGATTAAATTTTCAGGATCGCAGGTCAATTTAAACTAAAGAAAATGCATTTAAAATGTGAAATGCTGTTGCATTAATAGCCTGTGTATACTCCAGAATTTTGAATGCACGCCTGCAAACGTGCATGCATTGAGTCATATAGGCGCCGAATGTCACTTTGTGGTGTGGAATTCCATTGCTGTAGTTCATGTTCTGTCAATGCTGGAAAGGTCAGTGCTGGCTGTGGATGATGCTGGGCTTGTCGTCAAATGATATCCCATACGTGTTCAATTGGAGACAGATCTGGTGATCTAGCAGGCCAAGGTAACATGACGACACTATGTAGAGAACGTTGTGTTACAACAGTGGTATAAGAGCGCGCATTATCCTGTTGAAAAACTCCCACTTGAATGCTGTTCGAGAATGGCAGCACTAGAAGTTGAATTACCAGACTGGCTTACAAATTTGCTTTCAATGTGTTTGGGATAACCACAAGAGGGCTCCTGCTGTCATAAGAAATTGCTCCCCAAACCATGACTCCAGGTGTAGGTCCAATGTGTCTAGGCCGTAGACAGTTTGGTTGCAGGCGTTCGCTTGGCCTCCTTCTGACCAACACACGGCCATCATTGGCACCAAGGCAGAACTTGCTTTTTATCAGAAAACGCAACAGATCTCCACTCCGTCTTCCAGTGAGCTCTGGCTTGACACCACTGGCGTCGCAAACGGCAATGGCTTGGAGTCAGTGGAATGTACGCTACAGGGTGCCTGGTTCGGAGCTGTCTTTTTTGTCACTGTGGTACCAACTGCAGCTCGAATTTCTGTCGCAGACACAGTACGATGCGCCACAGCCGTACACCGAACACGGCGGTCTTCCCTCTCAGTAGTGTCACGTGGCCGTCCGGAATCCGGTCTTCTTGAGGCAATACCATCCGTTGACCACTGTTCCCAACAATCATGCACAGTGGATACATTCCAGCCAAGTCTTTCTGCAATATCGCGGAAAGAAAATACATTTTCTCGTAGTCCTATTGCTCGACCCCATTCAAACTCGATTGATAATGGCTTCTTCGTTTTCTTAAAGGCATTCTTGGCTAACATCAATTCAATATGTCATATTTTAAAGATAAATAACGCTCACGGACTTTACAGCACGCATTTAAAACAAACCTGACTTGCAAATTCTGAATGACGCTACTAGCGCCACATTTATGCACTAAGCGCGAAATTTGAATCAATGTCATCTTTCAGATGTATAAACAAGCCTACCAAATTTTGTTTATCTAACACAAGTCTTTCTTGGTGTTGGGATTTTATTTTCCGCCAGTGTAAATTAATTCCAACATTTTTTTGCTCTTGTTCTTTCTGATGCGAGGTTGAGTGTGTGTGTGTTTTCATTTTATTTGTAAGTTTTTTTTTCTATAGTTTTCCAAATTTAAGTATGTTCACTTTTTTTTTATTATTTTACCATGCTCCTTTGTATCAGTATCCATCATTTTAATACGATACGCAGTGAAAAAGAAAAATTCAGGGATGCCAAAACGTCGATTTATAGCCAAGCATGGAACGCCTGAATCTATCTTATGAAATTGTGGCAAACATAAATCAGTCCCTTTCTGCACATGCGCTTTAACTGGCGGAGAGTAAACCAGGCATAACTCCAATTAAATTTACCTTGTATTATTATTTTTTTTTCAGTTTCTGATTTGTTTCTTGATTTTGAAACTGGATGCTTCGCTTTTTCAATCGAAAGAGGAAGGGGGGGGTAGATAACAAATATTCTTTAGACGACATTTTGACAGACGACTTTTTTTTTTCATTTTTTAAAAAATTCTTATTATGAAAGGGATACTAAATCAAGCTATTATTATTTCCCTTTTTTTACCTAAAAAAAAAAGACATATGGCCCGAATCTGAATGATAAAGCACGTTTTTCTTCTTCTGCAAAATAGATTCAATAGAGACCTTTTGCAGAACCACTTGCGCTAAACCATATTGAAACTACTATTAAATAAACTGCATTGATGATAAGAAAGCAACTTAAATTAAAACTTATTTGCGCTTTTAACCTCAGTTTCATGTTTATTTTCAGTAAGTTGTATAAGTTGAAAATAATTCCTAAAGTTTCTCAACCCTTTAACGGGCACAAGCCGTTTTCTTTGAAAGTTTACATTTTACGCTAGAATTAGAGAAAAGAAGCTCATTTATGATCAAAAAAAGTATTTTTTTTAAAAATTTTCTTGTAGTGGCTGTTGTTTATAACAGGGATGGCAACATATTTACCACCCCCCAATACAAGCAATAACATTTTTATACAATAGAAAAAGTATGAAATACAAATAATTTCACAAATAAACATGTATTTTTGTTAAACTATTTATTATTAGTTATTTCAAAATTTAAAATGTATTAATTATACATGAAATAAGTGGTAGAAAAACCAAATACAATGTAAATTACCAAATGCTTTATTTTTAATTATTCTGGTGAAACAACATAAAACAAGGAGCTGCACACAATGGAATATTACAAGTTGAGCATTACAATTTTGTTTCTTTCTGGCTAGTTTTGGTGCTACAAAGTTTGCAAGATATTTTAAGGCCGTGGTAACCACCGCCTTAAAAAGGGTTAATGCATCTTTAACTTTTATTTCTTCCCATTTGTATAGAGAATATACTTTATTATCGATGCAATTTATATAATACTATGTCAATTTTTAAAAAGGTTTATATTTTATACACGTACACAAGATAATACACAAAAAGAACAAATAAGCATATAACAACAAAAAATGTAATAACAGAAATAACAAATAAAAATAAATAAACGAAGGTAAACAGTAGTAAAGAAGAAAAATGCTTAAAACATGAAAAAAGAGTTTAAATATAAAACACATACTAAGCGAATGCGCAAAATGCTGCATTCAGGAAACAAACACACTACGGAATTTTTTTTAATAAATATTAAAAATGAAAGCAGTGTGGAATTTGGCGAACGATGCATTAATTTGCTCATAAGGGGATGAAATCAATGGGAGTTATAGCTTTTTCTGCAGATAGATACTTAAATGAAATCATATAGTATTCATCTCAAATTCTTTAGTAGACCAATGATCTGAGATACAAAATAAATGAGAAATGCACAGGAAAGCGAACAATTTATCAAGGTTATAAACAAAAATGAAAATAAAAGAAGTAAAAAGAAAAGAGACAGCGAATTCTTGCGTAAGTGGAAGGCCGATGGAGCTGAAGCCTATCATGTAACGCGCTTTCGGTGCACATTTGTGAAAGTTGCCCTTTAATTCCTAAAACTCATCTTTAGGCTCAAAGAGGTCTGAAATGTATAAATTCATCAAAATCATGATTTCCACATTTTTGATGATTACTGTATTTTCTCTCACAGAAACAGATATTGAAAAACATCAAATTACTAAAATATCAATGCTCTTGTTTATTCATGAAAACCTGTCTGTTGTTGTTTCTGATGGCATTTGTCATAGACAGACCCACATGACTAAGCTAGCAAATTTAAGTCGAAATTTTTGCGTCTCTTGTTTTTCAGTAACGCTATCTAGGGCCAAAAGTACGAGCTAGCTACTCACGCGTCACAACCCTTACCACAGATCGTAATTTAGACCTGAACCAAAGAACGATTATCTCTGGTCCAGTATCCGCAGTGATACTACTCTCGACATGGAAGACTTTGCGACCACGACATATTCATACGTGCGCCAGTCACCATAACACACGAAGAGTCTTCGGCTGGTGTATTCGATCTCACAGCCCAAGGAATGAGAATCCAACGCTCTACCAACCAGGTTATCCCGGCCGAAAACTTGTGTAGAATTATTATTAGTACATCAGTTTTAATAAATAAAAGAGAAACAATTCCCTCATGTTCTTTATGCGTTTTAGGATAAAATCGACTTTTCTCTATTTGTTTTACGAATTGGCATGGATTTCTGCTATATTTAAATGACAGAATTTTTACTTAAATATTAAATGTCATTTGTAACATATTGTACTTAGAATTTTTCCAATGGTTTAGGAAAAATGCTACGATAATATTCTCGCTAATTTAAATGACCTTACATTATTGAAAAAACAAACATCTGACTTCAATAATAATATTATTTTTAAGGAAAAGTGGAATCTCCTCAATATTGGTAACTCTGATTCTAGGGGAAACGGAAAATTCGATATTGATGTAAATGATTCAGCTCAAAATTATCTCTTTCATCGGATAAACAAAAGACTGACAGTAATTTATTATTATTATTTTTAGCTCAAAAATTGTTTCTGGTTTAATTTTTTTTTTATCATTCTTATATCCTAGAAATACTTTGAATACCACGGCATTCGAAATTGCTTATTGATCTAGCATTTTTCCTCTTCGTATTTCCATTAGCGCTAATGCCCCACAACGTTTCATTTGACTGTTTTTATTTATTAATTTTCTTTCTTTCAATTTTTTTATAGAAAAAAATAAATTGGGAAATTCAGTGAGTAAGATTACAATGTAAAAAATTTATTTTCGGTTGAACACTCTGATATGTATTGAATACTGTTACGGAAATTCCGGAGTTCTTTCAAGATGTGTTGATCAATGAAGAAAACAGAGTCCTCTAGCAACAGAAGACGATTTTTATTAAACAGGAAGACACAAATACAAAGACGACAGATATACAGCCGAGAAGAACACAGGCAACACACAGCATCAAACAGTAGCCCACAAGTAGTAATTGATAGTAAAAACAGCCGCAGCACACAAAACGGCAAATAAAATCCAGCAGGAGGAAGGAATCTGCTCTTCACTCTACAGTCTCTTCAAACGTCTGCAATTCTTAACTGTCTCCTCGCTTTAGCTGTATCCAACTGCCGACACACTACTACATGACTGACTACTCCATGCTGCTTCCACAATAAACACCAGGACTAGGCTCAATTCAGCAATCGCTTCAGATCCACACAACGATTGCTCTTTTCTGGATTGATCCAACTATTCCGCCGTCTTTTTCCAAGATTTAATACACAGCTCGTTACACGACTACGACTCACTTCGTCTTGAGACGGTGAGCCTTTTAGAATTCCCGAGAGGTGGGTCCCCGAAGAAGGATCTGAAATAATCAAGCATATCTCGCCTCCTGTTAGCTCAATCACTAAAATTCTGGAAGTTTACATTATTATTTATTTTGTCGCCAAATTCGTCTTCAAATAGTCGCCAAGCCCCGAGATTACTAATTTGGAATCCGGATCAGTGATCCAACAGAGCTGATCGTAAAGCGGACCTTCTATTCATTGAAATATCCATGCTGGGAAGCAAGATTATAGATTTGTATTAGAATTATTCACAAACAACAAACATCTGCTTAAAAAGCATTTATGTAAATATGGATTTCAAATAGTTATGAGTCATCATAATGTATAAATAAAATCAAACACATATTTAGAAAGTTAACAAATTAAACTAGCGGAAATCTCTCCAAAACTTTTTCGCTTGCTCTCTAATAAGCTTATCATGTCAGAGAACGCCTTGCATGGTATTGGCGTACAATAATTACGAAATATTTCGTAAATTTGGGATTTTTATTGGATTTATAGTGTTATTCTTGGCGAATTATTTGGCGATTAATCCAGGGTATGCGGTTAAGAGCATTCGAAAATCTAATATGTATTTTAGATGCTTTTTTTCCCAACCGATTGAAACAAGAACTTGACACAAAACTGCACTTGTAGTCACAAAATCCCATACAAAATTTGATATACTTAAGACACTGAGTTTATAAATGATCGCGTTTACATTTTCCTGAAGGTGCAGACCGACTAATAGTAAACCTTTCATTAGATTTGGTTCAAACTTTGACAAATGTTTACAATACAGATGTTAAATCTGTGTACCGAATTTTATCTGTTTCTCTACACAGATAATTTCATTTTGCAATTATTGTATTAATTATATTTGGACAGCCTGACAGAAGGACTTCCTCTAAATAGATTTTGCTCAAAATTTTATAGAAATCTGTAAATTTGGTGTTAAGACCGTATGCTCAAATTTCAACCATCCAGCTGAAAAAGTTTTTGAGTTAATTTTGCCGGGGAAGACAGATAGACATTTTCCAAAAATGTGTTTTTTGAACACAGGGTGATCTAAAACGAGCAGATTCAGCAAAATCTCAAGATCGAATCTTTCGGCGATTACTATTGTGGGAAAAGGCAACGACCAGCATTAATATTTGAAATATATTTATTAAGATTAAAGTACAAAGGACAAAACATTACTACATAAAACATAAAAGATACATGAGCGTGAGCTACACGTCTTGCAGTCTCACTGCCCAACTCTCGTCTGCCAATAATGGCGGGAAAGCATCACGTGATTAATGACGTGACGCAACATGGCCAGCATGGCGCCATACAGGATACGGGATCTGTCAGAGCTTCCCACATCGGCCATCATGACAGGATAGGCGACCTCGCCTTATGGTATACAGTACATTGAAGTAAATATATAAAGCAAACAGCAAATACAGGAAAATAATAATATGTAAAATTGAAATATTCACAAGATAAAACAAATAAAATAGTCATACCATCCGTGACAGCATAAGTATATAGCAATACAATAGCGTGCACTGGAAATCTCGAATAACTAACTAAAAATAAAAATAATATTAGTGTTGAACATATAAAAATATAATAACACAAAATAAACAGAGAAAAAAAATCAAAGTCTATATCGTCCAAATATACACACACAAAAAGAAGGCAAATAGTTCTCTCTTTCTTTAAGTAATGTTCAGTGTTTTCTTTTGAAACACAATTCAAGTGATATGTTCTATATTGCTGGACCATGGTTTCATATATTCTGCACAAGTTGAAGTTTTTAATGGTCCATCGAAGAAATCACACTTTTCAACATCGTAATTGTCGTTTGCTTTAATTTTGATCACTTTATATGGTCCGAGAAATTTTTGTTTCAATTTCAGACCAGGGCCAAATTGAGTGCGCTTGATTGCGACGAGATCATTCAATTGAAATTTTTGAGCATGTTTCCTAAGCAGATTGTAGGTACGGCGATTTTCTTCTTGGATTTTGAGGATTTGTTGTTTTGCATCTTTACGGAGCTCATCACGCTGTTGGAGAAATGCAGACTGGATCTCTTCGTTGACGATTTCGAGGATTTTTATATCATGCTCAGATTTCATTTTAGTTCCAAACAGAATTTCGAATGGAGTAGAATTGATACTTCGTTGAAATGTAGAATTAATAATTTGCTGAACGGAAGCAACATGGCTATACCATTTCTCAGGGTTTTCTATGGATAGCTTGGAGAGTACAGATATGATAGTAGAATTAAGTCTTTCTACCTGACCGTTTGATCTAGGAAGTCCAGCTGTAATATGCTCATCTGTCTGTTGAGCTTTGAAAATGTGAAGATTGACACAGTCTTGAATGATCATGCAGCATGGGCTTCGGCTAAGAGCGTCGACATGAGTCATCTTTGAACCGGTTCGATGCTCTATTTCGTAGTCAAAATCCTGAAGGTATAATGCCCATCGCGAAATGCGGGAATTCATTTCTTTTTTATTTAACGTTTTGACGAATGCATTACAGTCAGTGATAATTTTAAAGTGTGATCCGAGGATGTAAATTCGGAATTTTTTAAGAGCTTCTACAATGGCGAGTACCTCCAGTTCATAGCTGGTGTATTTTCTTTCGCTGTCAGACGTTTTCTTGGACATATAATACACTGGATGGAATTTGTTATCATCTTTGGATTTTTGTAATAGGACTGCCCCCAAGCCATCAATTGACGCGTCTGTATGAATTTCAATGGGACTGCCTTGATTAAAAATAGTTAAAACGGGTTTATCAGAAAGTAACTGTTTTAAGCGTAAAAACGCAATTTTTTGCTGAGCTTGAAATAGAAAGGGGCTGTCCTTACGAAGAAGATCACTAAGTGGTTTTGCTATAGTAGAGTATGAGGGAATAAATTTTCTAAAGTATCCCGTAAGACCTAGAAAACGTTGTACGTCTTTTGCATTTTTTAACTCAGGATAATTAAGAACGGCTTTAGTTTTGGAGGGTGAAGGGAGCAATTTGCCGTGTTCTACTACGTGACCCAAAAATTCAATCTGACTATGCAAAAATTGACATTTTTTAAAGTTTATATCTAGTCCATAATCGCGAGCTACTTTTAGAACAGTGTTAAGGCGTTCGAGAGCCTCAGATTCATTATTTGCGGGAATGACGATGTCATCCATATACGGGAGGACAATGCCTTTTGCAATAAGATCACGAAAAACGGCATTTATGTATCGCATAAAGACAGGAGGACATGAACTTAAACCGAATGGCATATAACGGAATTGAAATTGACCTGTATTTGTGACGAAACTGGTGTAACAACGACTTTTTTCTTTTACCGGCACATGAAAAAATCCGTTACGCAAATCGAGAGTACTGAAAATTTTAGCATTTTGAAGACGATCTAAAATGTCATCAATTAATGGTAGTGGATAATGGTCTTTAACTAATTTACGATTTAATTTTCTATAATCTATACAGACTCTATGTTTTCCATCTTTCTTACAAACTACAACTTGACTAGCATAGGGTGAAGAACATGGTTCTATAATTCCATTTTTTAACCACTCGTCTATCTGCGCATTTACTATATCACGTTCGGCAAAGGGTAAACGTCGAGGAATGTGGAAAATTGGCTCATCGTCAGTAAGCGTTATATCAAGTGCGATGTTCGTGGTTTTAGTTTTGTTAGGTTTATAGGCTAACAAAATCTGTTCAACCTCATTGCGAGTTTGTTTAGAAATATTCGGACCTATATCAAACGTGGGAGTTTCGGCAGAAATAGCCATTATAAAACTGTCAGTTTCAACAGGATCATCAGATTTAGAAATTTTGGAAAATACAACACCGTCAGGTTTAATTGTCAAATTTGCCTGATTTATTACGTCGCAACCTATTATTAGGTCATAAGTAGTACAATTATTAGGTACCACAGAAATAAAAACAGGAAAACTTTGTTTGTCAATAATAATTTCAGATTCAAAGGAACCTATTATTTTAGTTTGGGAAAAACCGAATCCAGTTAGTGTCATCTTGTTATTCGTCAACGGCGGCGATCCTAGTTTAATCCATGCAGAATGTTTGAGAAGTGTCGAAAAACTACCAGTATCAACTAATCCGGAAAGTGTATTATTAAGAATAACAACCTCTTTATGCATATTCGACGGAGAATGCAATAAATGTAAAGTGTTGACATTATCCCGTGGGGTAGAACTGTCATTCCGAGTAGTACGATGACAATCGGAAGATTTATGTCCGAAAAAATTACAAGAAAGACATTTAGGACCACGATTACGATTAGGGCAAGACTTTGCGATATGTCCAAAATCGTTACAGTTAAAACAACGCGTCTTACTGTTAGTCGGATTACTAAGATTCAATTTTGATTCTCTTTGTTGGACAGGGATTTTATGTATTGTATCACGTCTTTGGCCGTCATTAGCATATCTAGAATACGACATCTTTGAATTATTTGCGTTCATTGCACTTACGATAGTTTCGAAAATTCGTAATTTTTCTTTAAACTCAGAATAACATTTTGCACCATAAAGAATAATTTTATCAGAAGGAGAACCCTGTATCCCATTTATTGTGTATTGAATAACAGAACATTCATCAATAAGGGTTTCAGACTGATTCGCAATTTCACGCATGGCAATAAAATATTGCATAAAAGTTTCATTCGAGCGCATTTTACGTCTTTCTAGTTGTTTATGTATTTCAATCGAAGTTACTTTATCGGAAAATTCATTAATGAATGCACTTTTAAAAGCATGATAGGAATTTAGATTTCTTTGAGAGAATAAAAAAGATTTAGCTGCGCCGGAAACTAATCTCTTTACAAAGATTAATTTTTGTTGTTCGCTTAAAGAAGGAAAAAGAGAAAAATTCTCTTCAACATCATAAAAAAAAACTTTTAATCGAATAGGAATCATTTCCTGTGAAGTTTCTGCTACTACCACAGAGATCGCGTAATAAAAAACAAAACTGAAGGTTTATTTCATTCATCGTTTGTTTATTCGAGGGATCATTTTCGAGTGATTCCCTTTTGGCGCCAGTAATTAATGCCTGACTGTTATTTATTAATGTTTCGTCTGAAGTTACGGGGATGGGGAAGGAAGAATTATTACCCGTATTACTCATAGAGCTGTTATTAATAGATGAAGTTTCGGTTTGAGAAACCTTTTGAGGAGACAAAGGTTTTTCTTCTGTTTCCGATAAAAAACTAATATCTAGCGAGTTCTGAAATTCATTTAAATTTGTTAGGGCTTTAAAAATATTTTCACACATAGCATCTTTGTCGGTCTCAGTTACTTCTAAGTGTAATAAATTAGAAACGGAGATAAAATCAGATAAAGAAAAAATCTTCAGCAATTCTTGTTTATGTTTTTCTACATCTAAATTTTCAAATCTTTCAAAATTTCTCATTCTTTTTCGAGAAGAATGGTCAAAATTACTGTAACCTAACACAGAGTTAAGCAATTTTACGGAATTAGTTTTTGCATATTTAAGGGAGTTAGCGATTAATTCAATATCGCCTAGTTTTAAAGACATTGTAATGAATTAAAACAGAACTAATGCACATTCACTCGGGATTAAAATTTAAAGGGAGAATGGAATAAAGTAAAGTACTATACTATAAATTACAAACTTGGGAAAAAATTGCGCCTACCTGGTTGGGAGCAGTCGAATTATTCACTCTTAAAAGTTCCTTTTTTTTTAAAGCAGCCAGTATATGTCAGCACAGTTGCACAAGAACACGAAGTAATTGAACCTTTAACGTTTCCACTTGAATCATATCCATCCAAAACGTGCACTAACGTCCATTAAAATATCCACGGCAAAAATCCACTCTTATCAAAATTCTTAGCATCAATTTAACGTCTTAAATTGTACTAACGTCCACAGCTTTTCAACAATTTGGCGGGATTTGCTAGGGGTATTCACGAGAAAGGCCGAGCCCCCAAAAATGTGGGAAAAGGCAACGACCAGCATTAATATTTGAAATATATTTATTAAGATTAAAGTACAAAGGACAAAACATTACTACATAAAACATAAAAGATACATGAGCGTGAGCTACACGTCTTGCAGTCTCACTGCCCAACTCTCGTCTGCCAATAATGGCGGGAAAGCATCACGTGATTAATGACGTGACGCAACATGGCCAGCATGGCCCCATACAGGATACGGGATCTGTCAGCGCTTCCCACACTATTGTTTATCTATACTACGTATGTGAGAAAGGTAAAAGATTAACGTAAAATAAAATATTAATATATTTACAATGTATTGAAATGTGTACATTTCCTAGTATATTAAATGAAGCATGCATTCTCTAAAGCCAGTAAATATCTAAATTCAGCACCATTTCGAAATTCGCCTCGAAAACACGTAACGTAACGCGTAAAATGTATTTATTTTCCTCATACTTTGCGAATTTTTATGATTGTTTAAATTTTGTAATCTTTGGTCTAAGTATCTGGTGCGTAAATATGAAATTTGTGGCGAAATATGCACTTCACAGATTCTTTTTCTTTCAAACAGATGATTACTGTGGTTCATTCTTTGAAATATATTAAGTGATTAGGGGGAAAAATCTTCACTTCGGCTGATAAAACTGATACGGAAAATTTTTATCTAAAATGTTAGAAAAAAAATCTTTAACGATCGATGTTTTTATAAAAGGAATAGTGTGGCGACAATGTGATATTCAAAATGTTTCCTATATCTTGATTATCAGCTTGTTTTAAATGTTTGTATGCTGGTGGCTTTCTTTCTTGTTGTATATCAGCATGGCTCTTGAAGATTTATTAGACATAGAGAAGAAAAGAAAAGTACGCAGATATTGACGGTTACGCAAACAGCAACATGTTAAGCAGTTCGCGGGAGGAAGGCGCCGAAACGAAGCCAGAAGTGTAACCACACAGTTATTCTTACTCGCGAAAAAATCCTCCCAACACACCCTCCTGCGAGTGATATTTTTCAAGCATTTATAATAAATTCACATAAAAATTAAATACGCACAACAATATATAAATTACATGTACATACAAAAATGAAGAAATTTACGAAATATTTTTCCCAAAATATTTTAGTTTTTCTTCACTGATAGCTTTTGTAAGAAAATCTGCAATCAACCATTCTGTTTGAATATATTCTAATTTGGTTACACAGCCTTCCAAAAATCTTTCACAAAATGGAAACGCAAATTCATATATACTGATTTATTTGAAGATCTGGTGCACTTAATCCACTGAATTGCTGCTTGACTATCTTTTAAGGTTACAGCATCATTTATAAATTATTTACAACTTAACTCATTGAATAAATTTACAGTCCAAATAATGTATTTACATATTTCAGAAATAGCAGGTAGCTCAGCTTCACTTGTTGACGGACTGACATTTTTTTATTTATGATATTTCCATGAAATTAATGAATTACCTAATAAAATTACACCACCAGAGAATGATTTGCCATTTTCTGCATTCCCCCAACTAGTTATTTATTAGGTAAGTTAAAGGATATAAATTGTTCACATTTTAACATAAATTCTGTAATGTCCAACTTCAATGCCGGAAACATAAACAAAACATTAATGTAAATCGTAAGGCCTAGTTCTTAAGAAAATTGGCTCAAACTGATTTTATTTTTTACTGATAAATCATTACGCAGATATGAAAAAGTAACCCTAAAATGACTCAAAACTTACACTTTTTAGGTTTTGAAAAAGTTCTTAGTAGATGACTTAATAGATGCTTTGCCTTCCTCATTTAATTACGATAAAAGTAAACTAGGAGGATAGTACAGAAACCGGATACTCGGGAGTGTACTGTGTTTGTATACTGAATATGTATATATATAAAATGCTGACCTAAGTAGCTCAAAAATCATTCGTTTTACTTTCTGTATAATGGCAACAGTCGAATGGGAACAAATCGATAAACAAACGTTTCAGACTACTTCATTCAACGTTTTTACTGAGGCACTTAATTCAATATTTTATAAATTAATGGATCTTTAAAATATTATTATAAATGCTGATGGCTATATCAAGCACTTCATTAAGTCTGAAGAAAGAAGATGTAAATGAAATCAAGAAATAGTCTCAAACAGAAAGTTTAACTGAGCGCGAAAATAGGCTTAATTGTCAGTCTGAAAATAGGCTTAATCCTGAGTCTGAAAAGCATAAGTTTGGTATTGTGTTTCTCTTTTTTTCGCTCAGTGTCTCTCTGAACATGATGATTCGAAAACGCTTTGAACTAGACAACTGAAATTTGGTGTATAGAATTGCGATCTAATTTGAAGATTTCTATCAAACTTTTTTCTTTTGAACAAAATTAATTCAGGGGAAGTCTCTCTAGCTGGCTGTTGGAGTACAAGTGAAATCGTTAACTACAAAATGCAAAGAACTAGATTCGTGAAATTTGTGCAAGGGTTTAATTTCTAAAATATAGATACTTATTAAATTTAGAAACCAAATCCGTCTAACAGTTAAAATTTCATTGGTTTGCACTTTCGCGTGCGTTTAAATCAATAAAATTCGGTAATTTATCTTGTGACTGTAACTGAAATTTTGGTGTCAATTAAATTAAAAGTCGGTAAAAAGGTGACCTAAGTCTCTATTCTTGCAATAAATGTTGATTTCAGTAAAAATGAAATCAACAACTACTATCAGCTCTATCAGAATACTGTGATAAAAAATGTACATTTTCTTTGTTTAAAATGCAAAATCTGCGAAAAAATATTTTATCAATTAAATGTGTCTCCTAATAGAAACACTTTAAATTATTTATCAAGAATATTTCAGCTTAGCTTTTGGTTTTGATGATAATTTTATAAGAATCACAAGGTTTATACAAATAAAATGCGGTTTTCTCTTTTATCAACAAATTTTATTACGTTGTAATGCTCACATAATCAAAAACAATGCGATAATAATTAAGTAATCAAACATGTCGCTCAAATGATTTTTTTTTCTTTTTACTAATTAAAATTGAAAGCTTCTTACTTATCAGTAGTAAAAACAATAACCTCCGATTCACTGATATATGATCAATAATTAAACGGCATTTCTTCCTATACATATAATTTGAATATGTTATTTGTTTAATAAGAACTCTTATAGGAAGTTATTTTTCAAAATAGTTATTTTTTATATGCTATAAAATTTTTAACTCTTATATTTTTCAATGCTTATTTATAAATTTCCTGTATCATCCTTTGGCTATTTTTTACTTCCGCGTATAACAATATAAAAAAAAAGTACTGTAATCGGTAAACTCAAAAAAACTTGTGACTTTCACGTTTCAGTCCTCTACGAGTTTGAAAAGCATATTTTTTGGCATCATGTCTTTCTGTCTGTCTGTGAACACGATAACTCAAAAATGCTTTGAGCTGGACTGCTGAAATTTGGTATATGGAATTGCGATAAATTTGTAAAGTCCTATCAAATGTTGAACGAAATCCGTTGATAGGAAGTCTATCTGGTTGTTCGAATAAAAGTGAACATGATTGCTACAAAATGTAAATGCTTGGCAAATAAAATTTGGTACACAGGTATTGCATTTAAAATATAGATTCTTGTCAAATTTTGTATCAAATTTATTCAATGCCTGGCCATCTCTCTCTTTTTGTACTTTCGCATGCAGGTAAACACTTTGATTTAAATCAATAAAATTCGGTATTATCTTGTAACCTCATTGGCAATTCCGTATCAAATTTTGGGGTCAATTGGCTGGTAAAAAGACATCCAAAATACATAATCTCACGATAGATTCAGCAAAAGTGCCAGACTGACGCCAAATTACCGTTCATAACTAATCGCCAATGTCGCCAATGTAATATCTATATAATTTCTCTGATAAATCTTAAATAGTTATGACTACAACAATTCAAATTATTTTATTTTAAAAACCTTTTAAATAAAGTATGCAAGCTCTGACAAGATGCAAAACTAATTAAAAGATATGCAATTATTACAATTTCCCATAAATTTTATAGAAAATATGAATAAGACAATTTAAGTCAATTTATTTAAAAATATTTTTACATGATAAAAGCAAGTCAAGCCTTTCTAAATTTTTGAATGAACTTCCACTGCGTCAATAAAATTATTTTATACAAAGTAAGTTAGAAATGTATATACAGAAAGGACATAGCAAACACACGTTATATTACAAAATGCACACAACATCACAAATTAACTTTATTATATATACTTCACAACTAAAAAAATACATAAAAATAAATGATCAGAAAGCAGCCACTTTCTTCATGAAAATATTCCATATTTTTTATAACATCTTCCTCTCTAAAATGCAGTTCACAGGCCTGGGAAAGTGTAGAAGATAAATTAAAATTAACTAACGATGAAATTATATATATATATATATACATACAGGGTGGTAAAAAAAAACCCTATATATGAAACCCTAGTGGCCTATCCGCTCAACCAATCCGGCAATGTTTGAGACATGGTTGTTTGAAGGTATGCGCTGGAGATTGTGATGATTCTAAACAACGCAAAGCTCACGGTTACGGTTACAGTGAGAGAATTTAGAAATTTTCGAATGGCAACACCCACTTTTTCCTTGCTCAAATTGATCAGCGTATTGAAAACCCACAAATGACGTTGGAACGATTAACGTGTGACGAACATTGCCGGCGTAAAGCATTTGCAAAGAAGAGCATTATAAAGGACTAATGACAATACAGAGAGGAAAGAAATTGGAGTGGAAAGTTATAATTACAGGTTTTCAACGTGTTCGCCTTCGCAGGCGACAACGCATTGCATTCGGAAGATTGTGGACAACAATGTCGAACGTAACATGAAAGAAGGAATCTGCATAACTTCACACGTGTTATGATATCTTGCAATTCTGACACATCTCGTGGACCAGGCGTGTACACCTAAGATTTCAGATAACCCCAGAAGCAGAAATCCATAGAGGTGTGGTCGGGGGATCGCGGTGGCCACGAAACCGCAAAGTTATGAGAGATGACTCTATCACCAAAGTGTTGTTGCAGCACTGATCGAACACATTGGGTGACGTGTGGAGGAGCCCCATCTTGCATCCATACAATGTCACTAATGGCATTTCGTTGCTACTGTTTAACCCTGTGAATTATGCAAAGTGCGTCAAAGCTCCTCCCTCTGTGTTGCCATTAGTCCTTTATAATGCTCTTCTTTGTAAATGATTTACGCCGCTAATTTTCGTCACACGCTAATCGTTCCAACGCCATTTGTGGTTTTTCAATACGCTGATCAATTCGCGCAAGGAAAAAGTGGGTGTTGCCATTCGAAATTCTCTCACTGTAACCGTAACCGTGAGCTCTGTGTTGTTTAGAATCATCACAATCTCCAACGCATACCTTCAAACAACCATGTCTGAAATTTTGGTTCGATTGGTTGAGTGGATAGGCCGCTAGGGTTTCATATATATAGGGGAAGTATTTTTTTGACCACCCTGTATATATATATACATCGCGGATTTTATTCCTTAAATATTGATCATAGACATATACGGTAAATTACAAAATTGCATAAAAACAAGTGTCAAATGTTATAAAATCGATTAAAAGTTTCAGGAAATTAAACTTCAAAAAATACAAAATTTAAATTTTTATATGGATCCCGTACAAAAAAAATTCCCAATGAGTAAAATGTGCCCCATCCTCTAATAAGGTCATGTACAAAATTTCAGCATTTTATCACAAAAAGTCTCAAAGATATGAAACTGCATAAATGCTGACCTAAACCAATTTTCGACGCCTAAATATGAGTTCTCCAAGAGGAAAAATCATGTCGGATATTCGTATTTTAGGGGTCGTACACAAATTAACAAAGAAAGTAATGATTGAATAAATAAATAATAATTTTGCTATTTATTGATTCAAAAATATTAAAAGTTTGTAGAAATAATAATTTAAAGGAAAGATTACATAAGTTTTTTTACAAGTTCATTGACATTCTATTTTTAAGTTATATTCTGTAATTCATGATGTAAAATTTTAAAGTATTTTTCAGGAAGCATAGATTTTAAAATTTGTATTTAAAACTAAAGATATAAAGCATGTTTTATTTTCTTTACGATGCATTCCTGCGTCGCGTCATCTGCACTGAAGCTGTAAACATTTGCATTTTAATTTGTGATTGACTCTTCACCGACTTTGTTTTAACATATCTTTTAAGAGTTTTCATGATAAAATTCTGAAATTTTGTATATATATATATATATATATATATATATATATATATATATATAGTATTTTTAAAATGTAGATAAGATGTACATTATAATTTTTAAGATTTAAAAATTAAATTCCACAGTAATTTTTTAATGCAAATTAAAAAATTACTGCATTATAATTTGTTTTTCTTTAATGTATGTTTTCAAAATTTATGAATTGAGATGTTGCATTTATCATATTTATACATATATTTACTTTGTAGTTATACAGTTGATTTAATAATTGTAATTAAAATTGTAGGATACTAAATTAAAGATTAATTAAATTCTTATTAAAACAGATTGAAATTTTCATTGTTAAATACCTAAAACTAACTTGTAACAAGAAAAAATATTAAAACATAATTAAAATTATACTTTAAGAATGCATTATGTTGTTGTTAAGCATGTTTATCTGTTGTTAGCCGGCGTCCTGGCATAGGGGTAGCGCGTCTTCCCCGTGATCTGGGCGTCCCGGGTTCGAGTCCCGGTTTGAGCATTGTTGTTGTTCTATCTGTGAGATGTGTGAATGTGCCCTCCTGTAAAAAGGGGTTGTGCAAGCGAATGAGTGATGCGTGAGTGGCAAAGTCGTACTCTTGGCCCTAGTTGGCGCTGCTATAAAAAATAAGAGACGTTCCCCCTCAGGCTTAAATCGCTGTCTTCGTAACAGTGGGCTTGTCAGTGGCAAGTGCCATAAGAAACAAACAATCTGTTGTTATGTGGCGATATTCAAAGTTATTACTGAGCCAATCTTCCAATTTTTTTAATAAATTAAAAACAAATTATAAAATTTAAGTTGAAACAAAGAGGAAATAAAAGAAACAATTCAAACTGTTATTAATAGTATTATTCACTGTTGAAAGCTAAAAATAAAACGCATTTGTACATTCAAATTGAAAATTATATGAATATTATCTTTAAAAAAAATTATTGAATAGATGTACTTACTCTTGAGCTTTTGCTGGGCTTGAAATCCTTAAGGAGCCTGTGAATCCATTGTTCTTTTAATTTTTCATCCTCCGGAAATTTAAAGATGGACACTTTGGGACTGGTATCATAATTTCCTTTGCAATTGAAGACTGAACAGTGGAAAGGCATTATCTAATTTAAAAAAAGTACCTATTTATTAAAAACAAATGCAATATCTGTCTGATACGTAGTTTACTGAAAGAAATACTGAAGATGGGAAGCTACCACCAACGGTTTGAAGGGAATCTAAGCACCTGCTAGCTCGCAGTTAGGGATTGCAATACCGGGATACCGAATACCGGTATTTTGAGCCATTTCTACACTTTTGTAATACCGGTATTCACAAGTTTAAATATCGGTTTTTCGGTATTTACTAGAAATTTTTAAAATTGTCTCCACTATATGTTCAGGTATCGCGAACATAGCAAAATAGTATAGGTTTTTGCTTTTATGTCTCCCTAACGGGCGAAATTAATTAGCTAATTAATGGCTTAATTAATTGCTTGAATCTAAATTAGCGAAACATGAATTATCCCTGAAAAAAAAATCTTATATCCATAACGGCTGATGGAGCAACAATTATGAAAAAAGTTGGAAAGTTGATTGGTGAAAATCAGCAGTTGTGCTATGCACATGGAATTCAATTAGGAGTAATAGATGTATTATACAAAAAAAAAAAGGAAAAAAAGAAAAGAAAGAAAGAACAGAAGAATCCAAATACTGTGGATATAGAAATTTCTGATTCCAACTTTCAAAAGAGTAAGAGTGATAGTGATATTGACAATGTAATTGTTGAAGAAGATATTGCTAATGAGGATGAAATATTAAAATATCAAGAATTGCTTCCTATAATTTATAAAGTTCAAAAATTGTTAAGATATTTAAACGTTCCCCTGTAAAAAGGATATATTACTAAAATATATACTAACTGAAAATAAAACAGAATAACTTAATTTCTAAAACACGTTGGAACAATTTACTCCTAATGAGGGAACGATTTTTAAAACTGAGAAATCCAATCCAAAAAGCGATAATCTACTTAAACCTGTAAGTTAATTTTTCAGATAGTGAATTCGACTTAATATCCAGAACGAAATTAGCTCTACTTCCAATAAAACTGACTATTGAGGCATTATGTCGGAGAGATTCTAATTTATTAACAGCTAATGCAACAATAAATTTCATGTTGCAGTCACTGAAAGAACAGCACACATCACTATCTGAATAATTATATATTACATTGAAAAATCGCACAGAAGAAAGGCATACCGGAAAGGCCGGAATAAAAAATGTCTTATTATTAAATTATGGTATTTACATAATTATAATGATTTTGAAAATGAAAAAAAAAAGAAAGAAAATAACCAATTCAAATCTGATTAAGTTTAGAGTAAATTTTCTTAAAATTTATTACCCACAAACTTATCCACATTCAGAAAAATTCAGTTCAACTATAGAAGATTATGATGTCACTACTGTCGATAGTGATAAGGAATTGTCTCTTGAACAAAAATTAGAATTAGCGATAAATAAAAAAATTTCAACGGACCAAAATACAATACAGAAATCAGCTATATCCAAAACCATGCGACGAGAAATCGATTTATTTGAAGATGAGGGATTTAGAGGTAAATACTTGGAAAAAGTATATTGCGCATTGCTAACAGTACCACCAACTAGCGTAGATGCCGAAAGAGCGTTTTCGACAGCTGGTAAATTTTACACAAAATTACTTTTCAGGCTTAATCACAGTACAATTGATGCATTACGTTTTTTTAGATCACATTTCAAAAATTTGTAATAGTACCACAGACTGAATAGTGATATTTACACTTTTTTTTTGTGATTTAAATAAATAAGATGTTTCTTTACTTTTTTGTGATTATATGCTGTTATAATTTATAAGTTACAAATTAATTTTTGTGATATTTACACTCTTTAACAAAACTGACAAATAAAACAAAGAAACACCTGTGTTTTCTTTCTTTTTCTAAAATTTCTAATACCGGTATCCCGGTATTAAGATTTAAGAAATACCGAATACCGGTATTGAAATATTGGTCCGGTGTTGCAATCCCTACTCGCAGTCAGCTACTATTAATCAAAACTACTTCCTATGACTCATACGCTCGCATTTCAGCAAGAGTTATACGAGTTCTCTCTCTCTCTCTCTTTTTTTTTTTTTCGAACGATTACGATATTTACTCTATATTTCGGACACGAGAAAGTAAAAAAGGCAACGTTCGTATAAATTTTCTTTATAGACTAAAACAAATCACTAAACTGATTTATGGGCACTTTTTTTTCTGCAAAACGATCGCGTTATTCTGAGAATGTTTATAGTTGTTTCCTTTATCTGACCAGTAGAAAGTTAGAAGCTCATTAATATAATATCATCATAGTAGTTAACCATCATTTTTTCTTTCATGAAAATTACCTAAAACTTCTGAACGAACATTTAAAACATCACGGACAAGAATATAAACAAAGACCTATAGCAGTATTATTAATATTTAAACCTGCTTCTCATATTGAAGTTCATGGTATAAGATATATTTTCGTCCCTTCATGAAAGTAAGCTTGAATTCATTTTCATTTTTCTTTTAAAAAATGATGATTAAATTTTGTAAATGTATGCTTTTGTAATTTTGTAAATTCCATAATGCTTCGTTCTTTTTTGTAAGTCCTTTAAAGATAGATCAATATTAATTTTAATGACTTCCCTGCAATATGAAGTGATCACAAAGTAAATCACTATAGGCAGGCAAATTGTACTTAAGAATCTATGTGAAAGAAAATCCATGAGAAAATCGTGCATAATTAATTATATGCTGCTTATAATTAACTGTGCATGTGTACTTTGTTGTATTATACGTTACATGCTTCGAAAACCAAAGGATTTCTTTATATATGCTCCAAATGGAATCGACAAAGACACTGTATATCAAGGAGCATTACAATGAATTTAAAGGTGAATACAACAGAAAATAACAATTTATGTAATCCAATGCACAATAATAATTATATATGTATAAATGCAAAAATCAAATTTGAACTAAACACAGTAATTGAAATCAAACTTTTATTTGTGTTTGTTTACTTTTTTAATCTAGAATTGAATCTAGCAAAATTTTAGCATTGCCAGGTCCAACTAGTTATATAAAAATACTGATATGGAAAGTAAAATTCTATAAACTTGTGATTCTAATAATCTATGATATAATTGTTATAATTTGTAGTTTAAAAATGTCGATAATATCGAATTGGAAAGTGTCATTCGAAACTATTATAAAAATATATCTGTTCTCCATATTCTTAAGGAATGCTTTTTAAAATAACTATATGTATATCTGATAGTTTAATAGAGTATTCTTCGTTTTGTCTATGCTATATATAATTATTTTGTTATTTTTGTTAGTACGTACGTTTTATTGTTTTTAAATCTCTTCCATTCTATCACACGACTTTCTTTTTTACTCAGTAATTCATATTGATTGTATATTATTAAAAACAAAGAAAGGACTGTTGTTTCTTTTTAATTCAACCCAAAGACAACTGATTCTGTTATTTAACTCCTTAGATAGGGATTTTTTAAAAAAGATGCGCAGATTAGAATATAAAAGGTTTATTGAGTAATAAAGTTTTATTCAATTTATTATTATAAAGATTAATAAAGTGAAATAAATGTTTTATTGACAAATTAAATTTGCCACACAAATTAAATTTTTATAATTAATACAAAACGGTTATATGAGATGTCATATGTATCCAAAGAGTTAGTCATAATTATTCATTAGCAGCCTTTAACTATCAGTTGATTCACGTGAGATATTAATTGCGTTTAATTCCCATTAAATCTCTTATATATGTTACCGTTAAAGTATGAAATCCGTTATTTTATAGAATACCTAGTTATTCCATGAAATAACTGATCGTGTCCGTTAAAGTAAAACTCTCTTGTATTTCATGGTTTAACTAGTTATTTCATAGAATAACGATCTGCAGCCCGTTAAAGAGTAAAATAATCTATATCATATATCTCGCACGACAAATACACGGCAGCATAAAACAATTATATTCCCGATCCCAGTTCAGTGTCTGCGAACAAAAATTAATTAAAATCCAAGAATGGTACCGGAAGTACCGGATGTAGAAATATCACTCCGGTCGGTTGCTACAGCTCAAAGTTTAGGTAATGGTCAGGGATTTAAAAAATGTTCGTGTAAAACCCAGTGTGTCAACAAAAAAGGTTTTTGTTTTAGAAATAATGTTCTTTGTAATTCCAAGTGTCATTTTAATAATCCTTGTTGTAACAAATGATTTTATGGTACGTTTCCATAAATTAGATAAATTGCTTCTTTTTCATTTTAATTGTCGATCATTAGTTTAATTTCATTTTAGATAAATTGTTTATTTTACACTTTAACTGTCTCTCATTAGTTAATTTATAGGATACCTAGTTATTTCATAGAATAACTAGTTAAAGTGTCAAATTAATAACATATTACACACTTTAACGGACACAATCAGTTATTTCATGGAATAACTAGGTATTCTATGAAATAACTGCATTATATACTTTAACGGTAACATATATAATTATTCATTCAGAATGGTTTTAACACAATATTGTTTATATCAAGTTGTGACAGAAATTAAAACTGTATTACTTTTATATTCCTCATTCTTGATCTGTTTATATCGTACAGTGCATCAAAATATATCCGAATACTGTCGAATTAAACTAGTTATCTTATAATAAAATTGTAGATGTCTGTCACTGGAAAAATAGGTTTTCTATAAATAATATTTTGCATGAAAGGGGGTAGTGTCCATATTTAGATGTATTAAAAATCATATTTTGAAATAGCAATAATAATAACATTTTAAATACGCATCCAAATTTTCTATATTATAATAACTCGAATATGTATATTATTTTGCAATTTTCAATAAACAGTTGATGATTTATAAGAAATTGAAAATTTGAATTCCTAATATTGTAAGACAGTTTTCGTTTTTTTCAATAAATTTCAAGATATAATGAATTTTTGAAAATATTTCATATTTTGCTTTAAAATAATCAATAAAACAACATTAGAATGATGCATTTTTAAAAGTATGAAGCACATTTTATGTTTTCAATTAATTTTTAAATTTGTAAATTAAAACTTTCTGAATAGCAGCTCACATATTTTGGTGTCAATCAAAGGAGTAATACCTTAACCATCATTTTTTCAAATTTGATTCGATTCTGTCCAGAAGTTCTTAAAATATGTATCATGACCAAAATCTTTCAGAATAGCGAGATTTTTTATTTCATTAGGAAGCATCTCAATTTAACTACAGAATTCTTTGGTATGAATAAAAAGAAATCTTCAAAAAGGAACGAAAACAAAGTACGCCTTACAATGTTCCGTTAAATTAAGACTTTTTTCTTTTTAAAATAAATGTAGAGGAAAGAAAGAGGAAACAAATGACATTTAACAGATTTTACTCCACTTACATTTCAAGCGAAGCTTCATTTGGTACAATCGGCAGCCGATTAGAGCTGTGAAAATGACTTGTGAAATCTATAATTGATGAGAGAAGCACATAAGTATAATTCTGAGCAAAATACAAAATTTATATAGCTTTAAATATGTGAATGCATAGAACAGTATCGAATAAAATATTCCTCATTTTCCAAGAAACTTCTTGTCTGTGAATAATGCAGTGTCGCTAGACTTTAAGAAAATACTTCTTTTTTTAAATGAAGCAAAGGCTTGAAAATATTTCCGTAAATTAATTGTTCCTATTTAGTACTAATGCTGATAAAAAGATATTAAGTATAAGATAATTCTTAAAAACAATTTAAAAATCGTTTGATGGTAACCTGAACATATAAAACAATAGCATTTTGCTATTTATATTTCATTTATAAAGGAATGTTTAGTAAGTCAACCATCTGACTCACCGACCCGCCACGAAGGCATGCGGATTTAAACCATAAAACTGAATGACCGGACCACCGCAACAGCAACACTGGCGGGAACTGTGGTTGAGTCCTAAGGGCCATCACCGGCCACGGTAAAACCCTCCCCGAAGGAAGTATGTCCCGTCAACGATGGGAGGAGCCAGATCCCCCACCTTTTTGTGTACCCTCCAGGGTGGCGAGATCCAACCACCATGACGGAAGCATCTCATCCTCATTTCGAGGTGCCCCCCCGGGGTTAGGAATGTTTAGTAAATAAGCATCTTTTTTCATTTTTCAGCTACTCCAAAAACAATTTTCATTTAAGCTCGCTTTATTAAG
Source organism: Argiope bruennichi (assembly GCF_947563725.1). Taxonomy (NCBI): domain Eukaryota; kingdom Metazoa; phylum Arthropoda; class Arachnida; order Araneae; family Araneidae; genus Argiope; species Argiope bruennichi. Next base: position 39,610,216 of record NC_079153.1, on the reverse strand, counting down.
TTTTTTTATTACAGTCATCTAAAATATTTGACTATGTCAAAAGATATGCCTCTAGAATACAACTTAAATATTATTTATAATTTTTATTATTACGAAATAGGCAAATAAAAGTTTACATTTTGAATTTTTATTTAGCCATTATTCATTGCTTTTAACAGTGAACTTAAACAAAGAAAGAGGGAAGAGATAAATCTTTCTCAGAACAAAGTTATATACATTAACGAATGAAATAACAGCTTGAACGGAAGGAAGTATTAATATCGTTTGTTACATTTACTGTTATGGCGGCGGTATGCCAGCAAGTAATAAATTCGTCTAGTGGACAATTCGAGAATAATGGTCTTAATCCATGTTAATTATAAAAAACAAATTTATTAGATTAATACTCATAATAAAAGATCAACAAGTACAAAGAAAATAAATGCACATCTACTCTGTATGAATAGAACTCGTAAAGTGAAGTATTTTTTTAACAGGATATAGGAGGCGACCAGGGGTGTTTGTGCTCCGGGGAAACCCCGGAATTCCGGGGATTTTGAACTTCGATACCCGGAAATTCCGGGGATCGTCGTTCAAAAGGAAGGAGGAATAATAATGAATTATTTATTTTGATCTGGGCGATTTTGTTTGCTTTGAAAGCAGAAAACGCAAGGTCAGCGTGTGTGGTGAAAACTTTTCCTTTCTTTCTCCAAAGGCAGTGATAATGCGTGAAAAGGGGGAAAAAACTTCTTTTTTGTTCTTTCCTTATTGCGAGTTATGACTCATTCCCCCGGTTCTCGGACATTCTCTTCTGGATTCTTTTCGGCAAGTAGGCGCGGCAGAAAAAAAAGGGAGAGACTTCGCGACCAGATGTGCGATCACGTGACTCTGGGTTCAAAGGTCTTATCTCTCCTGGCGTGGCGCCAATAAGTAGAGAAGGGGGATTTTTCGCCGTATTAGCTATTGTGTCATTGATCGCTTCGCAACTTTTTTTTCTCCGCTGTGTAAAATTTTCGTTTCATTTATTGATACACGTGTAAATTTTTCGTTTCTCTTATTGAAATATTTTTTTTATTTATGTACGCAAGAGAATTTCACTTTGAAATTTCAGCATATGAAACAGAAATTACCCCTTAAAAATTCATATCTAATTAGTTTTACAGCATTAGATCCAGAGCTAAGAGGTAAAACCAGTACAATATTAGCTTTTGAAAAATTATCACCTTTTATGTCCCATATTTTTAGTGATAATGAAAAGTCAAAAGTAGAAGCTGAAATAAGGTTATACCAGAGTGATATTGATATCACCAAAGAAATGCTCTACACATCTGATGAAAGTGGAAATCAAGTCAAGTGTACAATTGATAAATATTGGTCTAAAGTTTTTAATTTAAAAGATGATTTCACAAATGATTATAAGTATCCTACATTGGCTAAATTGGTCAAAGCCTGCCTTAGCTGCTTCCATGGCCCATTAGTGGAAAGTGCATTCAACTTAATGGATACACTTGTCATTGACTATAGAACCTCTCTTAAGATTGATTCCCTAGATGCAGTGCAGACTATTAAATATGATTTAATGGCTTCTAAAGAAACCTCATGTGAAAAATATGGCTCAAAAAATCCAATGGCTGATCCAATTCACAAAGATCTCTTACTGAATATGAACAGAAGTTGGAAAACATATCAAGAGGACTTAAAAACATGTATTTCAGATGAGTCACCTATAAAAGTCTCTGAAAAACCTTCTACATTAGCAGAAAAGCAAACTGCTTCTACCTCTGCATGTGCAGTTCTTGAGGAAATTTCTTCAACTGTAAATGAGGAAAATAAAAGTCAATCTTCCTGCAATTATGAAGTTCACCACAAAAGAAAGACAAGCCCACAAACATCAGAAAATAAAAAAAAAGCAGCAGAAATTAGATAATTTTTTTAAAGAATTAATTCAGGTAATTTAAAATATTTGCATAAAATGTAGTAGTTTATATGTTTGAAAATTTATGGTTGTTAATTTTGCAAAAAAAGTAATTCATTGAACTTTTATAATTAGGTCATTCAATATTTCATAATTGTAGTTTTTCATTTCTCTCCCCCCCCCCCCTTCTCGAAACTCCAAAATGCCGGTAGTAAGTCCGTAAAAGTTTCAGGGGATTTTTTGGGGTCCCACAAACACCCCTGGGCGACACTATGAAACAGGCAGTGGCAGGTGGTACAAACATTTACATATTTGGAAACACGTGTTAAATCCTTTCTCTTGTATATCCCTAGTTATATTTTTCGGTTAATTAACTGTTTTTATTTAACACTTTTTGTGGTAAAAACAAATAAAATATAAAAATATTATGTGAAAAATTATTCAAAGTATTGTTTCCTAGATATTTGAATATGCAAATAAGCAACATTCAGCTATTAAATATTAAATTATAAAACATATTTCAGAATTCAAGCATCTGTCTATTGTTTTTCGGCTGCTTTATAAATATTTTTAATTTAAACTTGTTTTATTAATATTAATTACTGAAAGTTATACAGAATCTTTGATTACTTTAAACAATATGTCTAAAGAATACTATTTAAATATTATTTTTGAAATTAAATGTGAATTATTATGTCAAATAGGAATTATATAGTCATGTTAAATTGCTACTAACGAAATAAGGAATTTAAAAATATTTATATGTTTTATAGTTACCGTATAAACGATTGAAATAAAATTTTGAATAAAGGAAAGTATTGACAAAACGATTAATTTATTATATTTACCAATTCTGAAACAGCCCCTAAATCTTTTTCTCATATATCCCCTGTTATTTTGAACTGATCTTTCTAAAATTTCTTCGGTGCCTATTTTTACTCTCAAAAGTATATATGTGCCAAATTTAGTAGTTCTATATCAAACACTGACACACACATACATTCATCTTTATTATATGTAGAGATTTAATGAAATAATGAAAAGGTTTAGATTATATTGCCAAAATAATACATATTTTTGAAATTTATGCAAAAAAAAGCTGAGAGCTGTCAGAATTTAGGAAAAAATTGAACGAAATTCAATAAGTATCATTAAAAAGTCAACTTTTTAATTTTTAAAAAAGTGTGGATATTATACTTTTTAAAAAAAAATCGCTCTGAGAAATGCATTCCTATTTTCAAAAGTATATCTGTGACAAATTTGGTATCCTAAATCAAATGGTTATCTTGTAGAGCACTTATCCACAATTTCCTTTATTGTCAGTAGAAAATTAAAAACGTTAATTTTACTAATTAGTTTTTCAGTATCTTTCTTCTCTTGTGGGTTGGGCAAAATTAAAGACAGCGTTTATAAATTTCTAGGATGAAGTTTGTGGTGATCAAAGCATTAAAAACATCAAAAATAAACGTCTAAACAAAAGAATTTTCTAACAAAATTAAAATAAAAACCAAATTTGAAAATCAATAATAAACTTTGAAAAATAGCAGGATATTTGTATAGGGAAAGTTTTAATAAAGTAAGAATAAGACAGAGATGGAGGAAAAAGGTGACAGTTAATTTTTGATAGACTTTATACCAGGAATTATAGCTTTATTTCTTTGCGAGTCACAAAACGTGCAACAGGAAAATATTTTTATAAGGAAATGTGTATAAAGAATATAAAAGAGTAGCGATCTTACATCTTTAAAAGTAATTGGATGACTCTATGTGTTGACAGCCATTTTATATTCTATAAATTTTGACGATTTCTTTAAGTAATGAGAATTTTTTGAAAAACGTTATTTTAAAGATGTTTAATTTATTTATTAAGTTTATTTTAAAGATCAAAAAAATTTCAACGAATTTAGACAGATGAACATCAACGTTAGTTCTAAAATGCTGTTAAGGACGTTGCTTCTAAGCATTGTTTCTATTAGAATAAAATCCTGAGATGTCACATAGATGAATTTGTACCTGCCTAGAACTATTGGTCAGTTAAAAAAACAGCAGGTAGAGCAAGTCGATTAAAAATATTATTAATCTAATTTGTAAATAAATAAATTTGTAAAATATAAATCTTATGATTTATAAAATATTTAAGACTGTTAGGTGAGCATACACAGAATTATTAAAATCATTATTAAATAAATGAAAGCATAATCAATTACATCCATTTGGTTGACTATATTATATTCCATTTGGCAAGTTTTCGGAAATAATAATTTTTTTATGTTTGCTCATAGTTTATTATTCTCATGAAATTCATCATAAAAATTAAAGGATTTTATATGTAAGTGTGGAATTATTAATTAATAATTATGATCAAGTTTTCAAGAATTTTAATTTTTCAATCATTTTTTCCATTATATACATGTTAAGTAAATAAATAAAACATCCATTTTCTCAAAGTTATTGAAATGAAAAATTAAATTAATGTAAATCATTTGCACGTTCATGGATTTAAAATTTTATTGAAAGGGAAATTGAATTGAGAATTGTGAAAAAAAACAAGATGCATAGTATAAAAAGCTTGAATCCGGCATTGTTTATGTCGACTAAAATCTTTGTACTCTTACATTGTACTGTGATATTTTCAGCAATCAACAATTTTATTGCAGCAAAATCACAAATTATGCTGATTTTAGGTGTTTAAGAAATATCATGTAAACATCAAGTGATCTCATTAATTTTTTTAAAAATAATTGTATTGCAGAAACCCTTTTTCTTATTATTATAAAAAGAACAATTTTGCTATTGCATTCCCGACAAAAGTTTTTCCTGCTCTTTTCATTCTTTCATTTATAAGTAAACTGTTCGAAACTACCTGTTGTTACAGGCTCGAAATGGAACAACGTCCTGTCCGAAAACAAATTGCAACATCGAATTTTCTACACTTTTCTAGTCGGAAATTCTCTAAAAGAATAGGTCATTGAGATGACTGCCCTTTTCCTCCTTGTTTCAGTTCCCTTCCTTTCCCTCCTTTCTCTTTCCCTTTTTTTCTAAATTTTCCCCTGATAGAGGAAAATATTTTTCAGAGAAGAATTTTGTAAAGTTATCTTACAGCTGAGTAGCTAGGCAAATGACTTTGAAATATCAATTTAGTATATCTTCGTTAACTTAGTACTGCAATTTATAATGAAACTAGTAGGTGGCGCTGTTGCACCATAGATGCATTTATAAGTAGTAATATCCAAGTGGAGCATTTGAATGAAGGACGCTAGTTTTAATGCGTCTATGTGTTTGTATCTATCCATTTTAGTGCTTGCATCGTAAATAAACTATAGTTATTTAAAAAACTTGCAAGTTTCCTGAAAAAAATCACAATACCATCATGACGCTACCCTCATGCAGCTAAAGTAATTCTCGACCCCTCATTGTTCTGGAGTCACCAGTGAGGATCGAGTGATCATCTAGGTCAGAGGCGGGCAGGCTTTTCCAGGGTACAGGGTACTTCTAATTTTTTCAAGGTCTTGTGGTCCACCCATTGGCATAGCTGTGGTGAGATAATAAAAAAGTCTACAGTATTTATTACAACTTAATTATATATACGGAATATGTTCTTATCTGCATAATTATAAACATAATAATAATAGCCATATACAAACATAATAATAATAGCCACAAATATAATAATATCAAATGACGCATTTAATATCACATTATTCAAAATACATTAAAAAAATCAATCATTTTCATCTAAAGTTAATTTTTTTAGTTATAGTTAGTAAAAGACTTAGTCTCCATACTGTTTGCTAGTCTTGAATATTTTGGTATATAATTACTAATTGATAATCTTGCACTGGATTCTAAGTGGTCGTCTGTGAGACGGGATATTTTGTTTTAATTACATTCATCGTTGAAAATGCAGATTCACACAGTTAGGCAGAGTCAAAGAACAATGTTAAATGATACGCATTTTTTTTAATTAGGATAATTCGTCCATTAGATTCCAAAAGTTTTCTGGGTTCTGAACTAGGTGCTTTTAAAATTGTCATTTTGAAGGAGAAAAATTCGTTTTCTTCAAGAAATAAAGCGAATATATAATTTATAATTTCAGTCATTCCTTCCACATCAACATTGTTAAATGGGTAACACATGAATGTAACATTTGGTTTCTTTTAGTATGCCCGTCTTACGTTTTAGTAAAAGCAGGCACCGCAAAATGTCTTGGTCCACCGATCGATCGCGATAGACTTAATGTCCACCCTTGATCTAGCCGATAAGATTTTGTTCTATCAATCAAAAAAAACAAAAACAAAACCCGCCGCTGTACGTGGAAGAGCCATTACACTCTTGAATAAATTTGAAGCCTTATTTCTTCAGAATTAACTGAAGATCGTACATTAATTTTAAGCTCGTCACATGAACTCTAGATTGATTATCAAGATAAATGAAAGAAACTTGATTCAGAGATCGATGCTCTTATAACTGACGGAACTAAGTATGATAATGAGTTACTTACATGTGAAAAGTATGATGATAATAAATCTAAAATTGTCAGTAAAATGAAGAAAATTATTAGGTGCTTGCATGTATTTTGATCGTTTTTTCACTTTAAAAAGGCATTTATTGAGAAAAATTGCTACAATATATTATATATATATATATATATATATATATATATATATATATATAACAATCAAGACTAATTAGTAATAAAAACCAAGTTAAAAGCAAAAAAAAAAAAAAAAAAAAAAATAGAATCAAAATTAAACCAAATAAAATAAGAATCCGGCCTGAAGACTTTCTCAAGGATCACCCTCAGGCAGGGATTCAAAATAAGAGATTTTTTTCTGTGAGGAGTCTGACCTTAGTCCAACAGTATTGACCCCTCGTGACCCGAAAATCCCCTGAAATTAAGGCCTAAGAGATACACCATTTTTTACAGAAATGAAACAAAACAAAAAAGTATAAAAATACAACCACTAATTAAGCAAAAAATACAATAACATAAAATAAACTATATACGATCAATAATAAAATGAACTATATACATATATATATATACATATATATATATACATATATATATATACATATATATATATACATATATATATATACATATATATATATATACATATATATATATATACATATATATATACACATATATATATACATATATATATATATATATATATAACCAATCTAAATTAAGAAAAAGTTTGAAAACGAAACTAAAATGAAAACGAAACAAAACAGTTTCGAAATCGCAACTAAAATTTATTACCTATTTAAACTAAAACCAAAAAGGAACTTCATAATATTTAGAGAGCGCAATTGCAGCTACTTCTAAAACACAGATGAATTGATACAAAAGTATTAGAATCAAGTTAATAGGAAAAACAAAAACCAAATTAAAATTAAACCAAAAAAATTATTAAAAAATATTAAAAAAGAATCCGGCCTGAAGACTTTTTCAAGGGTCACCCTCAGGCAGGGATTCAAATAAAGGGATTTTTTCTGTGAGGACATACAGACATTAAGTCTAATAATGATTCCTCGTGACCCGAAAATCCCCCGAAATTATGCTCAAGAGATATACCATTTTAACAGAAAGGAAAAACAAAATAACAAATTAGAAAAAAACCACAAAGTAAAAATACAATAAAAACAATAACAATAAAAACAAAAACAGCATTAAAATTAAAATTAAAATTAAAAACGAAAAGGCCAAGACATACCATCCAACAGTGAACGAAACTTTAAACAATCGATTGTGATTTCCTGTTTTTGAAAGTTAACGGTAAATTATGTAAACAGAGGTAGGCACCCAGCGCCATCTATTGAGTGATCCAATATGCAAGTAAATTTCTATTTTTATTTAAGCCAAAAGATTAATCCCAAACCATACCTTGTTTAATTAAAAAATTGACATTACAGTAATTTCTAGGAAAATCATTTTTAATTAAATTTTTAAGGAGGATATTTGATGCTTCAATATAAGAATTTTTATTATTGCAAACCCTTTTGATCCTGTTAACTTGTGAGAAAATAAGATTTTTGAAAATTTTAGAGTTTAGATTGGAATGGTAGTTACATAGTTTTGTTATTTTAAAGTTGAAATCATCCCTTTTATCGTATATACCAACTATTGTTTTATCAATAGCAATTTCGATTTTTAAATCTAGAAAGGTAGCCTCAAGTTGATTTATATTTGTATCTTTTAGAATTAAATCTTTTGGATAGCAATTAGTAATAATATTAGTATTGTCGAAGTTAATCAAAAGTAGGTCATCAATATATCTCCACCCGTTTATTAAATTATATTTAATTATTTTTTTCTCATAGTAATGCAGGAAAATATTAGCTAAAGCACTTGAGAAAGCTGTCCCCATTGGAATGCCCTTGACTTGTTTATAAAAATTAATACCATTAAACACGTAATTTTCAGTAATATTAAAATTACATAACTCAAGCCAGTTATTTTTAGGAATGATATTTTCATTTAAATATTCGTCATATATAAAAGTGCAGACCTTTATTAATTTTTCATGAGGTAGATTAGTGTATAAATTTTCGAAATCAAAAGTATTAAGTTTATTAATGTTGTTATCTTTAAGAAAATCCAATACTTCTTTGTTACTAGAAATAATAAAGTTGTCTTCATTTTTTATTTTGTCCAGGATAATTTTTAAGTATTTAAAGAAATGTTTACCCGTATAGTAATTATAACTACCAGTGCTACAGGTTACGAATCTGAATTTTAATGGATTTTTATGAAATTTAACTGTTGGGAATAAATAAGGATATACGATAAATACGATAAAAGGGATGATTTCAACTTTAAAATAACAAAACTATGTAACTACCATTCCAATCTAAACTCTAAAATTTTCAAAAATCTTATTTTCTCACAAGTTAACAGGATCAAAAGGGTTTGCAATAATAAAAATTCTTATATTGAAGCATCAAATATCCTCCTTAAAAATTTAATTAAAAATGATTTTCCTAGAAATTACTGTAATGTCAATTTTTTAATTAAACAAGGTATGGTTTGGGATTAATCTTTTGGCTTAAATAAAAATAGAAATTTACTTGCATATTGGATCACTCAATAGATGGCGCTGGGTGCCTACCTCTGTTTACATAATTTACCGTTAACTTTCAAAAACAGGAAATCACAATCGATTGTTTAAAGTTTCGTTCACTGTTGGATGGTATGTCTTGGCCTTTTCGTTTTTAATTTTAATTTTAATTTTAATGCTGTTTTTGTTTTTATTGTTATTGTTTTTATTGTATTTTTACTTTGTGGTTTTTTTCTAATTTGTTATTTTGTTTTTCCTTTCTGTTAAAATGGTATATCTCTTGAGCATAATTTCGGGGGATTTTCGGGTCACGAGGAATCATTATTAGACTTAATGTCTGTATGTCCTCACAGAAAAAATCCCTTTATTTGAATCCCTGCCTGAGGGTGACCCTTGAAAAAGTCTTCAGGCCGGATTCTTTTTTAATATTTTTTAATAATTTTTTTGGTTTAATTTTTATTTGGTTTTTGTTTTTCCTATTAACTTGATTCTAATACTTTTGTATATATATATATATATATATATACATATATACATATATATATATACATATATATATATACATATATATATATATACATATATATATATACATATATATATATACATATATATATATATATATATATATATATATATATATATATATATATATATATATATATATATATATATATATACATATATACATATATATATATACATATATATATATATATACATATACATATATATATATATACATATACATATACATATATATATACATATACATATACATATATATATATATACATATACATATACATATACATATACATATACATATATATATATATATATATATATATATATATATATATATATATATATATATATATATATATATATATCAATCAAACGGTTTTCATCATTTTCTACAACCTTTTCCCATTTTCATCCAATAAGTCTTGCAATTGATGGTCTTCGAATTATGTTGGTTCTCCAGGCCATTCTTTGTCATTGACATCGAAATCAGTGCTCTTAAATCGTTGAAACCAAAACCGACAGTTGGGATATGACGGAGCAGCATCACCAAGTGTCTGATGGGCTTCGGCAGCAAATTTCTACAAATCAAACAAAAAAAGTAATTTCGGATCCAGTTATGGAACGCTATTTGGAGCGATCCATGATTGAAGTCTTTATACATTGAATAACTCAATAATACAAAATGGAAAACTTTCAAAATGATGACAATAAAATAATAGTAAATTGGTAAAACTCAAAACCATGGTCGTTTATATAGATATTTCTCATGTTTACCTATAGATGTCGCTGATTAAAATACATGCCTAATAAAAGTGTTCAAAGAACAATTGTACCTGCAATAGTAATGATATTAGAAGCACTCAAAGCATCAACAATATTGTTTCTAGTAATGCATCAATAAAGTTAGCTAAATTTGGAAAAATTTGCCTGTAATGCGAGCAAATGGTTTAATTTTTAAAAAATTCTTTTGACATTGCAATTCACTCTAATACCAGCTTATCTAAAATTGAAAAATTTACTTACTTGAAAAATTCATAGATAGGTAATGCTTATAATTGTGAAATGGTTATAGTTTATTTGAAGATGATTTTGATATATGTATAAAAAGTTTAGAGCAGAGGTTTGGTCTTTAAAACGTGTTAACATTGAAATTTATCTAGATGCTCTTACTGTTGGAATCAGAACTTCTAATATTTTTGATTTAAGGAAAATTTATGATTAGTTGCAAATATGTTTTAGAAATTTAAATAGTTTGGATGTAACTTGTAGTTCATATAGCCAGTTATTAAACTCAATCATACTTAAGTTGTTACTCTAAGATTTATCTCTCGAATTTCATAGAAAAAGACAATTTCAAAAAAATATTGAAGTGATAAAATTCATCAAAACAGAAACAGAATGTAGAGGAGCCACTATGTTGATTAATAGCTCTAAGAATTACAAATATGTGGAGACTAATCCAAAACAAGAGTTCAAAAATAATAGTAGTCAGTTTAAAAGTAATCGAATTCCGCATTTAACCCTCCCTTTAAGAAATATTGCATTTCTTGTAACATTTACGATGATCCTATTTCCCTTGAGTGTATGAAATGCATTGATGAACGGAACAGAAAGCACTTAAAAACATTTATGATATCATTGCTTTAAAAAGATAGGGGCGTATTCTGTATAAGAATCGAAGCTTGTGAAATTTATAAAAATACATCCCATAATAAACTTTTTTTGTTCATCTAAAAACAAACCTGAAGTAACAATTCGTGCATTTGAGGTGAGCGCGAGCTCAAAAGAAAACCAAATTATTGTATATGTTACCGTTAAAGTGCTGCAGTCATTTAACTGAAGTGATCCGTTTAAGTGTGAGAAATTGTTTCATTTATCAAATTACCTAGATAACCTGCTCATTGTCTACTACATTCGTTAAAGTGAAAATAAGATTTTTCTACAACAGCAACGTTTCTGTACACTTTAACGGGTCACTTCAGTTAACTGACTGCGGCACTTTAACGGTAACATATACAATAATTTTGTTTTCTTTTGAACTCGCGCTCACCTCAAATGCACGAAATGTTGTTTATTTATTTTTCGACATCTAAAAAATCACGTTAATATAGCCAAGTAAACAAAAAATTAGAATCACTTGATAGAATCAATCATCAATCAATTAAAAAACTATAATGCAAAGAATCAAACGACTTAACATATTATTACACATAAGGAAATGAATTTGCGAAGCATGTGATAAAACCATGCTTACTAAGTAGTGCAATCAAAAGATTGGTGACACTTTGAATTGCATAGTAATTGGGTTTTGAGACAAGGACATCCATTTGAGGTGCATTTAGATTTGCAGCCTCATTTTTTGAAATCTTGCCCCTACCAGGATTGTTTTACTGCTGTTTGGCGTAAAGATATTTTTACTGTAGGAACATCTTCATTCGTCAAAAATCTTTCTTTGCAAACACTGAATTCCGACCTAGCATACATCTTTTTCACTTTAACGAGGCGGAAGCCTCTAATGGGCAGATTACCTAGTTAAAATGCGGAAAACTCTTGCTTCCACACTTTAACGGAGCAAATCAGTTAATCTGCAGATTAACTCTTTCGAACGTTAACGGTAATATATCTATTACCGAACTGAAAAAAATGCAAATTATTGCATCCAGACAATAGTCCGTTATCGCTTAAATTAAAATAAATCAAAAATTTCTCGAGCCTTGGTAGATTCTGGTTCTGAATTGAGCTATAATTCAAAAGAATTAGATATTTAAATGAGCCCATGAAAAGAAAAGAAAAATTAGAAGTTTATTCATTCGGAAATAATTATTAAAAAAAAAGATTTCCCAGTTAACTCCATTAATCTTAAAAGTAGAACCGATCCGTCAAAAAAAAAAATTATTTATTGAGTTTACATAACGGATAAAATATCGCATGATTCTATTTTCATTCAAGGTCAAATATCTTCTTTTGCTGTGGCGTTTATAAAAAAAGAAAATCCAATGCTTGCAGATGATCTCTTAAATGAAAGTAAAAGCATATTAGTTGTGATAAATCCCTTAGGGAACATTCAATCCGGCCGTATAACAAAAGTATCAGAGGAATTGTTTTTAATTCAAACAATGTCTGGACTTCAAATCAAAACATTTCGGTTATCAATTCCTGCTATACTTCTGTTAGCAAAGTTAACGAGTGAGCAGCTATCTTGTTTGATATTCAGTCACTTTGGCGTTTTGAGAAATTTTTTATGGCAGACAGCGATTTATGATCGGGAGAAGATTTAGAAGTCATTGAATTGCTTAAAACTTACGGTTTGAAAAAGTAAAATATATCGTTAAGTTGTTATATAATGAATGTAAATTACAGCTTAAAAATAATTTCTTAATTTTAGAGATTTCCGGCAAACCAGCTGGTCATTTGAGGGAGAATGTATGTAAAGTTGGCGCTTCACAGACCTGACCGTTAACCTAGTTTGGCAAATATATATACTGTGGAAGTTGGGAATGTGCGACTGAGAACAATTTTTTGAAATTTCACTTAGTGTTTTAATTAATTGAAAATTAACCGAATTTTTGATATTTTTCCTGAATAATTCTGAAAATACTATAGTAAAGAAATTATTTCTCCAGAATCTTAAAATTCAAAAATTATCTTTTTAATTACGCCAATTTTCGTTGCATTATTTTTTTAAATTTTAATCATTTAAAAGAATATTTTAAGCGTATTTTACAACTATATATTTCATTGTTGAAGTGAAACTGAAATCGTTTCAATGTGGTTGCTCATTTTTCATCGTGGCTTTTTGTCCATTAATGATTGAGATATAAAAACTGATTATCTTTCCATGTTAACCCATATTGGACTGCTGTCCTATTTATAATACGGTCGAATTAAATGTGAATAAATTTAATGAAAAATAAAAATCTACATAAAGCTTTTCATAAACTATTATAAACAAACTAAATTGAATGAATTAGTGGAAAAAGATGGAATTTAAAAAAATAATTAATTAAAAGAAATGATTTTAAATTCATCCCTAAAAAAATGTCATATTTTCAACACAATAAATAATAATAAAACATTATTTTTCTTAAACAAACGTATATTTAGCAAATCATCAATGTTGTTCAAAACATTAAAAATATAAATGAAAAATAAATATTACAGGCATTTGACATGTATTTTCCAGCTGTCCTACAAACAGGACAACGATCTGATACTCACCTTTTGCTTTCCAAATCGCCCATACTTCTAGATCGCATTCCTTGAATTTAATGAATAATGTATCTTTTCATGCAGGAGGAGCAAAAGGTTGGAATGTTCTCGAATATTCCTTGGTACCAATCCCGTTTGTCAAACAAGTTCTTTTGTATATGCTATTGCACATATGCTTGTGAAAGTTGTTTTTAGTGCTTTGTCTTCCATTAGTTCAGTTGCTGCTTTATTTTATAATTGCGAGTTCATCTGACCATTTTTGTAGTTGTAAAATGGCCAGGAAATTTCTAACAGCGGAGGAAACTCTTCGATATATGAATTCTTTATCCCATGAAGAATTTGATGATCCTGAAATGATAATTATTCCACCAGAACCAGATGCGATCAGTGCCGAAAAAGAAATAGATAATTCTTTCACAAATTGTAATATAGTTGAAACATGTGGCTATCCTGAAATTCGAGATACTCCTGGAACTAAAGAGGTTTTGTCAATTATCTGTAAAGAAAATAGATTTGATACAAAGTCACCTGAGAAGAAAAAATGTAAACCAGAATTTTCGATTTCACCATGTTCTTTTTTCTTCTCAAGACCATCAACATATTGCAAATAAGATAGTAGGAAAAACTCCCGTTGAACTTTTTCACACGATGGCTAATGATATGATATCGCATGCAGTTACTGAGACTAATTGATATGCAGCGCGAAGAAAGATCATTCTTTTGAATACATCAAAAGAATAATCAGGTGACATCATGACATCAGAAAGTTTATAGTCAGCATTTTTTACAGTGGTTATCTTATTCTACCACTTGAAAAAATGGATTGAGAAAGTGCTCCGGACACTGGCACAACTTTGGTGAATAGATCTCGATTTAAGATAAGCTTTTAATAAAATTTTTGAAATCTTATTTTACTTACAATGAAGGCTTAATTACAGTGTCAAGCAATGGTCAGGGGTGTTTGTGCTCCGGGGAAACCCCGGAATTCCGGGGATTTTGAACTTCGATACCCGGAAATTCCGGGGATCGTCGTTCAAAAGGAAGTAGGAATAATAATGAATTATTTATTTTGATCTGGGTAATTTTGTTTGCTTTGAAAGCAGAAAACGCAAGGTCAGTGTGTGCGGTGAAAACTTTTCCTTTCTTTCTCCAAAGGCAGTGATAATGCGTGAAAAGGAGGGGGGGGGGACTTCTTTTTTGATCTTTCCTTATTGCGAGTTATGACTCATTCCCCCGGTTCTCGGACATTCTCTTCTGGATTCTTTTCGGCAAGTAGGCGCGGCAGAAAAAAAAGGGAGAGACTTCGTTCGACCAGATGTGCGATCACGTGACCTGGGTTCAAAGGTCTTAATTTTGCAAAATTAATGGTTATTAATTTTGCAAAAAAAGTAATTCATTGAACTTTTATAATTAGGTCATTCAATACTTCATAATTGTAATTTTTCATTTCTCTCCCCCCCCCCTTCTCGAAACTCCAAAATGTCGGTAGTAAGTCCGTAAAAGTTTCAGGGGATTTTTTGGGGTCCCACAAACACCCCTGAATGGTGAAAAATAACCAATGAGGTTAAATTTTAATGCACTATACAGTTGTTATCCAAAATGAATTTTTAATTGCTTGAAAGTAAAATATTGACATTTTGGCTATATTTTTGATCTAATTATTTACAAGAATTTTAATCAATGAATTATAAATGCATGCAGCATAATTACAAAGTCTAAGATGTTCGATTTTGAAAGTACAAAATTTTTCGAACTTCCAGTTATTAGAAATATATATAAAAAAAGTTAGACAAAATTACAGATTCTTGTGATGATTCCCTTTTCATTGTGTTTAATTTACAATCAAGCTCGAATTGTGAAATACATTTCCGTTTGACCATATTTTTAATTAAAAATTCGAATATTGTGAGGTCGTTTAGGGGTTCAATAAAAAATCCGAATTAGTGTACAGTTATGCAGGTGCGATAAGCAGTGAAGAGACCTAGCATTTTTAAATTCGATTTATTCTTTCCTGGGAGGCTGGCTTTATTTACAAGAATGCGCGGACAAGGCACGTCCGCCATAGCACGGCACAAAAACAGAAGTCAGAAAGAACCGGGAAATAAATTATCCCTCGTCTTATATAACATAAGATATTGATAGGGAAAATATTTTTTTACAGTGCTAATATATTATTAAGATTCTGATAGGGATTTCCGACGCATGTCAGTCATACGTAAGGGAAACAAAGGAATGTGCTTATTGGACATTTTTCTAGCCCTTCACGTGGAGCGTGTGAATGTGTCAGCATTTAGTCGATTCAGCAATTTTATGAAGCTTCTCTTGAATTAATTAAGTAGAAACAGTGGAATCGGATCAAGAAATAAGTGAATATTTTAGAATGAAGTTACTATGGACTAAATTAAGATAAAACCTTGGAAATTAATTAAATTGAAATTAAGAGTTTAAAATATCATTAAACACAAACACACACAAACATATATATATATATATATAAGATCATAGATCAAAGTAGGCAGTTTATGCCATCGTCTGATCTGAACTGAGTTATAGCACCACAAGACTTCAGAGGGAGCTGGTTCTGACGTCATTATAGTCAGTTATAGTTAGTATTACAAGAGCAGCTACAATATTATATTGCATACAAGATACGCCGAGGACAAAGAAAAAAAAATATACAGTGACAGTAATCTTAAAATTTCTATGAAGATGCAACTTATTTTTATGAATAATAAATTTGATGGAACTGTTCTTTCAAATATAGTTTATTCTACAGTTTGCTTTCCGGAATTTAATTCAGGAATTCTTTCACAACACCGCAAATGTCTGTCTATCACAATTTTTTGCAGAAAAGAAAGGCACAAGTTAATCAAAACTTTGATCTCTTGTTTTCATTTGAATGTGGTAAAAAAAAAATCAACTTCAGTGCTCCAAATTATCTTTCATGGAATTCATAAGTTAAAAGTGATGTTCGAGTGATAAAAACAATTTTAAAAATTGAGGATACACTATTATGTAACAGTTAAAAGAATTTAAAAATTATCAAGCAATTTCCTAATATGTTTTTTAACAAAAACAATCAGTTTTCTATGATAATAAAAACAATTAACAAGATATTTTGAATTTAAAAAACAAAACGTATTTATTATTCAGTTGAAAATTAAATCAGTATTCAAAACAGTTATCAAGCTGCTCTGTTGATGAGAAGAAAAACGATGGCCGTTGCGAAGAAAAAAAAATATATGATAATAAATACATAGTCAAATCGAAAGTAATCGGAGCAAATGCTATCTTTTCAATTGACAACTTTATTGACGTACAAAGTAATTGTCTAACTGATTACCATATTTTGAAGAACCTTTTGGGAATTTTAAATAGCTTGCATAATAAGAAAAATCGGAACAGCTACGTTGAAGTTCATTTGTATATGTTTGTGTTTCAAATATCAAAAATCTACTTCAGTGCACGTTAGGTCGGCATTTCATAGAAAATTTCTAAAAGGAAAAATACGTCAGTTCAGATTTTACTGGGTCGAAAGCCGTGCCTTCATTCTTTAATTAAATTAAACTTATAACTGAAGTGGAACAAATTTAAAAAACAATCATGAAATATATCCACAAAAATTTGCTTTTTAAATCTTATTAGTAATGTTAAAGTTCCAAATTATATTAAAATCAATATAATTAGAAGTAAGACGGTTGAAAGTAAAATCCCAAAATAAAAATTATTATTAGCAATTGTTAATTACGATATTTTTCACTTCTTTTTTCGATCTTATTAGTCTCTTCTTCTTTCTTAGATATTTGGCCGATGCACTTCTATTGAAATTGAATTAAAAACTAGCCAGAGCGATATCCACAAAGCATTCTCGCAAACTGTCTAATGAGGGTGTGATCTCAGAGAACGCCATGTATAGCATTGGCGTACAATAGTTATAAAACATTAACCATTTGCGTGAATTTAGCATTTTTACTGAGTCTATCGTGCCATCTTTGGCAAGTTATTTGGTGATTAAGCTCTCGTATGCGTTAAGAATAATATACAAAAGTCGAATTTGTGTTTTAGACAGGCTTTTTTCATTCGATTGAAACAAAAAAAATTTCACACAAAACTGCACTTGTAGTCACAAAATCTCATACCAAATTTGATATATTTAAGTCATTGCGGTTTTGAATTATCGCGCTTACATATTTCTGAAAGTACAGACAGACAGACAGTCAACCCGTTTTCGCATTTGACCCAAAAGTTGAACTACAGATGTAAATGTGTATGACGAATTTTATCCATCTAGCTCTCTTCACTTTGGAATCATCATGTTAACTTATATTCAAACAGCCTGAGAAATAGACTTCCTCGGAACGGATTTTGCTCAAAGTCTGTTAAAAATCTATAAATTTGGTGTAAATATCATATGCCAAATTTTATCCCTTTTGCCCAAAGCGTTTTTGTGTTATATTTATCATAGACAGATGGACATTTTCTAAAAATGTGTTTGTCCGAATTCTTGGAGGTCTAAAACGTGGAGATTCGTTGAAATCTCGAGTTCAAATTTTTTGACGATTACTATACTTGTTTATATTACGTATACGAAAAAGGGTTAAAAAAACATCAAGGACAAGGAACATTTTGTACCAATACTATTGGTGGAGCAATGAGAAGCAAAAGAGTTATTAACTAATTATGTTCATAGTTTAAGAGACGCAGGTAAAGTGAAACAAAGAAAAGTTTTGAGAAATTTTTTTAATTAGAAGGGCCCATTCAGTGGAATCTTATCGGTAGGAATATTTTCCACAGTTTTGAGTTAATTGGATTTAATCCTTGACGATAAGATTTTTTACTGTTGTTCAGGCTGAAAAATTTCTAGAGTATTCTTTAATGTGATCTTCGATTTTTGGTATTTTTAAATCCTTATGCAGAACATAGTTGCTCATGAACCATGCAGTATTTATGATGATTCTGAATAATTTGTTTCGCATAATTTTCAAGGCTCTAGTAATACACTCCTTGTGTTCCAACAAGTATTACACAAGGCTCACAAATGTAAATTAATATTCAATAATAGCAGTAAGGACCTCAGATAAAAGAAGCTTAGGAGAGGATGGGACAGAGGATTTGTTTGAAGAAAAGAACTTTGCTGTTTAGTACGAGTGGTGAATTTCATCTTCCTAATGGAATTATTAGATGCATTTTTGTCCAGAATATATCGGTGTTGAATTTGACTTGATTTTTAAAAGTAAGAGTCCTATCCAAGATATTTAATTTCTTTATCTCAGGAAAGGTTGTCTTCAAAGGAAGTAAAGGATCGTAATTCTTTCCTGAAATGTCCTTTGCAGAATATAACTCTATGGATCCTGTCAATATTAATAGCGAAAAGCCAGTGTACAGTAAGATTTCTATACGCTCCAATGGAATGCTCTTGTGACCTATTTTGAACTTATATGGTCGCCATAAATATATAAATGGCTGCCATAATCTGTTTTGAACCAATATACCGTCTATGATCCACTGGATCATAGATGGTATATTGGTTCAAAATAGTATATAGTTCAATTCTTCGCTGATGGCTCAGTCATCAGCGAAGAAGCAGTTGTAGATATTGTTCGATCTCAGAAATTTGCAATGAAAAGCAAATAGATTAATGAACTATGTGTACTTTCTTAAGACATTCTGGCATTGATAAGATTATCTTCAGAGGAAGTGTGGTTTGTTTCAATTTTAAATATTCTATTTTTAGGAAATGAACAAAGATGGTAGTGAAGTAATGCGGTAAATTGTGGAAATGAGATTCTGCCACATACGATCAAAAGCTTTGCGAACATTAAGAACACCATCTGTGTAGGAAGTATTAAAATCGTAAATAATGCAGTTAGTATTTCGGAGAAGTTGATGAATGCAGCCGTGGCCTGGTTTAAATCCATATTGCTCGAATATGGCTTTAGAACAACAAATTATTTGTCATGATTTGTTGTTCATTACTGTCCTTTAATCTATTGAGGAGAAGTTTTTAATAAATGTTGCTAAAGTTACTTAATAAACTGTTGGATCTTATCAGTTTCATATCGAAACAATTTCATGGTTCTTGATAAGAGCCTGGAAAGAATTAATGATAATAAGAATGATGAAATTACGATAAGAGAAAATTCAAAATTAGTTCTAATATCAATGCACAAAAGAATGTACGTATAAAAAAATAAGAATATTTTATTTGTATAAGTTTATTGAATGTGTGAGATAACTAAATTATTTAAATTTTAAATTTTGTCTCTCTTATTCTTGTCATTTGTTCGGCTCAGTTTTAAATCGAAATTCTTAAAAAGTTTTTACATTAAAAAAAATTGATTCAAAATCATTAACAGATTATGATTTTGTAACAATTTAATCATCAGAGAAAAGACAAATCTTCTAAATACAAAACAGTTTCAAATATCTCTAAAAACCTCGTTTCAACTATTATGAAACACTATAGGTGCGGAACAAGAATAATAAAATTCTTGGACGAGTGTTGAAGCTAGGAATGGCACAGAAAAAAGTGGTTTGTATTAATTAATATGCCGAAATTTTAGTTTCATTTCCAAGCTGATTTGAAAGAGATAAATTCTAAAGAATAGCAATGAACTTTTAACTTTAAAGTAATGAAATTATAATACTAAATTTTGAGGAGATGAAAGGGGGAAAAAATCCCACCAGCGAGAGTGGTCTCAATAAAACTGTCTCGCATACTCATTAATAAACTTGTAATGCTGGAGAACGTCTTAGATTCATTGGCGTACAATAATTACAAAATATTAACTTTTGGCAAGTGTTTAGTATTTTTACTGAACCTATTGTGTCTTCCTTGGCGATCTATTTGGCGACTAATTTCTCATGTGTAATAATATCCGAAAAACGAATTTGTGTTTTAGACGCATTTTTCTAAACCGACTAAAACCAAAATTCTTTTGGCATGTATTTAGTATTTTTACTGAACCTATCGTGTCTTCCTTGGCGATCTATTTGGCGATTAATTTATGGCATGTGTAATAATATCCGAAAATCGAATTTGTGTTTTAGATGCATTTTTCTAAAGCGACTAAAACCAAAATTTGACACAAAACTGCATTTGTAAACACAAAATCCTATACCAAATTTGATATATTTAAGTCACTGCTTTCTTCAATTACAGCTTTTACATGTTTCTGAAATAACAGACTGACAGACAGTAAACTCGTTGTTGGATTTGGTTCAAAATTTTACAGGTGTCTACATTATAGATGTTAAATATGTGAACCGAATTTTATCTATCTAGCTCTCTTCGTTTTGTAATTATCATATTAACTTATATTCGGACAGACAGACTTCCTCTGAACAGATGATACTCAAAATTTTAAAGAAATCTGCAAATTTGGTCTTAAGATTATATACCAAATTTTATCTTTTTAGCTCAAAGAGTTTTTGAGCTATCTTAGTCAGAGATAGACAGACGGACATTTTTGTCTTGGAAATTCGTCAAAATCTTTAGATCGAATTTTTGTACTACATATACGACTAAGTAAAAATTGAAGATTGATTGAAAGTGGGTTTTCAATCGTCACATTTTTGTTCATGTTAATTGCTGATAAAACGTTCTGTGATTTTGGGATCGAATTAAGGGATTTAAAATTTCCTCTCTTACAATCATTGAGGACATTGAAAATAATTACAGATGAATTTAATTTTTAGTTTTAATTTAAATTCATTTGTAAATGAATTGACCAAATGAATGAATGAACCAAAATTCCAATGAATTAACCAAATTATTTCGAATTATAGAAAATATCTTTACATTATTTTAATAAAAAATTCTATGAATCAAATAAAACATTTCGACAAATTTGAGTCAAAAACATTCCAGTTTTACCAAGTGTCACAGTAAATAGAATACTTTGAACCATTTTTAGGAGTTGAAAAATAGCTGGGTAATTTTTAAGGAGTTTCTATGATATTTTCGCTTTCTGATAATACAAAGATTAATTCCCATTCAAATTTCCCATTATGGTGTCACTCTAGATAATCCTCAGAACTGCTGTTATATGCTGCCAATATTTTTACGTTAGATCCAAGATTAGCATTTTGATTGTCTCCATTAACTTATGTTTGAATCTGTGCTGATTGGTTATTCCTTTTATTTTTAAACTTCAATTTAATCATCGAAAATTCACTTGTCTTTCTTGTTCTGTTGCATCAAGAGGTGCAAATACAATTCGAAAAATTTCTATCGTATAAAGACAATAAAAAGGATATATGTTTACAGAAAATTGTGTATGATATATTTAGAAATTTTCCTGGCTGGATTTCTTCAGCAAATATTGTTTCTTCTCTAAGATAGCGAATTTTTATGCAATTGATTTCTGTTCTTTTGTTTTTCTTATACATTATGCCATTTCCCGATTAATCGCATATTTAAATCTAAAGCGTGTTTACCCTCGAGTATTGACTGATGTTTAAAATGTTATCTTGTCATCTCTTCAAAAATAAACTTACTTTTGAAACTATTACGAATAAAACAATTTAGTGAATGTGAGTATTAATTCTCATGAAGCAAAATCTTCGAGCAGCTAATATAATTTTGCCGATTTCAAAGAGACAACAAGTCTTTTCTTTCAATAAATAAATTTCAATAAGTGTTTCTCAAAAATACCTACTTGAAAAACAAAAATTTCGTAGTCTTATATTTTTGCACAGTTATAATTTTCTCGTATATGAAGTATATAAAAAAAAAGTATTGAAGTAGACAAACAATTAAACTCAAAATTTTGAAAAAATTTTCACGTTTCAAATTTTCCTGAGCTCGAAAAAAACATTTTTGGCATTAAGTCTGTTTTTGAACATGATAGTTCAAATACGCTTTTAGTTATATAGCTGAAATTTGATATATGGTCTTCACATCCAATGTATAGATATCTCTCAAATTGTGAGCGAAATCCATTCAAAGAAAGTCTTTTTATCAGACTGTCCGAATATAAGTTAACACTATAATAACAAAACGAAGAGAACTAGATGAATAAAATTTGATACACAGATTTAACATCTAAAGTGTAGATAGCTGTTAAATTTGGAGCCAAACTTGCCAAGGAGTCGACATTTTGTCCGTCTGTACTTTCACAACTATGTAAACTCAATAATTCGAAAACGCAATGAATTAAATAGGGTAAAGTCACCAATTATTGACACTTGAACAAAATTAGTTTTAAGTATTTTCTCGATAACTTTTTTTATTAATTTAACTTGTTCTCCAAAGTTTTTTTGACTTGTTCATGTTTATTTTATAGATTTCGCTTATAATTTTTGTCAAAATACTAAAAAGTTATATTTTTGTGCCAAAAAATCATTAGCAAGTTTTTTTTACCAGTTATTAGCATGCGGAAACTAATTATCGACAGGGAAATTGACACCACATTTAATCGCCAAACGAATTTATTTTAAACAGAATACATTTATTTCATGAAACAACTGGTTACCAAATCCTTCGAGTGTTTTGTGACGAAGTATACAAGATTTGTTCAGAACTTGAAGCACTGAACGCCTAGAGAAATGTCAATAACTCAATAACTCCATTGCTCTAATCCAATTAATCACACCGCCACGAACCTGTTATTTACAACCTTATCAACGATTGGATCTATTTTTTAAAAGTGAAAACATCATTCTATTATAAATGTGAAACTATCTGATTTAAGCATATAAATCAAAGTCGTATGAAATACCCAGTTATTGACAATTTATGTCAATAATTGGGGAAATGAATCATTTTGAAGACTCAGTTATTGACACCCCCTAACAGCTGTTGTTTTAATCGAAACTGTCGTTTGAAAATAGTATTTATGTCAGCAGGAAGTGCGTGAAAAAGTTTTAAAGCTCATAAACATAATAATATATGAAAATTTTTTGTTTACCTTCTTACCGAAGTTCGTAAGTAGTTGACATGTAGTGTTAAGAAATATGCATTCCCCACATGTGTTATCACCCAATGGCGATTTGGTATTTGACGAAATCGATGGGTAATGAATTAAGCTCTTAAATGACCTCACATTTGAAATTCTAAGCTTTTTTATTCTAATTCCCAAAAGCTTATTTTATCAAATTCAAGGTTAAATGCGTCAATAATTGGTGTCGTGTCAATAATGGGCGGGTACCTTTACCCATACGAAATTTGATATGTAATTTTGTGACTGTCGAATTCTCGTTTCAACCGATTAGAAACAAAGCATCTAAAACACCAGTTCGATTTTTTTGGTAAATATTTCTAAATGCCAGAGATTAAGCGACAAAAAATTCGCCAAGGCTTACACGATAGATTCAATAAAAATGCTTGAAATCACGCCAAAACTTGACATTTCGTATCTGTTATTTGTCAATGCTATGCAAGGCATTCATCTACTTATTCAAGGTCCACAATTTTATGTGGGAGGGGGGGGATGACATCGTTATTACAGAGTATGCGAGAAACTTTTAGGGAGACTGCGCACACTGATTAAATTTATCCAAATCCCGTTGACGTACGAAATAAAATATTGCGTTCGATTATTCCTTCAGAATTTGCCGATTCTGTGAAAAAAAAATAATCTGATTGTATTATCCCACCCTTCAACACGCCCCCTCAGTTATCTTTCCCCGATTTATATAACTTCTGATTTTGCAATCTGATTTATGTAACTAACTTTTTTGCATTTTTTTTCCCTGTTTGTTTGTTTCGATGATACTTTCGGAAATAGTCACGAGATTGCGGTAGAGATGACCTCCTTCAGATAACAAATAATCAAATGCTTTGACCCAAAAATCTTCTTTAAGATAATTAAAAAGAAGAAAAAAAAAAGAGTTATTACAAATGCGCAATGTCACTGAGTTGAGTCAACTAGGGAACGCACATTTGAAAATCGGGACATCTGAATGCTGATACTGTGGACATTCTACGCAATAATGCTGTGCTTTGTACAGATCTGGTTACAGTCTCTTCTTCGCATTCGGAACAATAAGATGCCTTAATTTGATTCTATGTTGAAGCTTACGAAGTAGGATGTCATTCATCTAACTGCAGTATTCAAAATTATGAGGCTTTATTTAAAAACTCTTCGTGTAAAATCATAATGGGGTATTGATCTAATTGGACTACCCTTGATGTATTAGATGTTTCAGCACATTTCTGAAACATGCATTCATTGTATACATGCGCCGGACCATAACATCACGTCTTGCAGGAATCTCAGCACTATATTTTATGTTAGGCTTGACTTTATGATTAATATTCGTTTTCACAAATTGACCACCACCCTTCGTTTTTCGCATGCACCAATCCCTGACTTCACCAATATAGGGATGAGATGAAAAGCTGAAAAAGGAATGTTTATTTTTTACTAGCCGCCTTTGGCTACCAGCCGGTTCGCCAATCTTAATGTTCACTAAAATTTTAATAATTAAATATTTTATGCAATTCCTACTTTAATAGCTTCTTCATCAAAATATTTTAAATCTTCAAATTTTGAGAGTCATATAATTCACTCATAATATTATAAACGCCTTCAGTCATAACGTAATATGTATCTCTCTAATTTTCTGTTAGCTCCCGCAGAATTTATACTTTAAATTAAAGTGGAAAGGATGAATCTGCAATTAATATAATAATATTTTTTATTGAAACGAAGTATTTTTTTGTAATATGATTACTGAAAAAAGTCACTGAGCGTTCAAACTTTATGGGCACTAAAGAATATCTTTCCTAATTTATGTAATATTTCAAGAATTTGTCAACAAAATATTCTCAGATTCATCATGACCAGAACGATTAATTAACAATGTTTAATTTTAAATGCATCAAATACTAAGAAAATAAAACGAATCGTTTAAAATAATCGGTTGAAAACAGGTTAAAAAAACTACTTAAAAAACGATGTACTTAAAACTATAAGCGTATACAAAAGATATATAACTAACATACATACAATTTAATTACAAAGCATGCAATTAACCTAAAAATAATTTAAATCATCCGTTGATAATGGTTGTCATGTCAACAATCAGAACACAATGCGCATGCGTGAATTTTCAACGCCAGTTACGGGAACGCAAATGCGTGAGTTTTTTTACGCCAGTTGGGGTAACGCTATGCAGATTAGAAATTTTTAATATCCTTTATCCTGTTTTATTTTAATTCAAAAGTATTTCAGAATGAATCTGAAAGATCGATTCATTAACAATGTTTAATTTTAAATGCATCAAACATTAAGAAAATAAATAGAATCGTTTGAAATAATCAGCCGAAAAATCTTAAGCCTAGCCTCATTACTGTTGGGAAAAAAAGCTGAAGCTGTACTCATTTGGCGGTGGGGAAAATGAAAAGATTTTTTTGGCGGGAAAGTTAGTTTTAAATTAATAATTAAAATTATAATCAAAAATTCAAAAAAAGGGACCCCAGGTGCACATTCCTGACCTCCAAGGTATACATGTACCAAATTTGGTAGCTGTAGGCCAAACGGTCTGGTCTGTAGAGCGCCAACACACACACACACACACACACACACACACATTGAGTTTTATATAGAAGCATTTATTGGCATATATTGACTTACTATAAATGTGTAACATTTTAAAAATAACGTCGTGTGTGTGTGGGCATCTATGTTTTACAGAATTCTTTCTTAACTACATACAACTGTATTTAAGATGCGTCCTGTTTACTCATTTCGTATCATTCCTCTGAAAAGTAAAATCGTCAGAAGTGATGCGATAACTTTCTGAAATAAACTCGATTCAATATTTTTGGAATTTACAGAGATGGCCTTGTGGTTCGGAGCCAAACATTGCACACTGACTTGATTCTGTTGAAAAATTGTCATGCATATGGGATTAGTTGGAAGTTAAATGTGTGAGCCAAACTCTCTTATTTCCGTTTGCGGGAAAATTCAGTAGACAACCCTGTGTGGTGTCGTCTCAGGTAGCACCCTCATCCTCTATTAATGACTGAATCCAAAATAACCCTAATGTCACCATGATTCAAAATGAAACATTTTCCCTCCCAAAATATCTACGTAGTATTTAAGATAAACCAACTAATGTTTTCTTAGTATACGAGCAAAATATAAACGTAAAAAGAAACAATTTAATAGTAATAGCGATTTTATCAGGATAATGGTCCGCAACATAAAGCTTATCGAATGCGTCCCTGACTTCAATATAATTGTCCTCTCGTCATGGACACTCCACTCGAAAGTCCCGATATAAATTCCATCAAAAATTCGTTGGAATATCTTTAAAAAAAGTGTTCTGGAACACGCCATTTCCTGTAAAGATGAATTGAAAAGAGTATTGTTGCAGGATTAAGAAAATATGGAGCCTAATTTTTGTGAAAAATTGGTGCAATCTATGCCTAAATGTCTTAAAATAGTTGTAAAAAACAAGGGCTTGCATACAAAATAATAATTAGTTTGAAATATTAACTAGAATTAACTGAAATATTAACTTAAATTTAAAATCTTCTTATCCGTCCGAGTTTGGATTGCGCATTATTTTTTATTTTGTTTTGTTTTTTGCCATAATTCCTGATTAAAATGAATTAATTTATAATTTTTGTTACTTATTTTGTCTTATAATTGCAATATGAATGAAACATAGAAAATTCATTTAACTATGTTTCTTATAATTTTTAGCTTACAAATTTTGACTGTATTAGTATCTTTTCTTTGTGTTCGAGTTTAGCTTGAAGCGACTATATATATACGATATAATTGAATTTGCATTAAAGTGTCAGCAAAAGGAAACATTAATAATAGTAATTATTTATCTTATTTATTTTTTTTAAATGTAGATAATGCAGAAATTATAAAATGAATACTTTTCTCCGCTACAATAAAAATTTTATAAAGACAAAAAACATTTCAGTGCTAATATTCATTAATTTTTGTTACCTTTCTTATAACTGTTAGAGATTTTACATTTCTCTAATCATTTTACGAAGAAAAAATTTCTGATTAGATTCCATAAAATATTCGATAATAAGAATATTAAGAATCGAAAATAAGTAATGCGCATTTTATCAATATTTCATCTGATACATTAAGTTTCAAGAGCCTTATCGATAGTGTATTGCATTGAATAGATAACCTATTGTTTATTTGATCAAGATATATTTTCATCAAAACCGCAATAATTTATTATTTTTATTTATGACTTTGTTAATAATTTTGGTATTGTCAAAACAGGCGTTTTGTTCGTAAATTTTTCCTTCTTTGAAAGTATATTTGATATTCGTATGCGTAAATTATTTGAATTTTCTTTAGAGAATTATTGTTGTTGTATTCTTTTCACAAAGTTATCATGACGATAATATGTATGTTATCGAGGAAACATCTGTGAATTAGTCTCAGCATATTATTATACTTTAATTGTGATTATTAGGATTGATCAATTATGTAAAGAAATAAAACGCGATCTTGATAAACTGAATAGTTCTATATGATGAAACCCACCTTTAGCCCCCAGCTGTTCTCCAGAATCTTTATATTTAAAATAATAAACCAAACCAAAAGAGTCCCATCCAGAACCATTGTGTCGATTTCGCCAATTTTTATTTCATATGAAAGTTAATGATAGATACTCAGTAATAGGTTCCTGCTCTCAATCATCGTCCATTTTCTAAAAAAATTTCAAAAACAATACTTCACTGTAGGGCTGTTCCGATTTTCAATAACAATTTTTGAAAAGAATCGATTCATCGATATCGTGATGATGAATCATGGCCCTCGATGAGTCGTGAAGCGCACAATTGATTTTCATTTTCGATGTTTAGCAGATATTCATTCAAAATCTTATCTTGGTTATGTGTTTTAATGTTGCATTACCTTACTAAAATCCGTTTTGATTTAATTACCCTGTGAGGAATAGACTAAAAACATGAACTAAAAAAATGGAATATGGCCAAAATTTACATATATGTTATTATTTTTTTTATTTAAACGTAACTATTGCATTTTATGTAAAGTTTGTTCTGCTACGAAGTAATTCTGTACGACAAACCAATTCAATGTGCATTTATCTCCAATGAAATTAAAATTCAATAACCTGGTTGATTTCTGATTGCAATAATTCGTCCAATTTATTTAGGGCATTTAAACCGATATTTATGCGAATTTCTTATTTAGTTTTAAATTTGTAAGATTAATTAGGTCAATAAAAAAATTTGTTTGCATACATTATTTATTGCCCATTAAAAGATTAATTAAAAAAATATGCATATAATTACATTTATCATAAAACGAAATTAAAATATGTTAGTAAATTTCATTGATATCGATTGATATGATAAAAGCATGAAGGCAACAAAAATAGAAAAACAGTATTACGAAATAAAAAAAAAAATCTAAAAAATTAAAGTTACAAGTTTACTTGCTATATGATCGAACTTTCGACGCAGATCAAAATTTCACAAATTTTATCTCCGAAATTTAGAAATTAAATATGAATTATATTTTATTATTTTTAATTCATTTTTTTTTCCTACAGTATGAGCTGTGAAATTTCTAAAAAATATATTTTACGAACTTTATCTCTAAAAATGTTTCTTCATTTCTATTTTATTTTACAACAAAGTTTTCATTAAATTGTGTTCTATTTTTTTTTATTTATTTATGATAAATATTAATATTAGCAGTAGATCTGTTCACAAGTAAATGGATCACTCTTTAGATTCTGGAGCACATGAATCTTGATTGAGCGTTAGATGCTGATAGAATCTTCAGTATTCATCGAAATTTCGATACTTATCGGATTTTCGATACTGATCGAATTTTCGATAATGATCAAACTTTTGATTCTAACTGTACATTCATGATATCGAAATTAATTCTGATTATATCGTCCAACTGTATTTAGAATAATCGTTTTGAAAGCTCATAGTGAAGGCGTATATATTGTTGGATTGACAGATCTTTATTATTTAGATTTATTTTAGATCGTATATGAACGGATATGTTATGTGTATGATATTTATCGTTTTTAATTTTTAATTCATATGCTTTTATATATTTTTAAAAATAAATAATTTTTCAGAGTTTTATATCTCTAAAAGTATGGCTTCATCTTTATTTCATTATATATTGTTTACTAATTTATTTACGATAAAAATTATTTCTAGTAATAGATCGGTTCATCCGTCATTTGATAACTATTTAAATTTTGATACTTATCGATGTTAATCGAACGTAGGGATGACGAATATTTTACGAGCGGTTATTATGTAACCAATATCAAAAAGTCACAAATACCAGTGATCAATACTTTTCAAAGAGGACTGTGATTCAAATCCTTGATACGATCTTACTGGTGATATTCGATTACAGGTCTACACTGAAATTTATCGGAGCGATGACTTCACTGGAAAGTGCGAAGTCACCGCTCCACTTCATGGGAGTGACCTTGACTTTCCGATATTCGCATTTGACGATGCACTATTCCATAAAGATAATTTTTAAT
The DNA here is from genome assembly GCF_947563725.1 of Argiope bruennichi. Taxonomy (NCBI): domain Eukaryota; kingdom Metazoa; phylum Arthropoda; class Arachnida; order Araneae; family Araneidae; genus Argiope; species Argiope bruennichi. Next base: position 39,580,036 of record NC_079153.1, on the reverse strand, counting down.
TGCTTATGACTTGACTTCGATTGCATATATTCCGTTTACTGCTGGCGCCATCTATTGGTAGAATATAGAACTAAAGTAAACATTTTAAAGAAATGACATATATATTTAATTCAATTTTTTTCAGAGAATGGTTTACTCCAATAAAGAAATTAAATAAATAGTTTTGAAAAAAAAATCAAATTTAAGAAGTAAGCTGAAATAGATAAATTAATTCAATCACACGTTACTTAAATTAGCAAATTAAGTATTAATTACAATTAATAAATTTTATATTTAATACTAATTAATAATATGATTGAAATAACAGATATTTGGAACAAATATTTAAAAATAACAATAGTAAAATTATTTTTTATTCAAAAAATCGTGGATTATGCATCTTGAATCGAACGCTTAATGCTGATCGAACTTTCGAGAACACAGGGAATCAGTCCCGGCAATATTTCTTTTTCAGTTTCTGTAGCAATGAAATTAGTTCTATGCTGATAAAATAGACAATATTAATGGGAATATGTAATGGAAAGATAAATGTTTTCCTTAGACTTATTTCAGATTATATGACTGAATGACAGGCTGCACTTTTTTTGCATTCTTTCAAATTGAAATGTCCCTCATTTAAATTATTTAAATTTTTTTTTTGTTGAAATCATTTATTTTTATGACAAAAATTGTGTTTAATAGTAATTTTTTTTAATCTATAACTGTCGAACCCCCGGGGGGGGGGCACCTCGACTGAGGATGAAGTGCTTCCGGCATGGTGGTTGGATCTCGCCGCCCTGGAGGGTACACTCCTCCAGGGCGGCGAGGAGTGTACCCTCCTATCGATGACGGGACGTACTTCCTTCAGGGAGGGTTGTACCGTGGTCGGTGATGGCCCTTAGGACTCAACCACAGTTCCCGCCAATGTTGCTGTTGCGGCGGTCCGGTCATTCAGTTTTATGGTTTAAATCCGTGTGCCTTCGGGCGGGTCGGAGAGTTAGATGGTTGACTTATCTATAACTGTCTTTTATATAATACTTCTTAATATTTTAATTTTGAGTTTTATAATTCGATTTTCACAACATACCTAAATATTGAAAGAATAACCAACAACGCTATTAATATTTAGAAACGTATGATGTTGGCTATATTTTCGCAAACTTTATATAAACGAAGACGTAATAAAGAACATTTTTTTTTCTCCTTGTTTTTGTTTACCCATGTATTCGAATTGTCTCAGTACTGGAAACATTTTCTGAAACTTTGAATTTATTCTAATATTTTTTATAAAGGCGCTTACACTCCATAATAATTAACACTTATACACCTTTCGATTTCCATCAGGGGGCACCTCAGAATCGAGGCTGAGATTTTTCTGGTATGGTGGTTGGTTCTCTCCACTCTAGTGGGTACAGAAATGATTAGTTACCTCCCATCGATGACGATACATACTTCCCACAGGAACGGTTGAACCGTCGCCGGTGATGGTCCTTAGGGCTCAACTATAATTAAAGCTAATGATGCTGTCGCGGTGGTTCCGTCATTTAGTTTTTCAAGTGCCTCAAGGCGGGTCGGAGTAATCAATTTATGATTATATACCTTTCGAAATGAATATTTTTAATTTCTGAAATTTTTTGTTGAAGCTGCTTTAGTTGTCACCATCTTATATACAATTTGATTTCAAATTGCATATTTAAATTAAAGCTGCAACTAACACTTTTTAAATAAAAATCCTTTTTTGAAGGACATTAGACTTTAGATTTCGAATTTGTCAAAACTATTTGAAGGTATAAATATCATGATAAATTGAGAAACGCGGACACAACTAAAACAAAATGATGTTGCAACATTATATAAAATCATTTTAATGTCATTATATTTAAATTATTTTATTGGAAAGAAAAGAATATGTTTATCATATAAATAAAAATTAACAAAATAACTAAAAGTCCCTCTCTATTTCTTGGGAGAAGTTTTGATAAAGACACTATGTTAAAAGAGGTTATTTATAATTTATTATTGCAATAAATAAATGATAAAATCACGATATTTCGAGAAATATTGTTTTATTTTGGATGATAAAGGACAATCATAAAATTTGATCGTATCTTCCGTTCATTCTGTACTTCACCATACATTCTTTTCAGAGGAAGAGTTTTCCAGGTACCGTTATATATCCAAGTATCATTATATATCGACAATTTTTATTTCATTTCGAAGCTCATGACTCTTGAATAATGTGAGAATGACCTCCGCTTCCATGTTCGAGAAAAGCCAAAAAATAAAAGTTGGATAGAGCCCCGAACTCGGAAACTGGACTGATGTCACCAATTTCAATTTTCGGCGCAAATTGATTTCGCCACTTCTGAGGCGCAATTAATCAATCAATTTTTTTTTAACATTATTATGCAGTCATTATTTAAATTAGAGTTTTTTTTTATAGAATTTATTCAACAGAATTGCTGGACATGTGTATATTAATAGTTAATAATTAATTATATGGTCATCAGAAGCAGATGATATTAGTAACCTTAAAACGGCTACTCCGACCCGTTCTGAGGCACACGGAAATATCTGAATGATCGGGACATCGCAACAGGAACACTAGCGGGAACTATGGTAGAGTTCTTAGGGCATCACCGGCCACTCTACAACCCTTCCCTTGGGAAGTTCGATCCGTTATCGATGGGAGGAGCCAGACACCCGTCTTTTTCTGTACCCACCAGGATGGCGAGAACCAACCACAATTCCGGAAGCTTCTCATCCTCAATTACGAGGTGCCTCCGGGGGGAGGATGGTATTAGTAAGTTTAATTTAGTCACAATTAGCACAGAGCCCTCCAAATTCAAAAACTATTTCACTGACTTCAATTCGCGTCGCAAATTTATTCCGTCACTTTGCAAACATTTCTAATTAATCAAAATTTTCTTTCATTATTATGGAATAATTATTTAAATTAGCACTTTTTTGGTTTGATAAGATTTACTCATCAAAATTGGTCGGTATGAATTGATCAATAGCATTAATATGGTCATCAAAAGTAACTGGTATTGTTAAGATTCATTTAGTTATATCAAGTTATATCCTACTACAGAAAAACAGAAGTGTAATTACAATAACATAAGTAAAAGCAAACAAAAGTAATGTTTTAAATCATATAATAATGATAGAACATTCTGATTGGTTAGCTTTACTTCAAAGTGACGTATCTGTCGTATTTGCAACAAAAACTGACGGAATAGGTCCACTTGTTTAGGATAGAGGTTCTGTTAAAAAGTTTTATTTTGTAATAACTCTGAAAATGTAGGGGTAACGGGTAGACTGCCATCGATGACGTATCTGAAAGTAACAAGCATTCATTTGAAATAATGGAGGAAAAAATCTGATAGATGTGAGCATTTATATGTTTCGAAATCGATACCATGGTTGAGGATGGGGAACTCTATCGTATTTTTCCCCATAGAGAATGTACACTGAAGTAGTGTGTGTGTGTGTGTGTATTTTTTTTTTTTTTCAGTTTTTCTCGAAAATAGAGAGAGAAAAATCATTAATGTTGTTTTTAAGAATCATAAGCTTTCATGTGAAATAAAATGAATTTCTTCCTTAATAAGCAGGAAAATAGAATTTTTGTCAATTCTTCGCACAAATGGATGCTAGATGAGGGTAGGCGACCGTTGATAATATATATATAAGTCATAAATTTTCTTTGGAATAAAAATTGGTAAAATTGGATCTGGGTTTGTGTCTGGAGGACTAATTAATTAATTTATTTTAAATACATAGATGAGACTAGAATGTTACGTCAGTGTTCCTTGTTTTGCGAAATCTGTTATCAAGATATCAGACCTAGCTGCCATCATGGCTCAATATCAGATTTATCGGCCAAGATATCATCATTTATCAAAAAATCATATTTATCTGCCATCATGGCTCAAACGCCCTCTCTGAATCATAACATCACTTCTTTTTTATTGTTTTCTCCTGGATACCAAAACTCGAACGGCATGTCGTACTTATCCACGCACGTCACATCAGTATGAAGCAGCACCTTGACACAGATTATGTCAGCCAGGTGATAAGATACTTTCTTGTTCGAAATTCCAATCTACCAAAACTCCGTCTTGGATATAGGACTGGAGCTCATTGAATCTGCCATCACTGCTCAAATGTCCTCCCCCTGGTATGGTGTTGAAGATCGAAGAGAGGGTTCAGATATCAACCTTTCCAATTGGCCTCTGATGGAAATTACGATGCCAGTCCTAATACATTCTCGTTTTGTTTTAATGACGAAAAATAAATATAAATTAAACCAAAGTGATTTTATCACTCAAAAAACTGAACAAAGAAGAATTGTTTGGTAAAAGCATCGAATGCTTATAAAAATTCATAAATTTGCTAAATTACCAACTTTTAATATTTGAGACTTCATTTCCATAAAAATTTTAATAGTACATAATTTTTAATAATTTTTTGAAATTCTTTTCAACAGCTTGCTGTTGTGATATTTCAATTAATTTATCTACCTTAATATTGTATTGTAAGATTTTACATCATAGCGGAGTATCTTGAGATCTTGATTTTGTAAAGCAATATTCTTTTCTTTAATATATCCAAAAAACTTTTCACTTATAAATAATACATTATTTTTCATATTTAGTAAAATTCATTTTTTTTCCTAGTAACTATTTAAAGTATTTGTGTGAAAATTTAATGCAACCAATTTCAAGATCAGGAAATTCCACACAAAAATTGTAAGCAAGGTGCTTTTATAAAAATCATAATTAAGCGAGCTAGAATCTTTTTAAAGTCCGGCAATTTTGTTATCATGTTTGCTACAGTGGTAAGAAATGTGAAACTCGAATATTCTACAACATAGTTTTTGAAGGGGAAAAAAATATATATATATATCCCGTGATTTCTATAAAAAATGCCTCAAACTAAAACTGCTTTACATTTATATAAAAAAAGATATTTTGAAAAGTAATAACCGTAACATAATATTTCATTACATATAATGAATATTATGTTACGAGATAAGTTTGTATTATATGCGAGATAAGTTTGTATTATATGCGAGATAAGTTTGTATTATATGCGAGATAAGTTTGTATTTCCCTTATTAGTATGAATTCATTTTCATTCGTTTAGAAATACGAGATATTTCCAGATCTATACTTAATCATTGGGAATGGTCCCCCCCAAAACTTTCTCGCATTATCTCAAATAAAGATATAATCGCCTCCCCTTAGTATAAAATTGTGGATCTTGGGTAAGGTCGCGAATTTTTTGCATGGCATTGGTGAACTACCGTTATGCAAATACAGATCTTTGGCATGAATCTAGCATTTTTATCGCGCATGTTGGACGGCTTTTTTACCGGCCGATTAATACCAAAATTTGAAATAAACGGCAGAATTCTGCCGAAAAATGCCGAATTCCGTTGATTGAATGCCGAATTGAATGACAAAAATGCCGAATTCCGTTGATTGAATGCCGAAATGAATGACAAAATGCCGAATTCCGTTGATTGAATACATTGCGCTTATGAATTATTACGCTTACATGCATGCGAAAACATAGATCAATAGATGCTGGAAAGTTTAATGAATTTGGTTCAAAATTTAATAAGAATGGATATTTTAGATGCTAAATCTATATGCACCATACTTTATTTACCTAGCTCTTTGCGTTTTGTATATCGAATTCCCTTGTGCTCGAACAGCCAGCCAGCCAGATTTTCTGTGAAGGAATTTCGTTCAGAAATTGATAGAAATCTACAAATTTGATCTTAATTCAATATACCGAATTTCAGAAATCTAGCGAAATCTTTTTGAGTTATCCTGTTCACAGATAAAGTGGAGCTTCGTCAAAATCTTGGATTTGAATTATTCTTGCTGTATACGCATTGGAGAAAATAATAGTATCTGTTCACGTTAGAAGTTCCAATAACTAAAATTTGAATCTGCAAATATTGGTAATATTTAAATATTTTTTTATCATGAATTCTTCACTTTTAATGCGGAATTTTTAGATTACAATAATCCTGAAATATTTTTTATAGGTTCTGGTTTTTAAAAATTAAACTTTGAGTTTTACGATAATATAATTTTTTATTGAAAAAATTATAAATCATAAGTGTTGATAATGGATCTTTGCTATTCATAATAAAATGAAGTTCTATTTTTAAATTTTGTTTTATTTATTATTATCAATTAAAAATTAATTTTAAAAGAGGAAATTTTTATGCATTTTTTATTTGAAAAATTTTTTTCTCAATAAATAGACTTAATAATGAACCAACAAAATGTTATTATTTGTTTTCTTTCTTTTAATATTTTACATTTTCGACCAAATCATTAATTTTAAGTCTATTATTAAGCTATGATAACGTGTCTGAGAAGTGCGCCAAATTACTGAACTTTCAGAATTTAAATCTGAAATTAAGTGAAAGTATTATGCCATTTAAAATACAAATTCACTTGGTAAAACCTTAATATCTCAAGTGCTCTTTACTAGATGGATTATAATAACAATAAATGTCCACAAATGGATACGTCCTTTTTCTAGGAGGTAAAATAAATTTATAGCTGAAGAGGTTAAAATTAAATACAAAATAAATAAATAAAAATACATATCTTCCGTATTGTGATAAAATTTTTATCCATGTAATTTGAGTCATAAGATGCAAATGATCAATAACGTATTATTTTTTTCTCTTACAAAAACTGAAATTTAATCTTTTATTGCAAATCATTCATAATAATAATACATCAGTTTGTGCCATAGAATCAGCTACATTTTTTTTAAAACATTATATGGATCTAAATATAGATATTTCTATTCTAATAAAACGCACAAAAGAACGATTTTTTTTTCTGTTTTTCTTTTACTGTAATTCATAATCCCCCCCCCCCGCAAAAAAAATAAACAGATGCAGTGAAAATGTTTTTGTTTCCAAACGTAATCGTTGGCAAATGCAATACTCTTATACATATCAATTCTTCTTTATACACTCTGTTACATCGCATAAAAATAATTAAAGGTTAAAAATAATTAGATATATAGCGAAATTAAGTATAGTGGCCTTAATTTAATTTTTTCGCTCTTTCTTTGACATATTTGATTTTGAAAATTGATTTAAAAATTCTCATTTGATAGAGAGAGAAATTGATGCAAAACGATTTTGTTGTCTCAGTTTCCTCCACCTGAAACTCAATTGGGTCCTCGATATATTCTTTGCTTCCTTCTTGATAGATCATTATCAGTAATTATGGTCGATTGCTCTAAAATCGGACCACAAGGAACATTGTTTAAGTAATAAAGAACGCAAACATTCCCTTCGTTTTCAGAATGAAAACTGTTCAGCTATCTGATTAGAAGAATCAAATTAATCCTATTTTGTATGTTACTGATGTATATCTGTTTCAATGAAAATACATCTCGATGTCTTGCTTCACTTAGATATTCATTTGAATCCCATTATCAATGCTCAGTTTAAGAATAAAAAGAAACGTGTGAAACCGTCGGAAATATAGCTGAGAAGATTTTAGACCTGTATACAGAAGCCGCTCAGAATAAATATTAGAGAATTAAGCAATCAAAGGTATAAAAAACTAAATTTGATGATCGTATAAACATATTAATATATGTCTAACAAAAGATTTCAACTCAGACCATCTCAGAGTATTTTAGGGAAATTGAACATAATGTAGTAATCACACATGAATATGCATTTCTCTTCATAATGGAAATGATTGCTTGACAACATAAAATTGAGTTAGACTGATTATTGATTCTTATACTGCTTATAGATATATTTCATTTACTGCTTTGATTATTATCCCAGTACTTTTCAACCAGATTTTTTTAAAAAGTATTTGAAAACCTCAGATGTTTGATTAATAGTTTTTCAACATCAATTGTAATTTTTAAATTCGAATAGCAACCAACTCTCCAATAAAGCTAAAATCAATGTAAAAAATGTATTTGCATTTAATTAGATTAATTAATGAATTATTTTCTTTTTTTAATTCTAACTTAATAATTTGAATACTTCTGTTTATTTTCTTTTCATTATAATAGACATTTTTCTTCTTGTTATCTCCTCCCACCTTTACCTTTTTGAGAATCTAGCTTATTATAATTGTTCAACAATCCACTACAATCCTTATATATGATTATCATGATAAATTCGTATAGCAACAAAATTTTAATTGAAGCACAAGGTAATGCAACAAATGTATGCAATAAGTTTGGTTAGTTAAATAGTCAGAATAATTCTTCTGTTAATTCTAGTTCTTAGTAGTTTTAGAACTTCTATTAATTTTCTTTGGATAATAATTAATATGTTTTCTCTCTCTCTTCTCGTTTCACTTTTAACTTTGTGAGAATCTAGCTTGTTCAGCAATCCACTACAATTCTAATCTATGATTTCAAAATCATCTGAAAAGTCATCTTTGAAGATTTCGTGTAACATGACAAATCCAAATCTTATTTAATAAACATCGAAGCTGGTTTAGAGTATGATCAATAATTTTCAACAGAATACGAATATGATCTGGAAAAAAAATTGGCTTTGAAATAGCATTCTATTTATTACAAAATGTGTAGTGTATTTGGCAACAAGATATTTGTTTTGGTTTTGCTCAACTTCCATATGTGAATTGTAGATTGCATTATTTGGAATTGTGATTCTTCAATGTCGGCGAGAAATATATGTCGTTATTTACTACCGAGAAGTTTTAATTTGTATTCCAAACGACCATATAATACTTATGCAGGATTTCGGAGACGACGTAACCAAATTCATTCTCGTAATTTATGTATTCTTCCTAACCGTGCCTCATCTAGTGTATCTTCGCGGCTTAATGTTGCCGATGGTATTTTTAATTATTTCAATAGATTACTAAACTTTTGGAGGTGTTCTTTATTATAGATATAATTATACTGAAGATAAAGCAAGTTTACATCGAGAAGGAAAATTTTTTTAAATAAAACCCTAATAATATTATTTAAATTTCATTATTATTATTATTTGTAGTTTAATGTTGATTTTTATTACTTTTTGTTTTTAATTTGATGTGTAAACAATTAGATTTCGATCAGTTTTTCGATTACCAATTTAATTTACTTATTAATCTATTATGTACTGTACTACTATGTGCTATGTATTCACTAAATAGGCCATTTATGAGTGGAGATAGATTAAATTGATGGATGCAAGACTTCTTTCTATCATAAATTTATTAAGGATAATATATCGTACAATTTATTAAAGAATTTTATCTCGATAAAGTTGAAATGATCGAATAGTTGTAAATTCTGTTCACTAATATTACACTGAACTATTGACTAATATTTTTGTCATTTTTTAAAATTTTTTTATCATAAACCTCAATTGCTTTGTTTGAAAGATATTTTTCTAAGCTATACTAAAGATATTTTCCCCTTTTTTTTGTGCTTGTTTGTTTTTCTTATTATTTTTTGCTGTCGTAACATTTAGATCTTGAATTTCATGTACTGCTTTAATAAAAAGTAAAATTTCCAATTAGAGAACCTAATTTCTCAATGTTTCATATTGTTCCATTTTTAATTTAAAAAAATGTATATCCAAAGACCATAATTTTTAAAAAATATGTACAAAAATATATTAACATTTTTTATACTAATATATTTATAATTTTATTATTATTAGTTAATCATGAGTCAGATGAAAATAAATATTAATCTATTTTTATTTTAAAAAAAAATTTATAAAAAAAATTGAGCACAAATGTTATTTGAGATAATTAGATAAATAATCTTTGACTTAATTTTTAATACCCACCATTCATTATTTCTGAAAAATATTTTGAAATATTACATATATCTACATTGCATTCATTATTACATATATTACTTCACTGATTTTTGCATTATTTTAATTACATGTTGAATATTGTTGTAGAATATAAACACCTGATTGATGAATTTCCAACACCAAAGGAAATTCTTTGGAGATTACTTAATGAAGCTTATATTATGACAAAGAATGCTGACATAAAACCTATATTTCAGGAAGATCAAATACTTAATGGTAACTCTTAGTTATTTTTTTTCTGATATTTTGTTTCTTTTGGTGATGTGTCAGTTGTTTAATATATTGTAACTAAGAATGACTATTGTTAACCTCTTCAAATCGGACTTTTTTAAAGCTGATTTAAAAATTTGATTTTAAAATCTTTTACCTTTGTTACATGTCTGGTGTTCATGGAAAAACATTTGTCGATCAAATAATTTTAAGTCTCATAATTTTAAGGTACACACATGTGTATATCAGGTCTTAAGCAAGTTAAAATATCCTCGATAAAAAAATTATTTATTTTCCCTGGTTGTATAATAGCTATACTTTTCCTATTGTAAGGCCTTATAAATGAAAAAATACAAAAATTTATTATATTAATAATTTATTAAATCTTATTTTGAATGAAATTTCAATTTTTTTTAAAATATATACATAAGTAGATGCTATATTTTGAGCACTTGATTCTACTCCTAGATTTACATCCCAGATTCCTTTATTTTGATTCATATTTATCATCCATGTCTTGTGGTAGATGGTTTGCCATATGAAATCTTATTTCTTTTAATGTGGTTGGGACACTTTGTCTTGCTGTTTTAGAGTATTTTCATTGGATAGTGAGTGGTAAAGAAATCAATGGCCTTTTAGTTTCATTTCCATCTTTTGATGACTATTCTTCTATTAATTTGTTTTCACCCAAAGAGGATTTTTGTACTTGATTTGGTTTCCTTTCTTACTGAGGAAGAGAATATTCTGATATTTCAACAGCGATCGAACTTTGGCTTTCTTCCCGAATTCTTAAGTTTTTGGATTTTTATCCATGATACATTTAATATTCATTCAGAATTTTTATGATTCATATTGGAAAAATTATTTAAAAGCATTTTTTAAAAATTGATGAAATATAACCAATTATTTCTTTAGTGAAAAGATGGGTATCATTGAAAAGATAGTTTTTTGAACTTTAAACTGATGTAAAAATTTTTGTACTAAAATTATCATGGAAAAAAAATGCCAAAATTTTCTTTAAAATATAATTAAAATTTCAAAAAAATTTTCTAAGATGTACATTCTTACCTTCCAAAGTATATATATATGCTAAATTCAGTAAATTTAAATCAAACATTATTGCGCCATTTAATCTGTAGAGTGGCAGCACTCAAACAGTCATCTTTATTTTAAGTTTAAAAAGTGTGCATGTTTATATTTTCATTAATATAATTTTTAACATTGGTTTTAAATTTTTTTTTTGAATTTCTAAAATTATAAATTTAAATGACTAAATATTTTCTCATATTTTAGTACTCTGAAATTTCTGATGCCTTGAGTGACAAGTTATATAACTTTCTCTCAACCTCAAGATCATTCAATTATATGACATTATTTCTAAAAATTTTAGCATCGTACTGAAATTTTACATGTGCTTTAAAATAATGCTTAATAAAGTGTGGCATCAAACATTTCCTTTCGTTTTTATTTTTTAACTCCAGATATTGACCTTTTGTCGAAACTTTGTAGTATTTGTTGTTCAAGCATTTTCTCTTTTGCTACCAATTTTAACCAGGCCTGTCTGTTCATCAGCTTCATCTGTTTATAATTTTCCAGCATGTTTGTGTGCTTTTATTAAGAATTAACATTTAAGCTTATATTTTGACTGAAAAGAGGATTTGTATTGAAATTTTGTATAATTATATAAGACTAATCATTACAATTTAAATTCAGAATTGAATGATGCATTTTGTTGTTTAATTTGTACATTTTTATGTGGGTAGTTCAATTTAAAGTTCACATTTTTGAACAGTTCACAGATCTGTATTTACTTGCTGTATGAAGTTAAGGAAAATATTAGTCTCAAGACTAATATTGTGTGGGTAAAATACAGATTGCAGTCAAGAAGTTTTAATTCTTTTTCAAAGTGTCTTAACCCTTCCCTAAAATATCTTTAATCTTCGTCGTAAGCTATCCAGTTGACATAAATTAAACCTGTATTTAAGTATTCAGTTTTTTTTTTAATTTTAATTTGCAACTAAACAATTTTAAATTAACAGGTTTTAACCTGTTAATTTAAAATTGTTCATATAGATATTAAATTAAAATCTGAAAAAATATCTGATTTTAGAAGATTGGAAGAGAGAAAAGAAATACCGCAATTGCATTACGGTACATGGTTTAATATTACATATACATATCTTAATATGGCTAGTTATATTATGTTAGTCACTGCCAGACAAATTGAATCGCATTTTACTGTTAGTAAATTTGTAAACTTAAAAAATATTCCAAGAATATTATTTCAAAATTTAAATGATATTTTTATTTAAATTTCATTATAATTTGAGTATATAACTCTCAAAAAAATTTAAAGAGCATAAAATTCACTGATAAAATGCATAGAAAAAATATGGACATTTCAAAATTACGAGATTTTCTAGGCAGTTATCTATTTCATAATATATTCCTCTTGACTTCAAAATCTGAGGTGTATCACAATATTAAGCTCATGCTGAATTGATAATATTTGATTGGGTGAATGAAATTCTCACGAAAATTCTTATCATATGGCCTTATACTGCTACAAAATCTACCATGAGAATGAGCAAAGCTTGAGAATTAGAGGCAATTTAAACAATATTATTAGAAGTAATACAAATCAAATTAAGCGATGACAGAGCCTATAATTATTTTTTTAAGTAAATAATATAGAGTGGCTCAAAAAATTGAGAGTACACCTTACTTTTATTTGATAAATCCAACTTCCAATATAAATAACACATTACCAAGAAGTACAAATACATTTTTATTTTTATTCATAACAAATGGTTTAATTTAGAGTAAAAATAAAGGAAAATCAATGAAAAACTTCTAAATTGAAAAGTTTCAGAAGCATATTAAACATACTCAGATATTTGCCATAAAAAATTGAGAGTACACCAATGAAATTTTTCCAATATCTCGCATAAAAACAAAGTGTCACTGTTAAGTTGCATGTCTTTTGGCTCCTATAATGGCTTCTAAGCGTCATGGTACCGATTCGACCAATTTTTGGCGGTATCTGAAGATATTTTATCCCATTTTTCGTGCAACATTTGTTTTAAATGTGTTTTGTTTCCAATTTTGTGTTTTTGAACCACTTTTACGAGTATTCAATAGTTTGATATTGGGGTACTGTGGTGGTGTATGTAACTGCTGTTTACAATGAAAAAGACACCATATTTTGACGTTAAGTGGATTCTGTTTGTGGTCGTTGTCCTGCTGGAAAATGGAATTTCCATCTAAACCCAATTTTTTAACACTTCCCTTTTGATTGCTGCTACCATATGGTTCTTCCAACTTGCTGCAGAAACTTCACAAATCATAGGCAAAAGTGTAAATGCTGAAACTGAGCGAAATGCTGGATATAAAAGTCGCATTGTTAGAGAGAAACCATTCATCAGCTTGCAAATTCGGATAAAGCATTTAAAGTGTTCAAAAACTCATCAATTGAAAACCAATAACTGTTGAAAGAAACCTATATTTAGTAATGAAAGAAAACTAAACATTTCTGGCAGTGACAGTATCGTACCGTATGGAGAAAGCCTAATACTGCTTTGGATTAAAAAAATTACGTTCTACAGGTAAGCATGATGGTGACTAAGTCATGATTTCAGGTTGCATGGCTTCATCCGGGATAGGAAATTTAATCTTACAGATGGCATTATAAACCATATGGTTTACTTGGATATACTTGGGCAGCAATCTAAAGGAAAGTGCTAAAAATGTGGGTTTAAATGGAAATTTCGTTTTCCAGTAGGACAACGACCCCAAACAGAATGCTTGTAACGTCAATATGTGGTGTCTTTTTCGTTCGAAACAGCAGTTACACACACTACCACAGTACCCCGACATCAATGGTATAAAATATTCGTAAGTCATACTCGAAAAAGTGGTTCAAAAAAACAAAATTAAAAAAAAACTGTTTAAAACAATTTTTGCAATAAGAATGGGATAAAATATCTTCAAATACTGCCAAAAAATGCTCGAATTGGTACCATGATGTTTAGAGGCCATTATAAGAGCCAAAAGACATATAACTTAACAGTGACACTTTGTTTTTATGCGAGATATTGGAAAAATTTCATTGGTGTACTCTCAATTTTTTGTGACAAATATCTGAGTATGTTTAATATGCTTCTGAAAATTTTCAATTTAGAAGTTTTTTGTTGATTTTTCTTTATTTTTACTCAAAATTAAACCATTTATTATGGGTAAAAGTAAAAACATATTTGCTCTTTTTGGTAATGTGTTATTTATATTGATAGTCGGATTTATCAAATAAAAGTAAGGTGTTCTCTCAATTTTTTGAGCCACTGTATATGAATGCATGTTATTATCTAGCAACTCCTTTGTGCATCAATGATAGTAAATAAGTTAAAATTTGTCTTTGGTTTCTTATCACATGCAAGTTTTTTTATTTTTTAATCAAATTTAGCTCATTTAAATTTAGCTCTTCTTATTATGTGTACAAATGAATATGCTTGAATGAATACTCATTAAATGAATACTCATTTAATTGTTGAGTATAAAAGTTAAATTAATAATTGAAGTTTAACTTCTTAAATTTATCTGTGTATTTAATAGTTCATTTTTAAAAGTATAGAAAAACTGGTTTTCATTAAAAATTTTTATAATTATTTATTAGATTTAAAATAATTAATCTATACTTATAATCAAGCTCAGTGTGTGTGTGTGTTGGCGTTCTATAGACCGTTTAACCTACAGCTACCAAATTTGGTACGTGTATACTTTGGACGTCGGGAATGTGAACCTGGTGTCCCTTTTTCGAATTTTTAATTAGAATTTTAATTATTAATTAAAAACTAACTTTCCCGTCAAAAAAATCTTCCTTTCCCCACAGCCAAATTAGTAAGTTTCAGTTTTATTCCCCATGCTAATGAGGTTAGGCATAACATTTTTCGACCGATTTTTCAAACGATCCTGTTTTTTTTCTTAATGTTTGATGCTTTTAAAATGAAACATTATTAATTAATCGATCTTTCAGATTCATTCTGAAGTACTTTCGAATTAAAATGAAACAGTATAAAAGAAATAAAAAATTTCTAATCTGCATAGTGTTACCACAACTGGCGTAGAAAAATTCACGCATTTGCGTTACCATAACTGACGTTGAAAATTTACTCACGCGCATTGTGTTCTGATTGTTGACAATGGTTTTCAACAGATCCGGACTTAATTTAAATTATTTTTAGGTTAGTTGTATGCTTTTGTAATTAAATTATATTTATGTTAGTTATACATTTTTTGTATATGCTTATAGTTTTAAGTACATCGTTTTTTAGTAGTTTTTTTAAAACCGGTTTTCGACCGATTATTTTAACGATTTTGTTTATTTTCTTAGTGTTTGATGCATTTAAAATTAAACATTGTTAATTAATCGATTTGCTCATGATGAATCTGGGAAAATTGTGTTGACAAATTCTTGAGATGTTACATAAATTAAGAAAGATATTCTTTAGTGCTCGTAAGGGTAAAAGGGAAGTTTAGTGTGCCCCTTGTTCCACCAAGGAAGCCAAGTCGCTAATAAAAATGACGGACGAATAAACACTTCCGTGAAACAGTTAGGGTCAGGTGGGGTAAAGTGGTCATAAAAACAGATATTTTTAACTTTCACAGAATATAAACATAAGAATTTATGAAATATATCTTAATATTTTGGATGTTGTTTTACATTACATTATTCAAGAGCACATTCACAGGATTTCAGGACTATCTGTTGGAAATAAATTTATTTTATAACATTTTTTAAAAAGCATAGTTTTATGACCACTTTACGCCAGGGGATGGGGTAAAATGAGTAGTGCATGGGGTAAAGTGGTCATACCATAAAAAAATTACAATTTAAAAAGAAACTAATGAAATAATGGTCACATTTTATTAAGGTCAAGTACTATACAATGTAAATTTAATGCGTGCAATTCTCCTTGTTGTAATATTATTATTTTGTTCCATTAAATTGCAAATTTATAATGTCCTCTACTATTGAAACTTGGCTCCTCCAAGACTCTGATCACCTCTGATTTTTCAATTTCATCTGTATCATCTGATTCTGGGAATGTATAATAATTTCCAATTTTAGACTATTTTAGGTACTTAATAGAAAGCAATTCTCCATTTTCAGCAATTACTTGGCCAATAAATTCCTTAACGGATTTCTTTCCTTCGTATTTTACCAATACCCACGATCCTAATATGATTCGAGAAATCTGGGGGTGTTTATTCATAAGTTGATTCAAAGGAGGTTTACTGCCTTGAACTTTCTTCTTTTTGGCTTTTCGTTCTTCATGTTCTTTTAGTAGACGCAATGCAACCGTTTCTTCTGTCAATACTTCCACAGTGTTGGCCTGAACACGTTTCCTTTTTTGCTTAGAATTTTGTTTAGCTCTTTCATTTACAGTTGAGATGGATGGAGATAATGTTGTTAATATAGCTTGTTTTAGATCTTTTAGTGGAGATGCAATTGTTAAGTTATCTACATGCGATATATCCGCCTGTTTCAAAACTGAGTTGCAAGTAGATGTTGATGACCCAGAATCTTGATTTTGATTTATTTGTTGATCTGATGAGTGTATCGGATTTGATATTTCGGTTAGAACAATGTGCTTTTCTACTTCTTGGATATTTATTGGATATAATCCACTTAACCAAGAAAACCTTTGATGGCATTCTGTGGATGGATGCACTCAAATAGTTGCTTCAATAAAAAAGGAAAAACATTTTTTGAGACAATTTGCAATCAGGTTTCTCTGAACCATTTCTTCAAAATTGCTTTCCAGACTTTTTTTAATGGTGAAAAGACACCAACGTCTAGAGGTTGTAAGGCATGGCTGGTATGACATATTATAATATATAGCAAGCACAATATTATAATATTATTGTCTATGGCTTTTTTCACTGTGCCATAAGTCATGTAGCTTCCATGGCCATCATAAATCAGAAGAACAGGTTTCTGTAAGTTTTCTGTATATTTTATAAAATGATCCATCCAAGATTCAAATACCGAATCTTGCATCCAGCCAGATTCTGTACAAGCATATAAGGCTCCTGGAGCACCACCCTTAGTCACTGACTCATATAAATGAGCTCCCTTGTAAATGGTAAAAGGAGGCATATAATTGCCACTAGCTGATATCCCAAAAAGCACGCTGAACATTGTCTTTCCTTGTGTTGCTGATTTCATGTAAGTAGTACGAGAAGATTTTTGAACAAATACTGGGCTGTTTCGGCTATCTGTACCTAGTCCAGCTTCATCAACATTAAAAATTCTGTCGGGACATTGTTGAAGACATTGTTTTGTATCAATAAGATGATTATAGGCATCAAAAAGAATAGTTACAGTTTTGGTTGTTAAATTAGCCGCTCTAGCTGTGGTAAGTAATTCTGGTTTCCGTTTTGTTAATTCTTCTGCCCAGCGTTTTTCAAAATTTCTTAGGTAATCTGATCCTGGAGGTTTTCTCCCAAAAGGACTTTCTCTACTATTTGGAGAGTTAGAGTACATAAAAATTAGGTTTGAAACATCTGAACGATCAAATGGATATCCACATCGTGCAAGAAATTTATATTTTCAACTATGCAAAATTCTTCATCATGTGTTAGCCATGGTTCTCTTCCTGGACCTTTGTGTTTTGGCTTGTTTATAACCCATCTTCTTAAAGTTTGATAGGGAATTTCAAAATCCTTAGCTGCAGCGTATATAGATTTTCCTTTTTCTACAGCAAGCACCGCTAATTGTAAACTTGCATCAGAGTAACTTTCTGGATTCTTCCTTACATATGTTCTAGGCATGTTGAAGCTGTAAAGAATAAGAAAAATATGTTATGTTTTAAAAAATTCACAAATTATAATTTGATTGAAATTACTATTCTAAACCTGATAATAATTAAGCTTGTTTTTTTTTTTTAAATTTTTGATTAATTAATTATGCTTTAAGAATAATTAATAATTATAATTAATAACTATTAAAAACTAGCCAAGCATAATTAGCATTTAGACCAATGTTTAATATGTATTTAGCAACTAGGCATGACTAATTTTAATTAACCATTTCTAACTTAAGCCTATGATCACTTTATCCCATGCAACTAAAATTATTATTAAATTATATCTATAGTAAATGAAACTTACTTATGAATGAAAATATGCTCTTGAGATATGAGTAAATCCTTCTGTGCTGCCAACTTATTAATATTTGTATCAAACAAAATGTAGCTAAAAAGTTAATGCAAGTCAAAAGAACAAGCTGTAAAAAACACACATGGAGAATGAATGGCAACTGCCAGAAGCATGTTGCCACAAGTAAAATTTTTAGTGAAAAACTTTGTTTTTTATTTTTTCAACCAAAATTTAAACAAAAAAAATTAATTATAATTATTTAAGAGTTTAAACCTTTTTTATGAATCATGACCACTTTACCCCACCTGACCCTATGGTTACCACTTTATGCATTAAAATTTTGATCTTTACTGATAAGTATTGTAATTTTTATTTAATTTTTTTTTTAACCTGTGGGATCACTATCACTGCTTATCTTAACAAATTTTGAGACGTTTTTCAGACCAGCGTGCAACAAATTATCAAGGGAACCAACCATTAGAGTACCAAAAGAATTACGAGAATTCCATTGCAGAAAATTTTTAAAGAAAGAATGCAGACGATTTTGTTAAGTAAGAATTCAGATGATTTTTTAAAGCGCATACTGACAATTAAAAATTTTAAAAGAATCAATATTTTCTGTTCGTATTCACATTAAAAATAAAATTAGAATGTCTTATTAGTAGTAAAAAAACTTTTAATTATAATAAAGAGCAAAATTAAAATCTTTAATCAATATTTTATGTACAACTCTACCATTGTAAAGAGTAGTAAACAAAACAGCATTTGGGTTGCTAGAAGAGTGTTCTGTTGGGTTGCCGTGTTGGTGACAAACTCGGGGACACACTAATCTTCACTTCATCTCAATAAGGTTTAAATGCTCAGTGATTCTGTTTTCAGCAATCGTATTATTAAAAAAATGCTTTGTTTCAGTAAAAAATATTATAATATTAATTGCAGATTAATCATTTCCACTTTAATTTAAAGTATAAATTCTATGGAAGTTAACAGAAAATTAGAGAGATGCATATTATGTTATGTATTATTACTGAAGGCCTTTATAATATTATGAGTGAATTATATGACTATCAAAATTTGAAGTTTTAAAATATTTTGATGAAGAAACTATTAAAGGAGAAATTGCATAAAATATTTAATTATTAAAATTTTAACGAGCATTATGATTGACAAACCGGCTAGTCGTCAAAGGCGGCTAGTGACTAATATAAATCATGTTGACCAGTTAACTGTGCAATTTAAATATTGCTCTTATTTAGTTGCTATGGAAGTTATTAATATTTTGTTTGAATTTTTTAAAAATTTCCTTATTTGTGAAATTTTTTCTGATAACTCGTAATGTTTGGATATTTTAATTTGTTGCGTATAATGAAAAATGTTAATGATTTCTGAACAGGCATGTAATGAGTAACCAAGCCAAATCTATTATGGTAACTTCTTAGGACCTCCCTCCATCTGAAAATATAATTATTATTGTTGTCTCAAATATTGTTGTCTGAAATATTGTATTCACTTAAAAGAAACTGCAATACCAGTTTAGTATGCTAAGTTTATTTACAATGTATATTCCTAAAATTCAAAATTATTTCAGTATATATTCATTAATTCAAAATTTTAATTGAAGCAGGGGCCTAGTCTTCTCTATTTCAAAGGCACATCTTTAATTTTAACGAAATTTTTGAATAAACTTTCCTGCATTTATCTTTTATTGAAAAAATTTACATAGTTTTATTTTTTCTGTACTGTAGTACTTTCAACTACTGCTGTACTTTTGTATATCTTTCTAAATTCTAAAAGCAGTCAAATGACTTATTTCAAATTCAGCTCCAACCTTGTTAATAGCACATGCTCCTGCCTTTTAAAATTTGTCATAAACTTTGTAATTTACCATTACTTCACTTAATTACTTTGATTTCATTTTTCATCTTCACAACCAAATAGTAATTTCAGTAAAATTCTTCATTTTCTTTTAACAGCACTAATTTGTTTTACCTAAAGTACGATATTATATTTGTTGCAATAAAAACTTTTCACTTAGTCAAAAAAGAATGTATGTTATCTAACAACTGTTATTTTTTTTTAAACTGTCACAATGCTAGTTTACCAAGTTGTTTGCCTGCATTAATAATTTTCAACGTGTTTTAAAATATATATCACATTTTCAGATTCGGAGAGTGTTTAAAAACTATTGTCAGATTTTAAATTTCTTTACGTCTTTATGATATGGAAGTCTAAAAAAGTGAGCTTGCAATGGCAAATGTAAACTTGTCATGTTGACATGGTTCAAATTTATGGATTTTGTCGCAATTCCTCTTATGTTGCTTCAAAAATGTTTTTTCTAACCACTTTTGTCAAAGAATGATATTCTAAATTTCAGTTTCAACAGTTCTTAATATAATGTTCATAATTTTTTATTTTTGGACTATTCTATAAACATATTCATTTAACACTTTTCTTGCATTTATTCATTTTTTTTCTAGTTTAATTAAACAATTTCTAAACAAATGAAGTTTCATTTTTTATTAAAGATAGTTTTCTTTAATATTCATTTCAAATCTTATGTATATTACATGTATAAGGTACGTTTCCTCATATTCTAAATAAATTTATGAAAGATCATTTTTTTAAACTCAAATTTGTAGGATTTTTTTTTTTTTTTGAGGCATTGTTTATACATTAGTTTAACTACTAAAAATTGTCTTTTCCTCATAGTAAGTCTGTTCCTAAAGTTTTCTGATATATTCCAGCTTTAAATCAAAGCTTTTTAGTAAAAATTAAAAGTACTTTTTTATGAATTAAAAACCAAGAAATAATTTGTTTTTCAGAAGGAACAGCACAGAGAGTATGGAAATACAGTATATACATGAAATGGCCAAAAACTCTTGTTATTGAAGGAATTTCCAGTAGGAAACATGAAGCTGAAAGTCTTGCCTATCTCCGTGCATGTCAAAAAATGAAGGTTTACGATTTTAAATATTTGAATTATTGTAATTTTAATAATATTGAATAATTAATATTTCAGGATTTTCACTCATCAAAAAAATGTCAAAAGTTTTGGAACTAATGATTTTAATGATATGATTTTAAATCACAGTTTCAATTGCATTAAATTGTAAAATATGAATAATAATATATAATATTAAATTCAATATATATGCTATCATATTTCCTGTACTGAAAGTGCGTAGATTTTGAATTTCTATTTTTTCCCCCTTTTTTAATTTAATTCAGAATACTCAAATTATTTTTTTTCTGTCAAATATTTGCTTGTATTATTTATTGCTTATTTAAAAATATCATAACTGGCTATTTAATTATTAGATTATCAACTAATATGTAATCATAACAATTTGTCTATTTCGGAACTTTTAATTTTTGAATAATCACATAAAAAATTTATTATCTGGAAAATCAATTTAACATTTGTTTCAGTACCTTTCCTGTTATATCATTTTAATAAAATTTTAAAAAAATGTTCATTTGCAAATATTGTAATGTAATTTTTATTAATTAAAAATAATATAATTAATGATTACCGAATCTAATTTAACATGCCATACATTGAGTTCTGGTGGAAATTCAGACAATGAATGGGTCATGTCACTAATGATTATGTAAAATATTTTTTCCCCCTCTATTAAAACTATAGTGAGAAAGGCAGAATTACATAACATTTCCTTCCTATTGTGTATAGATCATTGATAGTAATTTAAATAATTAAATGAATATACACTTATTTAGCAAGTTTTATACTCAATAAATTGGTTGTTAACAAATAATCAAAAATTAAGATATCAATACTTATTACTTATTTAATAATCTATTAAAAATTTTGGATACTATTTTTAAAACAGCTTTATTTTTATTACAGGTAGTAAGTATATCTAAAATGTTACATAGTAAAAAAATAAAATAAAGTTTAGTAATTTTTTTAAATTCATTCCTATATAAAGATGCCATTAATATTATAGAACATTCTTATAATATAACTATATTTAATTGTAATTTAAGAATTAAATGATACATTTTACTAGATAAAATTCTTTATATTGTTAAATCTGTATATGAGTAGCTGCAACAGAATGATTTATGGACATGTTAGATAAATGGGAATTAAGATCCTATCATTTTAAAGCAAAGAAAAAAAAATACCCATTGTCATACTATAAAAAGTACTAATTTGAAACCACTGTTTAAATTAATATAGTTAATTATATTGATTAAATTCATATTTTCACTATTCAAGATAATTATATGTTTGAAAAGAAATGCAATAATTAAGATGCATATATTTTCTTTATTTGAATACCAGTGTACAGCAATACTGAAAAATGCATATTTTCATATTAAGTAAATGAAAAATCAAGCCATTTTTTTGAGTAAAATATGTTTTTCTTTAGATTAAGATGGATAGTTTCCAAAATTTCTTCCTTCTAATTCTTTGTATTTTCTAGATATTTTATATGCATATACATTGTGACAAATAAAAAATTTTATTTGCAGTTTCTTTTGAGAACTTACAAAGGTCTAAAATATTAATTTTTATGACAATATGAAATTAATGTTTTTGATGATTACTATATTTCTTTTCTTGCATGTAAATTTTATATATGAAAAAATATATGTATTTCTTTAACAATATAATTAAATATTGTCATAAATTTGTTTCACTTTTCCTTTAAAAAAAAAAAAAATAGAAATCAAAACCTGTGTAAGATATTATAAAAAATTATTGCATTTATTAATTTAAAATTTTTATATTTAAATCTCTTTCCAAAATGTTGAATTTTTTTAAATGTTCTTTAATTCTCATATTTATATTTCTACCTTTGACATAGTAATGATAACACTACTTTGTAGAAACTTTTTAAATATTTCTTTATCATATTTTAATTTTCCTTGTTTTTTAAAAGAATAGTTTTTTATGTTTTTGCATAAAGCATTAATTATATTTTATATATCAAAGATTTTTTTTTCAGTATGAATAATCGAATTATTTTTACGTTTATCAAATTTAACACTGATTTCTTTCTGTTTTTTCATGATATTAATTGGATTTTGAATAATATTGAAAAGTAATTATAATTGGTCATATATTATTTATTTTTTTCTGATGGAACTTTAAATGAATTTCAGTTAAATAAATTTTATGTCAACTGAAACATTGTTGTTAAACCTTACAGTTATTTTATTGAAATATCATTACATTATTTATATTTAAAATAAGTTTTTAAAAAAGTTTCAACATTATCATTATTACTTACTCTATCCTTGTTCTACTTGTATATATGCTCATATGATGGTTATGGAATTAATAATGCTATAAAATATTATTTCATTATATATATTATAATTATGTATTTATATTTTTAATCTTGGAATTATTTTTCACTTTTAGGAATTAAACTTACTGGACAATGATAACAACCCATTATTATCTGGGAAAAAAAGCACTTTTTATAATGAAAGCATAGCATCAGCTAAAACTGACTTGCTAAACCTTTGCCAGAGGATTTATAATACACATGGCAGAAATCCTGATTACTTACCAAAATTTGAAATCTCACAAGAAGAAGGTAATTATTTATAACTATGACATACAAAGCAATTATCTTTATTTCATTTTGTGCACAGCATCTCTTTAGGATAGCATATCACCAGCATTATACATATAAAAAAATTAATGTTCATGTAATTCTCATAAGTTTATGGAGAAAAGAATTATTTAACTTGTCTGAATATTTATATGAAGTAACTTGGTTACTAAAATTTCGAAACTTATTATTGTAAAATATACTTACAAATTGACTGAAATGGAAGAAAAAGCCACAGGCAAATAAAATTGATGTCATTTATAAATATGTATTTTCAGTCTTAAAATAATGTAAAAATGGTTTTTGAATAACAAAGTAGTACAAAATCATTGAAAATTAAAGTTTTGCTTAATTTCTGATTAAAAATCTAATTGAAACTTGGAAAAACTCCTTTAGTGATCATTTTTAACCCTAGAAGTGCCTTAGAGTGGTTTGAATAATCTTTTTATTGTATATGTTACATGAAGCAATTGAATGTGCTAGTCTATAATCATGTTCATGGTTTTCCCCTTCTATTTATTAAGTGTATCATTCATTAAATATATGCAATCTATTCATTGAATCTATATAACAAACTGCTATAGAAACAGGATGAAATCAATACTTTAAACAAAACATCTTTTAAAAAAAGTATTTAATTCACAGGCTGAGTTGAAATATATATCCAAGAAAGACCAGCCACAAAATATAGAAGATATTTTCATAATAGCAATTGCATGATTAGTAATATAACTTCAACTCTTTAATATTGCTCAAAAATATTTAGCCTAGCTTTTGCTATTTTAGCTGTATGAGCATGATAAAAAATAAAAATAAATAAAAAAATAAAAAAAAACTTTAGTTAAAGGTTATATTTTAAAAATTTAACTTGGGGAAAAAATGTTAATTTAAATGGTCTTGTTGAGAATCTTGAAATAAAATTCCATGTATAACTCTAAAATATGATTCCCCCCCCCCTTATTCTTGGTTATCTTACTGAATTTATTAATGTAAATTTTCCTTATCTCTCCAATGACTGAATATAAAATCATATCTGTAATGTGACTATATTTATTTATATACAGTGGTGGCCAAAATTGTGGACACTTTTGAAAATTTTTGTTTTCTAACTTTGTATGCTTATATGAAATGAAACGTTTCACAAAATGCAAAATTCAAATATTTACAATATAAAAATAGTTAAGAGGCAATAATTATCGAGTTACATTAGATGCTGATGACTGCAGTGAGTTATCAGTACTTAGTAGAGTAGCCTTTATTTTTTATTACAGCTTCAGACTGATATTTTATTGAGCTGATGAGAGGTTTAAGCTCTTCCTTCGTTATTGCATGATACCAGGAAACAATTATAGCCTCAATTAATTCTCTTTTATTTGATGAATGCTTCATATGTATAAGAGCTTTCAAATGGTGCCATAAGTTCTCAATAATTTTGAGGTCAGGACTATTTCCGGGCCATGATAAGAATTCAATGTTCTTAGTACTAAATCACACTTTCGATATTTTTGCTGTGTGGCAAGGAGCTGAATCCTGCTGAAAAATAAATGATGTATTGTTGGGAAAGAGATCACTGATGGAAGGTGTAAGTTTTGGCTCTAGAATAGTGTCAATGTTTTTCTTGCATTTAATGTCCTATCAATAACATGAAGGAGTAAATACTGTCTGCTGACATGCATGATTAAATCATAACAATGAGTTCTTCATAGTGGCCTGATTGCAGTCAGAAAGTAGCTGTTCCTTTATTCTATGTCTTACATATTTTCACTCATCACTACCGAATAACAATATCTTTGCTTCATCTCTCCGTATAATTTGTGACCACTGATCATCTGTCCAATTAATGTGTTCCTTTACCTATTGTAATCTTTTTATTCACTGCTGTAAATTGATATAAGGATTTTTCGTTGAATTCTACCTCTTAGACCAGTATCATTGAATTGACTTCTAGCCACTAATGACCTTCTTCTATCTTGGAGACATTGTCTTTTTATTTTTCTGTCATCAGAATATGCTGTGTACCTTTTTCCACCATTTCCTGCTTTGTGTATTATTGAATTTGTCTCCTGATATCATAAACAAAATTTTTGAACTTCAAAGTGGTTTCAAATTAGTAGTCACTGAACCACTCACTTGTCTTGCAATTTCAGCATAGAAAAGACCACATTTATGTAACAATAATCTTAGTTCTCTTTCTAGGTGTTAAAATATATGTCATGACTAAATATTAGAAATATTTTCTTATTATTCTTGACTAAATATTGGAACTATTTACAAAAAATCTAACTATATATTATAAAATTAAACAAAATTCCTAACCTTCAATTTGATTACATGAAAAACAATCTTCTTTCTATAGAAAAAGCACAATAATGACTTGCTACAACTTTAAACATAATGTCAGCTTCTGCTAGCAGTTATTAACATTTGATTGGTTCCCAGAACAAGAACAGTGAGTTGTCAGGAAAGTTAGAAATTGAAATCCACTTCATCACTGTGTTTGTTATTCAGATAAGTAAGAGTAACCTCTTTTTGTAATGCAAATATTTGAATTTTACTTTTTGAATTGAAATCAGCATTAAATTATCTTTAAAATGATATATAATAGTTTGTGTTTTGTAAAATGTAACATTTTCTATTATTACAAGTTAAAAAATATAATACAAAGTTAAAAAACATAAGGATTTTCAAAAGTGTCAATACAAAGTTAAAAAACATAAGGATTTTCAAAAATGTCAACAATTTTGGCCACCACTGTATATCTTAGTGTATTATTCATTCTGTTTTGGCTAGAAATATTAATTTTTAGGCACTGTAATAGTCTACAAATACTCTGGATTTAAGATTTTATTCCTTAAATTATTTATTTACTTTCAGTATTTCCCTTTTCCCATTGTTATGAGCCTTTGTTTGATATATACTAAAAGGGAAAAATTATTTTATTCAAAATATTTTTTAATAAAGATCCATCACATTTTTATAAATTTTTTACATTAATTTTTTTTTATTTAATATATTATTTTATTTTCTGTAAACATGCATGTACCTGATTATTAGTAATATTTAGAATTCCTACATGTTATTTAACAAAATATCTACAATTTTTTATGTTATAAGTAACATGAAATATATAATTATAATAAATAGGTATCGTAGGCAAAGTTAGTTTTTGGAAATGCAAACTTCACCTAGCATATCCAGAGAAGAAATCATTTGAAAGCTGTGCAGGACGTGTGAAAGAAGCTGAGGGCATTGCTGCTGCTGAAGCTTTACTTTGGCTGGAGAAAGAGAAAAATATCATCAATACAAAAAGACAGTTGATTAATTATTCTAAAGATGAAGAAGAAAAATTATCCAAAAATCATTTTGCTCCTTACTCTATTTGCCTTCCTTCATTACTTCAAGACAAAATGCTCTCAGTGCTTCAAAAATTGAATGAATTGGTAAAAGGAAATTCTTGATTTGTTTTTTGAATGCATTTCATATTTAAATAATTATTTTAAAGTATAACTATTAAAAATAGTATTAATTATGTTTCTGTCTTGGGAATTTTCAGAAGATTTAAAGACAGACAATTTCATGGTTTTTATGTTACCTTATTGATATTTTTAAACATTCACATTGTAATGTGTGAAATTGACTTTTCTTATTATTTTCTAACACATTAAATCCATATAAAATGCAAATAAACCAGCATGGCATATTTTAACACTAAATGAACCGGCATTTCACCAATGCGTTGGAACTGTCAATTAACCAGTTCAAAAATAATCAATTAACCTCTTCCAATAGGTTTAGCATTTATATTCATGTATGTATATATTAATTTGAACTATATAATATTTATCTTTTAAAATTATTCTTTCTTTAAAATCGAAAAGTAACAAAGTTAAATATGCAAAATATACCTTTTCTTAGTTTTAAATTTTTTAATCAATTTGCGGCATTCAGAAATTTTATTATTCACTACGAATTTTTGGCACCTTCCCAAAAGCAAAATGCATTTGGTCTTGTAATTCCAATGAATTAAAATTTTGAGCTTTAATAAAATGTTTGATTATAAAAAAGTTTAAAAATTATTTTTTTGAAAAATAAAACACAATCAACATTTTAATATAAAAAATATATTTATAATTTTATGAAGATATTATGTCATTCATCATTTAATACCATAAATTGTTGCTTCTTTAATTAAACTTAGAACTCTAAATTAGTCACTTGTTGCATTAAAAAATCAAGCATAATTTTTTTAACAATATCAATATTTTGTTGAAAAGATATAAATCAATACTTAAATAGATATGTCTTTGTAAAATTTATATATATATGCTGTGGACTGTACAACCAGAGTGTTGTAACACATGAAAATTGAAGTGATATGATTGTCCTTGCTTTTAAAAGAAATAAGGCATAAAAATGAATAGGAAGAGAACGAAATATCAAATCCTGATCCCTAAAACTCCCACACCTAATTATAACGCATGTATATGCAATGTTTTGTTGTTACATTAATACTGTTTAGAATATAAAACCCTCCATGCTTTTGCACATGCACTAGGATGAGTTTAATTTGTCAAAATAGGGGAGAGGGAGGATGAAAGGAGGAGGTTTACAATGACGTAAACTTGGATTACTTGTGATTTTATGAGACATAAACGTTACAGATAAATAGTAATACAGAAGGGAAAAGGTACTAATGCACAGTAAAATATTTCAGAGCAATTTTTATTTAATGTAGGGGACATAAATATTAAATTATGAAGATTAAATAAAAAATTTCTGTTCTTAAAATTTGGTAATTACTTTTTTACAAAATGATAATTTTTTTTTAACGTGCTTCTTTTTTATATATTATTGAATTTTTTTGGCAATATTTTAAGATTAACAATAGATAATTGAGAGATTATTCTATTTAAAACTTATTTTCTTTAAAAGAATTGCTATATATAGAACATCTTAAAAATATTATAGATATTATATTTAAAATATATGATATTTCATATATTTTAAATAGGACAAGAATAAATAATTCCCCGGTTTCTGCTTCTTGGTTACAATATTTAATGATATTATATAAAATTTTCTTCGTACCACTCCTGAAAGCTTTTTTACCACTTGAACTAGCTGTATCAATATGAAATTTTGAGTTAAAATAAAAGTCAGAAATGACGTAACACTTACATACACGTGAAAAAAATTGAACTAAAAAGTATCTAATGGGTCAAAGGTGGTCAAGGTAATCACCAAGGTCAAAGGTGAATACCGGAAATGCGCTCATTGTTCCACGTCTCATCCTTTAATGTGATGGAATCGTCGAAATGTGGTCGTCTCAGAATCCATTGTCGAACAGTAGATCTTTTGATTCTTTGTTGTTTTTGTTATGGAACTTAATATTCTTTTCTATCTATTTTTATCTATTTAATTTGTACCTTTTTAAATTTGAAGCTGAAATAAGCTCTTATAATGATGACATTAAATATCTTTATAATATAATAGCAGAATTTAAAAACAAGAATTTTTTTCCTCAATATAGCATGCATTTATATATATAACAAAAACCTCACCATGCATTTTAAAGTATTAAGCCAAGATGTGTACAATATCTCTTTAAGCAATGAATTGAAATGTAATTTTAAATTTACTTTTCTGTTGTGCATATAAAGAGCAAAAGAAAAGTCAAATTATAATTATAGATGTTAATTTAATATTTTATTCTATTGTAAGCTGTTGTAGCTGTTTAAAAATTTGTATTTTCATAAAAAGACTTTGCAATTTGTCCAACTTTAAGAAAACATTCGAAAAATGCATTATTAAGCAAGCATTAATACAGTTTTTATAAGCATAAATACTTTTTTAAAATTCTATCAGCAGAATTAACTCTTGTGTAAGGCCTGTTCACTTTACTTTAAAATTACTTGACCTTGTTAGTTGCAGTATTTGATTCTAGTTGTAGTTAATTTGAAGTTTGATTGTTTTATTATAGAATAATTGAATTAATAAGAAGTATATTAATGAAAAATTAAGCATAGTTTGTGATTTTATTTTAGACTAAAGATGGCAATTCTGAGTCATTTCTTGAAGATTGCTCAATGCAAGAGGACAATAATTGCAGTTTGGATGAAATTCAGAAACGAAATTTAATTACTGATGAAATATATCAAGAATTATCAGAAGCAGAAAATATTAATAGAAGTCGTGAAATGTTTCAGAAATATATTTCTCATCTTGAAAGCAGTGAGCCAAATGTACAGGAAATTAGAAATGTAACATCTAATCTACCAATTGCTAGCAAAAAGTAAATATTTGATCATCCTTTATTTCTTCTGTCTGTGTATACTTGTAATTTAATTCTTATTCTTGCTTATTCGATGTATATAACTCTCTATTTTTGGATTTAAAGAAATTTATGATATATATATATATATTCTTTTATAAAGATATAAATGATGTTTTACTTGAACTTTTGGAAAACTTTATAGACCTATCTCTCTTGGATATCAAAATGTTTAATGAGAGAATTTCTCTTATGAAACATTATATAAGTAGATCAATATAAACTGAATTGAAAGTAACCATATGTTCTGCAGAAATGACCTTGTTTCGTAAAAATATAAACATTATAATGACAAGTGTCGTATATAATTGACTTTTGTGATGATATTTCCTTACTTTATTTTATTATGTTACAAATATTTTATATTTTCTGTTAATATTTTACTTGGTAGTGCTGTGAAATGTAAAAGAAAAATGTAATTTACTGATATAAGGTTATGATATTTTTCTGTGATTGATTTCTATATGCCAATGTTTCAGAAGGATTTGTTTGTTCTTAATTAAATTCAAATTTATTGGTTTAATTTTTAAGAATTTCGGATGCAAAACTTCATTTTCAGTATTTAAGTGTGTTGTGTTCATGTGACAACTATAATGAAATGTGGGTAAACTTACTATAAAATGAAATCTTATTACATTATAAATAATATTAAGGAATTAACATCAACTTATTTTCATTCAAAAATATAGTGTCGTTTTTTAAACATCAAATTCAAAAGTTCCAAAAGAGATCACTGTTGGCAATCTGAATTTACATCTATTTACAAAATAATATTTATAATTATTAAACTACTCGTAAGTTATTTTTAAATAAAATATTTATGATTTATGCCGCGACAAGTGAAAGTATTTCCATTTTTTTTTACATTCTACTTTTAATGAGTTATGGTTTTCTTAATTAGTAGTTGATATTTAAGCATTTAAATTTTTATTGATATATACTTCTTTTGGTTTGTAGAAATGAAATTTTAAAACAGCTTAATGAAAACCAAGTTGTAGTGTTATCTGGAGATACAGGATGTGGAAAAACTACTCAAGTTCCTCAGTACATTCTTGATGAATATATAGCAAAATTAAAAGGAGCTAATTGTAACATTATCATATCACAGCCTAGAAGAATATCTGCAATATCAATTGCAGAAAGAATTGCCTACGAAAGAGGTGAACAAGTATGTACATTTAAAATTTTTATCACAGATAATTATTTTTTAGATTTTATTTAATTGTTCAGTAGAACTTTTTCAATTAACACACATATATATATATATATATATATATATATATATATATATATATATATATATATATATATATATATATATATATATATATATATTTGAATACTATATGAGGCTTTATAAATTTTTAGATTATGTAAAAATCATTCACATATTGACTAGTCTTTGGCAAAAAACTATTCATATTTTCAAAACTATTCATATATCCAGAAATTAAACTTCTACACAAGATATAGCTGTCTAACTTTATTTTTTACATGCAGCAGTTCGATTTAATACTTTTAATATTCCATGATGAAAATTTTGTAAAACTTAATGTCAAGGTTGTAATGTTTTTTTATGTCTAACCAAATTTAGATAGTAAAAGTTTATACCTTAACAAATTGTATACCTTATAAAAATTTAGATTAAATGATTATCAAAATGAAAATCATGTACTTTTTAAAAAACAACTCTTATTAATATCCATTTATTTAAAATATTTCATCTATTTTAAAAGTTCTTTCAGTTAATTATAGAATCTCTATCATTATTTTAATGATATGTTTTTTAATTTTTAGGTTGGCGAGACAATTGGATATCATGTGCGCTTGAAAAAAAATTTGCCAAAACAGAGTGGTGCTATGCTATTTTGTTCTACTGGGATGTTGCTTCGCAAATTGTGTTTTAATCCTAATCTTGATGGAATAAGTCATGTTATTGTTGATGAAGTTCATGAAAGAAGCATGCAGATTGATATCTTACTAATCCTCTTAAAACGTTTACTAGAATCAAATAAGAATATAAAAATATTAATTATGAGTGCATCTTTTAATACATTTCTTTTCTCACAATATTTTAACAACTGTCCTGTCATACATGTTCCAGGAAATGTGTACCCTGTGAAAGAATACTATTTAGAAAAGTTGCCTTCTGATTTAGTAGGAGTTAACCCTCATAGTAAAATCGAACCTATACTTGACGTTAATTTAGTTGCAAATGCTATTAATTTTGTACATAAAACTCAGAAAGGTGGAGCCATTTTGTGTTTTCTACCTGGTTGGCATGATATATTGGCTGTGCAAAACAAACTTCTTGAAATATGTGAAGATCCATCGGAATTAAAAATCTGTCGTGCTCATTCAAGATTGCCCCATGAGGAACAGAAAATGATTTTCGAACCTGCTCCAGATGGAGTTCGCAAAATCATTTTAACAACAAACATTGCAGAAACATCCATTACTATAAATGATGTAGTATATGTTGTGGACAGTGGGCTTCATAAAGGTACTACTTTTGATGGTGAACATGGTGCAGCTACTTTAGCAACTCAATGGATCACAAAGGCTAATGTTCGCCAGAGAAGGGGTAGAGCTGGTCGAGTGCAGCATGGTGTTTGTTATCATTTATTCCCTCAACAGATTCTTACTTTTATGGAAGATTATCCAAAGGCAGAAATTTTGAGAATGCCCCTTGAAAGTGTTATTCTAGACTGTAAGGTTAGTATTTCTTTTTAAAATTGTTAATCAATTTTCATCTCATTTTCTAATTTTTTATTAACTTATTTTAAGAATTTCAGTAATTGAAACTATTATATAGGTTAATTAGTAACATTTCTATTAAAGTAGAAAGCTAGTGGATCTAAACAAATATGTATCTGATTTTTAAAATGATGCTAGAATAAATTATGTGCTATTCATGGAATGTCTGGAATGATTTTTCAGCAGTGGACATTCAACCTGCATAGTTAATTTTTTATTTTGTATTATTTATTACTTGGGTTATATTGAAAAACTATCTGTGATGTATTTATCTGCTCTTTTGCTTAATAGATTTGTTGTAATATAAATTTTCGTATCAGAAAAGGCTGCCAGTGTCTTTCAGAAACAGTTGTAATAATGTCTTTATAACTATAGGAATGATATTGATATTATTAAAGAAAATATTTTTATTACAATAATCTCAAATACTTTCTTTTTAAAACATATTGATTTTTTGAAGTTTCAAACAGAAGTTATTGACTTTCAGACATTGATACATTGCTATTTGCTGTTATAAGAATAAAATATGTTTTAGTGTTAATATTTCTTAAATCTAGTATAATCATGTGTATATCTTGAAGTTTCAAAATAATATGAATAATGCTTTTATATTTTTATTCTCATTCAGCTAATATTTTTATTATAACTTTATTATAGATTCTTAAGTCATTGTACAAAGCAGTATTTATGTTAATGCAGATTTAAATATATATATATATATATATATTGCAGTTGTATTGTCCAAATTCCAAAGCTGAAGATTTCCTTTCAACTGCCTTACAACCACCTAGTCAATCTTCTTTACAAATAGGGGTGCATGAACTTCAACAAATAGGTGTGCTGGATGAAAACGAAAACCTAACTGATCTAGGAAAGGTGATTGTAAAATTCGCAGCACACCCACGTTTATCTCTTGCCCTTGTTTATGCTTCTTTTCTTGGGTAAGAAAATTTTTGCGATTTAAATTTGTGTATTATCTCATTTAATTTAATTTGAAAAATGTATTCATAAAAAATTTTATTTCTATATAATGGTAAGTTTCAGTGTTACTTAATTTTTATTAATATAAGAAAAATGTGTGCATTGAAAAAAGTTTCATCATTCACTACCATCAATTTTGCTATTAAAATTTAAATTTATAACGGTTTTATTATGCATAATGTTATTTATTTAAGCCAACATTTAAGTAGCTCTACATGAATAAATACAAAAGTTAATTGTTTGTGTAATACATAACTCCTTTCATATGTCATTATTAATGATTTTTAAGAATTATTGTTATTTTTTGAAATTTTAAAATGCTGTTTCTTGTAAATTATAAAATTTTCATGTAACAAAATTGTATCGTAGAAAAAGATAATCTAATTCACTTTTATTTGCACTGTGTGAAAGCTGTTCTAACAAGGAAGTGGTTTTGCTAAAACATTCTTCTGTATCAAATATTTAAATATAGTTCAAACCAAAACTCTTAAGATTTTTTTTTTTAAATCAGTTATAACAAACATAAAGAGAGTAGGTAAAGAAGTGGTACATAAAAAGAATAATAATTAAAAGAATACATAAAGAATAATAAAGAAATACATAAAAAGAACATTAGTAAGAATAATAAAAAGAATAATAATTAAAAGAATACATAAAGAATAATAAAAAAATACATAAAAAGAACATTAGTATGAATAACAAAAAGAATACATAAAAAGAATTAATACAAGTTAAGTATGAATATAAAATAATGAGATAATGAACAAGATAAAAAATACATGATAATGATAATAAAATATAAACATAAAAATTACAAGATCCTTAAAAGTGATATAAAAAATTGGAATTGAAGTAAAATTTTCTTTTAGCTCTTAAAGGAAAGTTTTTAAGGTTTAAATATATGCCTTAGTCTTTACACAGATTTGATCCAAGACAATCCTCTTATGAAAATAAACTGTCTGCATTATAAACTTTTAGTAATCTCGGTGTCTTAGGTAAAGAATCATAACTATCTTTTGGTAGAATTGTTGGTATTTGTGTACATTGTTGAACTTTTAGCTTAATTACATGCCATTAGCAAACTTTAAATTTAATCAATTGTCATCAATAGATTAATATGACATCTTTGGCCATTTGGGGAGGGAGATTATTTGCTGGTTGTAATAAGCATGTCATTTTGGCGATTAATTGCTGGCATGTGGTTAATACATAAATACTAATTTGTTGAATTCAATGTCCCATTTTGCATGAAATATAAAGACTAATCTTATTTGAAACTTTGCTGTATTTATTGAATAGATAATAACTTAATTAGCATTTTATCTGGGTTATATGAATGCATTTTTACTTGCATGAAAAAAGTCAGCACATTTCTAAGCATTATTTATTTATCTTCAATTGTATATATAAAAATTCAAATTCTATTTATATATTAAATCTTATATATATATTACATTAGTTTTAAAACTCTTGATTTCAAAGGAAATTTTATGAATAAAATTAATAGACATTATTATAATTATAGATGTTTGGATCCAATTTTAACTATATGTACAGTTTCAACACTTACCAAAGAACCATTTTTGAATACACTGGAAGACAAATCTCTTATTAAAACAGTAAGTTATTTTTCCAAAATGTGTTTACATTTTTTGCTTTTAAAAATTAGTATGATATTCCAGTTTTATAAAAATCATCTTTTATTATTTGTGAAAACTAATAGGTATTAATAGAATTGGAAATTTTGCCTTAATTTATGATTCCAAATAAAAAGAGATCATTCATAAATTTAATTTTTAATATAGGCTTAGAAAAAAGTGTCTGTACAATGAATGTTAATTTTGAAATGTGAATGTAAATCTTAATTTTATGATTTTTAAAAATTAACGTCAATATTGTAATTTTTATATAACCTTTAAATGAATGCAGTTTGCAATCTTGAGATGAGTTTTGCACCAAGTGTCATTTAACTGCTTAACAAACTTATAACTGATATATATTATTTTTGCTGCTAAATTTCTTTTATTTTGCATTATTTGGTTAGTATGAAATGAAAAGATTTATAATAGTGAGTTAAATAAATGTATTGCTGCATACAAATTAATTTTAAAAGATGAAATTCTCGTCAAAGAAGTCATTCATAGTTTTGTTTATTTAATTTTCCCCATTTGCACATTATTTTTAAACTCACAAATAATTTAATTTTATTCAAAAGCTGGACTCTTATGTTTGTTATATTATTATTTTTTGTTATGGAAGTCAAAACAATATTATTTGGATATAATAGGAACTGAATGAAAATGTTTTAAATAGAAAATCAATATTTTAAATTCTCAATCATCAGACTTCAAAAAAGAGAAATCTTTATGTTAATATTTTTAATTTTAGAATTTAATATTATTTTAAAACTTAAATTTATTTTAAATTAGAATTAAATATAAGTTAAAATTGTAATTTTAGTATTTAGAATCAAATCTGCAATATATATATTTTTTATAGATTAAGCAAGGTTTTGCCAATTACTTGTTTAGTGACCATTTAGCAATCACTAACATCTTTGAAGCATGGAACAATCTAAAAGATACTCCAGAAGCTCAGAATTTTCTACTGGAAAATTTATTAGATGAGCAAAGTATGCATTTTATTAAAGGTAAGACATTCTTTTTATTTTTTCAAAAATTCAGTCATTTTTAATTATATTTTTAGTTTTACTAATTTCAAATAAAACTTGCATTCCTTTATTTATATTCAGACATTGTAAATAATGGTGGAGCTATATATATTAATTTTAAATTGAATTTTCCCTATAAATTAGCTTTTATATGTTAAATTAAAAATCTGTTAGTTAATGATCATTTGTTAAAAATCTGTATATTTTGATTTTCTAAAGCTCTGATCTCCTATTATATTATGCATAATAATGTTAATGTTTTGTAAAGTTGTCATTTCATATAATTCAAGAAATGTAACTTCATTTTTTTTTTTTTTTTTTTGCATGAATATTGTGAATGAGGTATTTTAATGTAAAAAATATATATATATTTTTTCCAGATTTAAAAGCTTTGTTTGCTCAAAGTTTATTTGAAGCTGGTATTATTGAAAGTCCAGATGCCTTTTTGGATCCTGAAAACATATGCAATATTAACCGTAATAATATTCCTTGCATATTTTCTGTTCTGTCGGCTGCATTTTATCCAAATGTTATGAAAGTAATGCAGGGAGAT
This sequence comes from Argiope bruennichi, assembly GCF_947563725.1. Lineage (NCBI taxonomy): Eukaryota > Metazoa > Arthropoda > Arachnida > Araneae > Araneidae > Argiope > Argiope bruennichi. Next base: position 39,542,947 of record NC_079153.1, on the reverse strand, counting down.
ATAACTCAAGGAAAGATCGACAAGGATGCTGTTATTTATTCTCTTGTGTAAGTAATAATGGATAATAAACAAAAAATTTGTAATCCAAACTATATTTGGAACATTGCATTTAATCTCCAAAGTGAAGATTTATTATTTAGTGGATTATTTATTATTTAGTGTCTATTGCAATTTTAATTACATTTTAATAATTCCACAAATAGTTTTTCTCATTCTTGTTTTGAAAATACATTGCTTTGTGAATATAATTAGTTCATAATTAATCATTTTTATCAGGAGTATATTAACCCCTTAACTATTGATAAATTCATATTTGATTAATCATCTTTTGTTACTCCATGTCTTTCTTTTCATGTATGAAGAAGTTGGCAGTGAGAAGTGATTAGAGTGCTTTTGTAAAAGAGCAGTTGCACAGTTAGAAATTTTTAAAAAATTATTGTTACAATGGAAAGATTTCAAAATATAAAATTTAAAACATAGAAGATGATAAGGACTTATTTAAATTTTCTTATGATGAGATATTAAATTCAGGTATATTTGATCTTGAAATAATATATATCCATTGTATGATATATGGTTATGCAAATCACTGGCAGTATTTTTTTTTTTTTTTTTTTTTTGAAAAATGTGATTATTGTATTATTGTGATAATTGTGAGGGATAAAAGCATTAACTACTTAAACATATTTTGAGTGCCAAATATAGATTTTTATTTGATTATACATATTTTGATTGCCATTTACAAATTTTTAAACATATAGACATATATGTGGCAAATGCTTAATCAGATTTAATTTTACAATTCTTTAAATCAATGTGCATATAATTAGGAAAGTATTTTGCAAAGCTGTATATATATGATTAGGATAAATGAACCTGTAGACTGTACAAAGCACCTGTTTGAATCCTGCTCAATTCAGGAGCCAATAATAAGAATATATTGATCTTGTAAATCAGAAGCAAAGACCAAATCAGGTTTGAATATCTGATTTAAATGATTGAAAAAAAATATCATTCATATACACAGTTATTTCAAAATATAAAAAAAGAGATCTTTTTAAAGATAAAAATTACATTTATTTGTAAAATATTATGCATTTTCTAAAAATAAAAATTTGTCAGAAATTTTGCATGTAGAATTTTGCATTGTCTAGCCAAAAGCTATTTATTCTCAAACTGATTTAGATCAATAATATCTGTTTATTTCGATTTGGTTTTAATTGTAAAATAACATTAAAATTATAGAAGGGGTGTTTGAATGAAAAGGTACGAAACGTTACTGTGGTTATAAACAAAGACTTTATTCAAAGTATACACCATAGGCCTGAGCACAACAATCCATTGATTTCGACCATTGATTAACGAGCCGAAGGATTCCTTGTTCCCAGAATTCCTGTGGCCATGATGAGACCCAGTCCTTCACAACGTCCTCGATTTTGCCGTCCGAGTTGAAGCGCTTCCCTTTCAGATGTTTTTTCATGGGATCAAACGCATGAAAATCGTAGGCCGACATGTCTGGGCTGTAGGGCGAATGGTCGAGGTGCTCCCACTTGAACTTAGCCAGTTCCGTGTGTGTAACCCTGGAGACCCGTGGACGCGCGTTATCATGGAGCAGAATCATACCCTCCATGAGCAGTCCCAGTCTTTTGTTCTTAATGGACCTGCGTAGTTTTTGGAGTGTCTGACAGTACACGTCGGAGTTGATAGTTCTTCTGTGCTCGAGGAATTCAAAGTAGAGGACCTTGGACAGCGCTCTTTATAAGAGTCTCTGCTCTCTCCTGCGCATGCTCTGTTCTACGCCGAAGACTCCAATTGCATCCCTAGATGTCTCGCTATGTTCTCTAATAGCAGTATAGGCAATGGTTACGTTGTGACGACGTTTCATGCCTTTTCATTTGAACACCCCTTGTATTTATGCTATTGAAAAATCCTTAAGTATTCAAATGACATTTATGCTTCAAGGAAAAATTTATATAAAATATATTGAGATATCTTATATTATTTAGAAAATTTACAGAATCATAAAAATGCATTTTTTATTGTTCATTTATTAAGGCTTTCAAATAAAGGTGATTAATGAAATATTTATTTGTATAGTAAGAAAGAATCGTTGGAAAAGTTCCAAGTTTATTCCCAAAATTCTCATTGATATGAATTTTTGCTTTCAGCATTTGGTCATAGAAGAATGCAGATAATAATAAAGGAATAACTTGTAACATCAATCGAAATATTATTCTAAATCTCAATTTTTACTGTCCTTTAAAAAGGATTAAAACATTTTTTTTTCAAGATTTTAACTTAATATTTAAATAGTGGTATACAATTTATAGCTGCATTTGTTGTTATATTTTATCTGACTTATTTAAATTAATTTATTATAAAAAATTTAACACATTTGTGGAACAAATGGTAAAAATTTTTTAACTAATTATTTTTATGATTTTATACTTTCTCATTACATAGATTTTATTTTGAATATATTGTTTTTATGGCTATAATGTGAATTTCAATAGAAAATTTTCACTTAATGTTATTGAAATTTCATTATTCTACTAAAATATAAGAATAATAATTTAATATAAATAAAATTAAAAATAATAAGTTTAAAGTTTGATAAATTGTGTATTTATAAGAATGTATATAGAAGATCCTTTTATTTTAGATTTAGATTATCCTTTGTATACATTTATGGTCATATATATAAACTGTTTCTAATGCTGTCATTCTGCTTTTATACATACTGCATAACATTATATCTCTGAAGTATTCTTCTTGTGATCTTGAAAACTCAGAAAAATGCTGATATATGTATATAAATATATATAATTTTATTTATTATATATAGAAAATCATAAAAATTAAAAGCCAAGGTAAATAAGAACCAACAGTGCAGTACTCGGAAAGCTCCTGCAGTGAGGAATTTCAAGGCAATTGCTTATATTTCAGAGTACTATTAGTGGTTTCAATTTTATTTACATGTTACGTATATATTTTATTTTAGCAAAGGCCAACAAGGTTATATTCAAAGAGAATCTGTCGCTTCAACAGAATTTGAACTTCCAAGTCCATGGCTTGTTTACTTTAAAGCTTTGCATTCTGAAGCTCGTCGTAAGATTATGACTTCTGCTGTTTCTCCAGTCCCGGGTATTTGTCTTTTGCTCTTTGCAGGACAACAGCTAACTATTATAAATGAAGTAAGTATCAGACTTTTTCCATGTAAATATCTTGTTCCAAGATGAATTCGATTTTCTTTTGGAAGATTTTTTAATTTAAATTTCTTACTTCTTGTTTAAAAATAGACTATAATAAAAATCAAAAATTTTAATTTTTTTATAAATAATCTCCTTCAAAATAACTCTTCTCTCAATTATAATACATTTCTAATCAAAACATGTTTTAATGTCTTTTCTGTGAAATCTTCCAAAGTTTGTAGTAAATTTTTAAAAATCTAATTAATGAATTCAAAACAATGACCATGAAGTGGCAATTTCAACCTTGAGAATAAAAAAAAAGTTACATGGTACCATGACAAGTGAATACGGAGCTTGAGAAATATTTTTTGTGTGCTTGGTTAAAATCTCACATATAATTGCACTGTGAGAAGGAATATTGTCTTCTCACCTCTTTCAGGCTATTTTTGACAACTGCTTTATTCAAATAACACAAACATTGAAATAATATTCTTTATTGGTTATCTATCTATTGGTACTAGTTGATAAAAATTCATAATGCACGACACTGTGATAGTCAAAGAAAACAATCAATATTACCTGGACTTTTCAAGCACTATTCCCTTGATTATTGAGCAATTTCTGTTTCAAAAGCATGTATCCAAATTTGATTGCAAGTTATAATGTGTTTTAAAAAGGAATAGCCATGTAGAAATTTCTTTCAGGACAACTTAAGCACAGTGTTGGTTTTGTAGAATTCAAAGTTCTTGGAATAATTCAAGAAATGACACATTACCACTATAAATTATCTTTTAAAATTGCTTTATAGAAACTAGATGATATAGAAATTTGTTCGGCAATGCCTATTATTGACAATTAACGATAATCGAGCACAAATTCTTTGAGTTTATTGATATTTCAATCATTAGTTGCAGTGGCTGGTCTACTTAATTGTGGATCATTTACAATGCATTCTCTATGATCTTTAAACTTTTCAATGGCAAATTATTAACTATGAAACTAAACTGATGAAAAAAAAAATTTAGTAGTTTAGCTCCATAATAATTCTTACAATAATTCTTTTTTTTTTTTTCCTTAGGACATCAATGATCCTAGCAATGTTATACTGATGTTGGATAACTATAAAAAGTTGACATTTTCCTGTAAAAAAGGAGACGCTGAGCTACTACTTATTTGGCGCAATCACTTGAAGAACTTCTTTAGGACTTATATTCAAACTCTGAAGTCGCAAAATAATGACCTGTCTTTTTATAATGAAGAATTTTTACCAGTTTTGAAGGAAATAATCTCAACTCCTCAAGTACCTTTCACGAAAGGACAACTTTATAAATTTGTAAATAATGAGCTAGTATCAGAAGAATTTTAGCTTTATTATAAAAATTAATTTTAATTTATGCAATTAACATCTGTATATTGTAGACATCTGTATGATAATTGAAATCATTGTAGGCATCTGTATGATAATTGAAATCATTGTAGGCATCTGTATGATAACTGAAATCATTGTAGGCATCTGTATGATAACTGAAATCATTGTAGGCATCTGTATGATAACTGAAATCATTGTAGGCATTTGTATGATAATTGAAATCATTGTAAACTTTGTAATTATCAATTAATATCTGTATGATTGAATTGAAATCATTGTAATTATCAATCAATATCTGTATGATTGAATTGAAATCATTGTAAATACTTTTCGTCAAAGAATAAATCTTCAAAATTTTATTTGTGTGTATGTGTATATATATATATATATATATTATAGTTTTGATTTAAATTCTTTCCAATTTTCTATCGAATCAACTTTCAATAATTTTATCATTAAGTTTTAAATTATGCATTATTGTAAGATTTCACCAAGTAACTTTATTATAGTTGCAAAGTCATGATACATTTCAACTAAAATCTGGATCCCAGCATTTTCAGAATCAAATTTTATTATTCTTGAAATTGGTTAATTTTCTTTTATATAATAATTTTACTGTATTTTCTGTATCAGAAGCACTTTTTCTATAAATTTATTAATTTTATTATTCAATTAATCTTGTTTATTTTATTATTCCCGGTTTACGTTGTATGTCACAATTCGCTATATTATGAAATTTTGGTTTTTTTGTTGTTTCAAACCTTACCTTATCTGATAATAACAATATAGCTGCATATTTTGGAACTGCATAATAGTTGCATTTCATTGTTTTATTAGACTGAGTTTCTTCAATTTTTCAATAATTAGTGCTTTCATTAGTGCATTCCAATTTAATAATTGTGGTCCCCCCCTTTTTTTTATGAAAATGACCTTAGTTACTATAGTTAATTACTTTAAATACTATAATTTAATCACTATATTCAATCCATTTTAAACACTTCTAGAGTTGTATAATTTAGATTTTTATTTTTGAATTGAAAGAATTTCTTTCAGTATTTAATTCCAGAATTATTTGATTTTAAATGACTTCTTGAAAGTGTCATGATTTTGGCATTTGAGTGATCCATGATGTTTATAGGCCTGGTCCTCCTTAAATTTGGCTTCATGGATCAAGTATCCCCTTGTTTAGTGTATTGTGAAAATTTGGAAATTGGGGAACCAGCTCAACTGTCATTTTCTGGTGATTCAAAATTAACAATTAGTGAAATGATTTCAGAAAAAGAGTGCTGGTTAAATTTATTCTAATGCTCAAAAGTACTAATGAAATTTGAATAAACTGTTGGTATTTAGTTTATGAAGGAGTTCGGACATGCTTCTTGTTTTAAAATATTAATAAGAAGAAAATTAATTCATACAATGCACTTAATACAAAGAGCCATTTAATTAAGTGGATATCAAAATTTATTCCAATATATTTTGAAAAATTATTTGTATAAAATTTTTCTTTATTATAGTTTTGATTAAATAACTATGGTGAGATATATCTCAGATAGCAATTATACACAGTGTCCACTTTAATTGTAAATCAATACCTGTTAAGCAACTAAAGAAGTGAGGATGCTCTTCCAGTTGAAAAAATGATCTCAATAACAATTCTATTTTATATTGCTTGAGTCAGTAAATGTAATCCTGAAAAATTGCAATGCCTAAATTTATTGGTAATTGCTTGAACTATCAGTCATATTTAGTAAAATATTCTGCATTAAAACTTAAAAAAAAAAAAAAAAAAAAAAAAGAGTTTTTCTCTCATGCGATTGAAATCTATTGAATTATGAAATTTTTAATATTATTATTAATTATTAATTTAAGCAATTTTAAACCATTTCAATGGCCATCTGATGAAAGATCTGCCAATCAGCTCACAGCGTTTCCTGGAGCTGATTGGCAGCTGGAATGGATTATAAAGCACATTTTTTTGTTAGAATCTATATTAGTAAAAATTTAAATATTTGTTTATTCAAAATCTGAAATCTTTAAGAGTTCTTCACTAATTGCTTTAAAATTTTTAGACAACATTGAACTCAAATATGGGTATGTTACATAGATGTCATACCTGTGACAGGTAAAAAGAATGTTTTTTTTTTTTTAAACAGCACCATTTGTTGGAACATGAAATTAAGACAGGTTATGCTAAATAATTAAAAATTCCATTTCAGTATTTCCGATTGCATTATTAAATTGGATTTTCATTGATCTCGATTTATTTTCATTTTAATTATTTCTTGTGACATTACATTGGAATTAAGCTCTATCGTTTACCATCTCGTTTATTTTTATTCTTTTTTTTTTTTTCATTTCGTTTTTTTTTAAAACTGATTTTCTAATTTTTCGGTGGAATTGAGTTAGGCTGATTGTTTTTCATTTGAATTCAAATTATGTCGTGAAACTGACTTCTCCAGATACATTTATTCGAAGGGATTGAAATATTGCGTTGGAATTGATCTGTGTCGATTGATCTGCATTTGAAATAGTTAATCAAACTTTAATACTTAAAGAGCCACATTACCACAAACTGGCTACTCCGACCTGCCTGAAGGCACACGGAAAAACTTGAATGAACAGCCCGCCGCAACAGCAATATTGGCGGGAACTGTGGTTGAGTCCTAAAAGCCATCACCGGCCAATGTACAACCTTTCCCTAAGGAAGTACATCCCATCATCGTTGGGAAGAGCCAGACTCTTACCAGGGTGGTGAGAACCAAACACCATATCAGAAGCTTCTCGTTCTCAATTACGAGGTGCTCCCCCCTCCCCCGTGGGAATAATATTTAAATAAGTTAAAAATTAAAAAATAACAAGAGCTGTGCTATAATAAAATCTATATAAATGAAAATGTATATATTCGCTATAATTTAAACCATTGCAAAGCTTTTTTTTTTTTTTTTTTGTATTCAGAAGTGCTTCCTTATTAGATATGGAATGCGAATAAAAAAATCGTTAGAACGACGCAGACGAGGAGAGTAAATCGACAGATATTTTGGCATATTCTAACTACAACTACACACCATGCATCTCAATCAAGTTGAATTTTTCTTTATTCGCATGTTGTTGGTATATATGCCCAGTTCAATATCTTACCTGTAATTGAGAATTGTCACCGGCATTACACATAACACTTTTTCCTCTGTGCATGTTAAGTTCTGAATTTATTTTAAAACGACCAACACTGAGATGGATTAATGGCTCATGCAACACATCATTAATGCATACAGTAATGACGTTACCATGCATACAATTAAGTTCGATTGGTTGACCTTTATAATTAAATGAAAGCATAAGATTAAATAACTTTAAAAAAAATCTTGACTCTCAAAAGCTGTGGGATTCCTAGGCAATTATTAATAATCTGGTCCTCCTATAAAATAATAATTTTTAAGGTTGTATTTATTTGAATTTTATTATTTTTTATGATTTATCAGGATAACTACATGCTTTTTATTTGTAATTAAGGAAGTTATTCATTAATAATTATAGTTGCTTTTCGAATATTGAACTAAAATTATTCATAAACATGTAGATTAAGTTAAATAGGGATTTGAAACTAAATTGGTCATTTATTAAAAGAGAAGCTTTCATAATATGCATTGCATGTAACAGCAAAACATCTAATGTCGCCATTGACTAGCGGTTTCTTTTAATTAATATATCAGTTTTTTTGAAGATACCAGGAAGTGAAGATACGAAATGTGAAAAAAAAAAAAAAAAAAAAAAAAGATTCAGAAGCAATATTAAATACGTAGGTAAGTTTCATAAATTATTCATATCTCTGTCATTGTACGTTGAGGTTTCCGAACCTGATTACGCCAAAATTCTATCATGCATGTAGGCTTGATACACTTCGAAACAGATCCTGGTTATCAAAAGTTCTACAGGTAATGAGACGTGGGAAGGGGAATGTCGGTTCAGTTGCCATCTTCGTATTCGTATCACAATTTAAAATTACAAAATAGCAATCACATTGCTTCAGAATGGGCCATTAATTTTATCTATTAATTAATATATCGATTCAGTGTTGGGGCGAGTGAATGCTATTTAATTTTAACGCTCTCATTCCTAAGACCATTCGTGTTCAGGTATCTCAAAATAAGGGAACACCAAAATCCCTTTGAAAAATAAGAAAGATTCCTTGCCCTCCCTCCTCAAACACTACAGTCACAGACCGTTAAGAGGTTGATATACAAAAGAAGATCCCGCTTAGTTGATGGTATTGATTATTGAGCAAATGTGTACTTGGATATCCTTTGAGCGTTCTCGTAAAAAAATTCCTGTCCCCTAAATCCATCTTACCGAGCGTCTCTAAACAATTCACGCACCTCAGGTATTTATTTAATCACACTTAATGAAATGAGTGTTTCGCATTGATATTGAGATGCCTCGGGCGTCTGTTGTAAATTTGTTGAACGAACGCTTGAAGCCTTTCGGTATTGATAGAGTTAATACATTTTTATGGATTGATATGGATATTCTAGAACATTTTTTAAAAATCCAGGTATCACTTATTAAATAATAAAAATTGCCTCTTTTTTGTAAAAATGAATTATAAAAGTTAACAGATTATTTTGATAAAATCAATATAGAAAATGAAATCCAATTTATACTCGGTGTTATTAATCAGAACTATTAACTCATTATTTCTAGAAACGCAAAATGTCCTAAAGAAAAAAAGTCATCATTATCTATAATTTAATGCGATAAAGCTTCTTTTTCTTCTGGTGAATTACGAATTGATTGGATGCCATTGTCCTGTGCACTTCTCATTCACGAGCCTCCAGAAAGCAACTTCCTTGTTTGTTCTTAATTGATGAGCTTCCAACCGTTGACTAATCTGTGAATGAGTTGTGAAGGTGCCGGTGTCATTAGGAGCTCCTAAATATTTTATCAAATGCTCTTAGCCACGACCTTCGTAAAACACTTAGCTAATCTTATTTTCTTTGTTTTCGTATTTGGTGTTCTTTATTTTTTTAATTTCTTTGTTTTTATATGTGCCTGAAATGTTTGCAGCGAATGTCCAAACTATCTAGGGCTCATCAACGGGCATTATTATTATTATTATTTTCTTTTTCCTATCCGAAGTATATTAAAAGAAAGTATTCTGACTGTTAAAAAAAATCGAACTCGAGATTTTGACGAATTGCTATATTTCAGATCTCCCTGAGTTCTAAAAACACGTTTTTAGAAATATGTTAGTGCACGAAAATGATAACTGAAAAGTGTGTTAAGCTAGATCGATAAATTTAATATGTGGCCTTTACACAAAATTTGAAAATTTCTAACAAATTTTGAATGAAGAGAGAGAACATATTAAGAGAAAATGAATACAATAACTACAAAATGAAAAGAACTAGATAGATAAAATTTGATATAATTTTAAAGCTTAAATATGTATGAAATTTTAAATCCAATTCGTCAACGGATTTACCGTTTGTCGGTCTGCACATTCGCATGCGTATAAACGCGATAAGTTATGAAATTTGGTATATAATTTTAACTTTTAAAGCGCAGATCCTTAACAAATTTTGATCAAATCTATTCTATTGTTATTCTAAACACGATAACTAAAGAGCAAAACGTCTTAAATTTAATCTCTGTTTGTAATTTTGTTATTAAATATGTAGACGTGTGTCAAATTTTAAATTCAGTCAGTCGAAAGGAAGGACGACCAAAATGCATACCCTGTTTTCATTACTATGCTACGAAGCCTACAATTCTTATAAGCTTGATTTTAAAAATAAAGACTTGAGCACTCACAGCGTTCAGGTTTTTTTTGTGTGGGGTTAGCTTTTATAAGAGATTATGCAAGAAAGTTACGGGTTGTATATTTTAAAGCCATACACATGAACGGATTCAACCTATCAATATTAATGTCACCATTTACCCTTGCTTCGCTAATACTTTTAAATAAACCCTATAGGTGAAGTTAAAAATTGATTTATTTAGACTTAAAATGTAGCCAATAAAAGTCTGGAGCTTTCAGAAAAAATGAATGAATCGTAAAATTTTTAAACCAGGGAAAATAATTTAATGTGTAATAAAACTACATTGCTAGCCAAACTCACAAAAAAGGAAAAGAATTAATGTTTAAAAGGTCACTATATCCTTAAAGAGTCGATTATGATCCCAAATGGGTCGCAAGATCCCCCCTCCCAAAAAAAAAAGTATCGAGTAGAAAAAAAAATATTTAAAAATATTTTTTTTTCTAAATTTCTATTATTTAAATAAGAAATTACAGAAATTCATATTTTACTTAGTCTTATTTTAATAACTTAACAATTTTTATATTAAGGAAATAAGAACATTTTTCACATGTCCAAAATATATATTTTTTTTTTTGTTAATTTTTATTGGTTTTCTATGTAAAAAGATAATAATTGATCGGATGTATAAAGTCTAGTGACAAAAAGGCCTAACAATTATTTGCCAAACTAAAGATAAATTCTGAAAATTATACGTCGCATATCAAAATTTAAAAAATCTTGGATATAAAATATTTTATTGAAAAATTCAGAATTAGTAATTAATTTCCTTTAAAAAGTAAAAAAAAAAAAAAAAAACTTTTTAATACTGATTGTATATTTCAAACAGCATTGCAGAAATCATTCGTTATTTCTGAGAAGTTTTATTTTCAAATTAAAAAAATTATTGAAAATTGTGAATTAGCAGAATTTAGGAGTTGAGGATGTTGGATTTGTTTTCAAGTTTGGAATTGAAGATTACAATTCTAAGTAAAATGATGTAGAAAAATAGTATGGTCATTGAAAATTTATCTCTCGTACTTACTTTTTGTTTTTCAATATTTGAGATAAAAAATCAATTTTTTTAAAATTTTCCTGGACTTAAAATATTTTATTAAAAATTCGCCAAATAATTGCTGCTACTAATGCTAAAATTCTACTCTTCTCTTAGAATTTAAATTTTAAAAAAATTAAATTTTTAAATTCTAAGATCAGAGTAGAATTTTAGCATTAGTAGCAGCAATTATTTGGCGAATTTTTAATAAAATATTAAAAATACACGTTTTTTCCTCCACCTGAAAAAATATTATGTATGGAAAATTAAAAAAAAAAACTTTATTGGATATTTAGAAAATCAGATGATTAGAAAAATAAATTCCTAATCCGAATTGTATATTTTACCAAATAATATTTTTACAAGTATATACATAGTAATATTTTACATGGTGTCCTCTAATCGTGGCCTAATAGTTAATTTCTGAAGCTTTCAGACATTGGTATAAACTTCCGGCATGAAAATAATTTATTTTATATTTTTTTTAATCAGTTAACGTACTTCTGAACAAATTACGAAGTCTTAATGTTTATACAGTTGACTGACCTCATTAATCAGTAAAATATTCTTGGCCTGCTATCGTTTTAAACAAAGAAAGGTGCGCACTTCTGCGACTGAAACTGACCGAATATTGTTTTTATGATATAAACCAAAGCGAAAAGAACAAATAGAGTTCCTTTATGATATTGACTAAATTTTGAAATCTGTCTAGAGAACGGTATCATGCAGATACATGAGCGCAATTATCAAAGCTGGTATAAAGTTCTAAAAGAACGCAGATTAAATAATTATCACAATATGAAATTTGAGTGATTTTTTTTCCAAACTTTTAATCACATTCGAGATTTAATTAATATGAAACATAAGCAGTATGACTGTTATCATATTGCTGGTCACTAATAATAAAGGCGGCTAATAAATAAATAAATAAATAATGTATTTAAAAAGAGAGAAATAACGTGAAATTACCAGCAATAAATAATTAAAATTATTTTTTTAATATTGACATTTTTAAATATTTTTCTTTTATGCCTGTTTCCTTTTTCATGGAAAATTTAACATCGAAATTATAAATAAAGTAACGGTTGACATGGAACATTATATGGTTAACATGGAAAATTTAACATCGAAATTATAAAAAAAGTAACCACATCGATGGTTTTAAACAATGGACATGGGAACATTCTTTGTTGAAAATTTTAAAATATTATCTTGATGTAGAGAAAAATTCTTTTCTGATTACTGATAGATAATAAACTATTCTCTGTTCCTTCTAGGAAGAGTTGAAAATTAAAACGTATTGTGTCTGTTTACGTTTCTTTTTATCTCTTTTGATAAAGATTTTCATAAAATACCCACATTCGCCTCACAGAATAATTTTAAGAATAGTACTTTTCATTTCCATTGTAATGCAAGAATAAATCCTGACCATCTGCCGAAAGAATCCACGCGCCAAACATATACCATTGTTTGCTGAAATGCTAAATTATTTCATGTGATATGCGCAAAAATGTGCATTAATTTTCTGCGTCTTCTTCCTTCATAAAGTGTTCTATTCGTTTCATTCGTATTAGAATAAAATGAATAGAATAAATAAATAAAAATAAAATATCCTTCTTGGAACATTTCCCAGTCATACGAATATCCTAAGCTCATTTGTTTCAAAATTAAAACTGTTAGATTTCATTAAATGATTTCTGGAAGGATTGGGTGGAAAATGAAAGTAATGAGTTATAAGTTCAATCAACTTTTTTCCCAGAAAGCAGTGTAAAATGACGTTTTCCCTCAAAATGATTCGTCTGCAGTGTAAGGGCAAGAAACCGCCGTAGTGTAATTGTTGATCTTTTGCCAGTGCGAACAAAGCAAAAAGCCAACGTCTTATCATTACCCTCAAAATATTTTTGCTGTCTTTCGCAGTGGCCATTGCGTAAGTTGTTGCCGTCTTCTTTCCCGCTACGAAAATAACTTCCTTTTTTTTCATTGGACATCAGCATAACGCGTATTGATCGTGTGCCGCTACAATTCTTCTGAAATGAATTGTGACAATTTTTTCTTAGCAGACGATTTGCTAGACTTGTCGTTCTCGTTGTTTTGTTTAAAATCTGATAAATTTTGATTCGCAAACGTTTCTTCACTTTGTTTGTTTTGTTAGGCAACTCAAGTAACATTATTCAGAACTAAAAGTAAAAAGCAAAGGAATAATTTTAATATGTAATTATTTTATTATTTTCAAGAGGTTAAATCAAAAGAATGAAAATTTTAAAATAATTTGTACAGAATTATTGCATGTATGAAATCGGCTCAGTTTTTTTAAAACTTAATGATTAAAAAAAATAGATTAAAATATAACCCAGTACATTTAAATAACTAAAAGGTGAATAAGTGGTTTTTTTTTTGAATTTGTAGACTTTTATTAATATCGAGTTTTATTTTGATGTTCCAGAATTTTTAGAAAAGCAAAATATAAAAAGAACACTGTTTCAGAACGAAAAATGAAACATTACAATAAAGAAATGAAAAAAAATTCACTTTGTTATATTAAAAGTGCTTTAAGAAATCGTATTTTGACGTTTTATTTGTTTATTTTCCTTTTATTTAATGGCTTATTTTTCTAAAATTCGGAGCAAACTAGATAAAACATCTTTAAAATATCTGAATTTTAACTGTAATTGTAATCTAGAAAGAAACAAGTTCGTTGGCCTATACTTTTAGGTAATTCGTTAAACTTTTAGAAAGAAAGGAATAACACAGTAACAATCATGACACATAATAATTTTTGAAAGTTTTCGATAATTTTTTTTTTTTTTTTTGTATTTATTTTCTCAACACACATATGTAGCAAGTCCTCATTTATTATGCTATCTAGAAATTTCTCTATCTAAATTTTTTCGAGATTGCATTCAGCTTGGAAGTCTTAAAAGTCAGTTGTCTATTCAAAAAAATAAAGTATTAAGCTTTTCTTCTTTTTTTTTACTACTCAAATTTTATAGTTTTGCTCTTTCTCATGCAGCTTAATCTATAGTCTGTGATTTGCTCGGCCAAACAGAGAGCCGAATTTATAAATTCATTTTAAAATGTACATGTATTTGGCTATGTGACGTAAAACAAAAGGAGAGAAAAGTAGGAGATTCATTCTGTGAGAATGTTGGAATGAATTGCTGCAGCAGACATTTACTGATATATCAGCACGTGGAGAGTTAGAATTATTTTTATATCATATGGTTTGGCAAGCACAATGCGCGTGTTTGTAAATGCATTGTTATCTCGGTAGCTGCAATGATTAGTATTAGAAAGCCATGTCAGATACAAACTTCTTTTAAATACTTAACTTAAAATCAGTCTTGCAAACGATAATTTTAATGTTTTTCCAAATGAAAATTATTATTATCATTAACTACAATTGTCGTGGCTGGTTCGTGAGTGCTTTGAAAAAAATTAGGCAAATAGAAAACTTAACAGATTTATTTCAGATTCGTTCGAGTTACTCTGCTCAGTAACTCCTTCTCCACCAAGAGCCAACATTCGAATGACATCACTCTTTGAATTACACTCGCGCTAGTTGCCTAGCGCCATCTATGAACGTTTATTTTCTTAACGCTTCAAAATCCAATCACTACACCCCCAACGTAAGAGTAGTGTTTATATGAAAACATAAACATACCTCTGAATTAAAATTATGAATTGGATTTTAAAACGTATCTAATAACATCAAATTATCCAAATAAAAATAAACACAAATGCAAAGTTAACTGGAATGAATAACTAATTACTAACAAACATTTAAGAAAGCAACGAGGTAAAATAAGAAATGCACAATTGAATATAAATACCATCTTGATAATAAGAAACTCACTTATCAGTTAATATATACTTAATAATGTATATAATCACTTATGAACTAATAAACACAAATTTATAATGAATATAATCACTTAGTAAACATTAATACATAATTAAGAAAGGATTTCACTTGATAAACATTACTCAAATAATATTTCAAATATAACCAAAACTGCTGAATGAAAATTTATAACAAACACTAGAAAAAGTTATATTCCTGTAACCAATCCTATTTCAAACAGTTTTGCACATTATACTCTTAAACTTGCGAATACCAATTATTCAACATATTAAGAAAATGATAATAACAAAAAAAAACATTAAAACAAATATACATAATATCAAGCATAAATTATTATTATTTTATAGTCACTAATCCCATATTGATATATAAAACAGAAAAATGATATTAGTACTAAAAAAATGTTTTTCAGTCTATTTTGGTAATAAACGTGACAGGGCATCAGCATGCGGCATTTTAGAACCAGGGCAATGTTTTAATGTTATGTTGAATATCTGCAAGGCAAATACCCACCTTTGTAGTCGAGATGACTGAGGAGCGCACTTGGTCAGATAAGGAAGGGGGTTATGATCGGTAAAAATGTGGATCTCGGATCCAAACACAAGGGTTTCAAACTTTTTCAAGCTCCAAACTATAGCAAATGCTTCCCGTTCGATTGTCGACCAAGATTGTTGGCTTTTGTTTAATTTTTGACTTGCATAAGCAATAGGGCACATTTTTCCACCAACAGTCTGTGATAAACACGAGCCAATCCCGATTGACGAGGCATCACAATGAATCACAAAGGGTTTGCTCATATTCGGAGTGTGTAGAGTAGGAGCGTGTAACAGTGCTGATTTTAATTTTTCAAAAGCAACACTATGCATTTCACACCACGGTAATACATCAGGGCTTCTTTTCTTTGTTAGTTCCGTTAATGGAAAGGCAATCTCGGCGAAATTCGCAATATAATCACGATAATAGTTGAACAGGCCAAGAGCACTACGTAGTTGTTTCTTGGTTTCAGGTACGGGCAAACGAGAGATCGTTTCTAACTTAGCTGGATCAGCTTGATGCTTTCCTGAGCCAATTATATGTCCCAGGTATGAAATTTCAGATTTCGCGAAAGCACACTTTGAAAGATTAACAGTAAATTGCAGCTCTTCCAATCTATCCAGCCCCAAATGAAGATGTTTCAAGTGAGAGGAAATATCATTGGAGAATATAGCAATGTCATCAATATAAGCACGGCAAAATTCTCTGTATGGCGACAATGCTTTGTTCATTTCCCTTTGAAAAGTAGCAGCTGCATTTTTCAGCCCAAAAGGCATTACCTTAAAACGATATTGTGCTCTATGGGTCTTAAAAGATGTATAATCCCGCGAATCTTCTTCCATGGGAAGCGAATAGTACCCTTTCAAAAGATCTAACACACTAATCACATTTGCCTGTCCTATGGAATATATTAATTCCGTTGCGTCTTCCATGGGGAAATCGTCGGTTTTAGTCACTGCATTCAAAGCTCGATAATCCACGCACATCCTGATAGATCCATCCTTCTTGTTTACACAGACTATAGGATAAGCAATGTCAGCTGAGCTCTCTTCGATTAGATCTAGTTTTAGGAGTTCTTCGATTTGGGAGTCTATTTGAGGTTTCAACGCTTCAGGAATCCTGTACACGTAAGGTTTTTTCCTTTCTTTATCGTCCTCTAATTTTATCTTGTGATGACCAACCTTTGCAACTCTAACTTGTCCGGTAAATATTGAATAATGATTTCACAATAAGTTCAGGATTTGACATTTCACTTCCTCAGAAAGATGTCGCAAATCCACTTGATCAAATATCTCTTTCCGGTAACATACATTTTTATAACTGGGGGATGAATAAACTTCTCCAAAGTCTGCATCATCTTCAAAGATCATGCCTACAGCATTAATTCTTGGATAGTATTTCCGCATTTTATTTGCATGACAATGCCGAATTTTTCCATCGCTAAGTTTTACTTTATATGAATGTGGAGGGCAATGCTCGATAACTTCTCCAGGACCAGTCCAACGGGCATACAATTTGTTAGATGAATCAGGTATTAATAAATAAACTTGGTCACCTGGCTTAAATTCCTTAGAAGCGGTTCGGCGGTTAAAATATTCTGCATATGCCTGCTGTTTACCAGAAGCGATGAGAGATGCTTCCTCTGCAGCTCTTTCTAAGTTTATTTTTTGCTCCTGTAAATAATCCACAACTGATTTCTCCATGTTTAACGGAATGGCAATATCACCACACCAGCTCGATTTTAGAACACTGAGAGGTCCTCGTGCTTCACGTCCATACATCAACTTGAATGGCGAAACACCCGTCGTACAGTTAGGAACTTCCCTGTACGCAAAGAGCATATACGGAATGTATTTATCCCAATTACTCGGATCAGTTCTGATAATGTGATGGAGTGAATTTTTGAACACCCTATTATATCTTTCTATAAGGCCATTCCCAGCTGGATGGTTAGGCGTCGTAAATCTGGGAGCACAACCTAATCTTTTCATGAATTCCTGGGTTAACTTAGAAATAAAGTTCGTTCCATTATCACTTGCAATAACATTGGGTATTCCAGTCCGCATGAATATCTCCAATAAAGCATCACACGTAGCTTTAGCCGTTAACGAACGAAGAGGGATAGCCTCAGGCCATCGAGAATGCTGGTCCATTAGATATAATACATACTTATGCCGTCGAGCAGAAGGGGGTTCAATGGGTCCTATTAGGTCTATATTTACTATCTCAAATGGCAATTCCGGACGGAGAACAGGAGTAATAGGAATTTTATCAATCATTTTTTCCGGACTCCTCAACTGGCATTCTTTACAAGATTTACAAAAGTTTTTAATATCATCTGTCATATTTGGCCAATAAAAACTGTATTTAATTCTTTCACTAGTCTTTTTTAATCCCATGTGGCATCCGAAAATTGATTCATGTGCTAATTTAAGAACTTGCTGTCTCTTATTTTTGGGCAAAACCAACTGATTCACTTTTTCGCCTAATATTTTATCCCGGTGAAATATTAATTCATCATTCATAAAAAAGTTTCCTTTTCCAAGGGATAAATTTTTTCTTACTGACAGCAAAGTATCACATTTTCTTTGTTCTTCTTTCAACGCATTAATTTTGTTTTTCTTATCCAAAGAATCGCTTTCATTTCCGATCGGTTCTTCTTCGCTCTGACTAATTCCACAACAAATCATAAATTCATCAAAGCTCTTTTCCATCGGCGCCTCTAATCCAGACGAGTTTTGGCTGCGGCTGTGGTTTATGCTTTCTCCCAATAAATTTAATACAGAGGGGGGGATGATGAATTGCTCTTGAATTCTATCCGTGACAGCTGCAACTATCTCAATAGGTCTGGAAAATCCTTCGTTGTTTTTATCTTTTAATGATATTTGGAAACTCGAAAGAGTAGCGTTAATCCTTTCTCCAAATGCACTTTTTAAAATGATTTTTCCTTTTTCTTTTTGTTCACTCGACACATATTTAGAATTTAAAACTGGTATCATAGCACCTGAGTCAACTAGGGTTTTCAGTTCTCTATTGTCCACACAAATATCAACGTATTGTAAAGGGTTGATATTTAAGCTTTTTTCACCATTAATTAATTCCGACTGAATTTCCGCGGTTAAAATGTCTTCCCGTTTCTTTTCTGCCGCAGATTCTCTCAACTGCGATTTTTTATGTCTATTTGGGCAGTCTCTAGCAAAATGCGACAATCCACAAACGTAACAGTCCCTTGTTACTTTTCTTGAATTTGTAGTTTCGTTTTTATGAAAGTTTTTGTTTCTGAATTCTCGTTGATGCGGGGGTACATATTTCCGTTCCGAAAAATATCTCTCTTCTCTTTCGTCGTAGGTTTGATGTTTAGAACAGTTATTCTCTTGATATAGTTCTTTCTTTTTCCTCACACTGTTTGATCGCACATTTTCATAATCATCTAATTTGCTTGCAGTTTCGTTTGGATTCGTGAATTGTGACCAAACATCAATAAAATGTTCTTTAATATCCGTAGGTACTTTTCGCTTTATCTGTTCTGTTATGATTAAACCCGACAAACTTTCAAAAGTAGTTATTTCCAATCCTTGAATCCATTGCTCAAAATAATTTTTAAGTTCGTAAGTAAAATCGCACCAGGTAGTCTCCGGTCTTTTAAAATGAGTCATAAACTTTTGCCTGAATTTTTCCGGGCTGAGTTTAAATCGTTTCACTAATAAACTCTTGATGTGGTCATAGTCCTTAACTTTCTCGATTGGTTCTCGAGCGATGAGTTGGGTTATATCCGTTGGCAATAATCCTAATAGATGCGACACGTAATCTTCTCGTTTTATTTGAGCCCACTCGGCTTGTCTCTCGAACAACAGCAAATATAAACTGATATCACTGTTCTTTTCATCGAATTTTTGCATCACGTGCCTGAGTTCTATCTTGGGAGTTGGTAATTCGACATCCACGGGTACACTGGAATATTGCAGCTTCAGTTTCTCAAGTTCGAATTCTCGTTCTTCTTGTGCCTTTTTCTCCTGCAATTCCCACTCTTCTTTAATTTTTCTTTCTTCAAATTCTCGTTCTTCTTTAATTTTTCTTTCTTCAAATTCTCGTTCTTCTTGCTTTCGTTTTTGATCTTCTCTCTCTTTTCTATCCTCTATGATAACTATCATTTGTTTCTTCACAAACTCTTCCTCGTAATTTTCACTTCCAATAATTAATTTTTTTAAGTCCACAATTTTCATCTTTAATGAAACAGTTTCACCCAGCTCTTCCGCCAACAACTTCAAATCTTCCTTTTTCGCACTGCCTAGGAAGGCCATATCGATACCGAAAGCACACACCTTTATCAAATAAAGTTCGATTTCAAGTTCGTCAAAAATAGCACTCGATTCTCAATCTGGTCGACTGCGCCAAATGTCGTGGCTGGTCGTGCTTTGAAAAAAATTAGGCAAATAGAAAACTTAACAGATTTATTTCAGATTCGTTCGAGTTACTCTGCTCAGTAACTCCTTCTCCACCAAGAGCCAACATTCGAATGACATCACTCTTTGAATTACACTCGCGCTAGTTGCCTAGCGCCATCTATGAACGTTTATTTTCTTAACGCTTCAAAATCCAATCACTACAACAATTTTAAGGTATCCGACTACGTTAAAAACACTGGTTATCGACCACATAGGCGAATTCTTCTTTTATTATTATTTCTTGTAGTTCAGGCTTCCCTCTTTCCAAAATAGTATTTTCTAGGAAAAGGAAGGTCTGATCTATCATCCATGATAATTTTAAACAATTTTTTAGCTAAAATATTTCTTTAACTTCAATTTTCTCAAACTTTAATTTTTATAAAAATTATCCACCGTTAACATGATATCTCAAAAACTAATAGAGGTATTTACATAAAAATTCCAGCGTGTGTTTTAAATACTGTGGGCAATGAAATGATCCAAAAGTTTTATTGTTGGTGAAATACTTTTTGATTTATAAGTGTTTTTAGAAAAATTAAGTTGTAAATTTATGGAAAAACTGTATATATACGTATATTTTTACCCATAATTTCTTTGCATCTCAAAACGTTTCTTAGGTTTTGGTTCATTTCATTCATCATTATATTCTATAACTTATGTACAAAGAAAAATAGGATTGCTGAATTACAATTTTGTGTAGAGTGTTAACCGTTTAGATTAAATTTCATTATAATTTACTTCAAATTTTCCTATTTCTCAAAATATATTATATTTCCAAATAATTTTTTTGCATATATAGTGTTTATAACTGACAATACATCTAAAAACCATAAATAGTTTTTAAAAAATCCAATTTTTCAAAAATTTTGCTTTGAACGTAGTCGGTTAACATAAAACATCGGAAATATTTTTTTACATAAAAACATTAAATACATAAAACATCGGAAATATTTTTTTTACATCAAGATATGTTACAAAACAATTTTTTTTCATAGCCCCCAACAGGCAGTATATAACACTACAGCAAACATGTCAAATTCAGCTACTAGCTTGGATCAAAGTCTAAACTATGTGGACCGGAGAAAATGGTAGTGGGACAGATGCGTACAACCATTTGCGTACGAATCATAAAACTGTCAATCAGTTGTCTCGTTTACAATGCGGTTGTGTTACTGAGAAGGTTCAGTTCTAGAAGAGGTTACAACATCTTAAACGTTATCTAAAAGTGTCATATTTGGCGAGAGTTAGCCTGATGTTTGACACAATTTCGAATACTTAACGATACGTTCATTAATATAATTTCATGCGTTTTAATACTATAGGAGTAATTTCTACTTGCTTTTTATGAAAGATGGATTGCTTTTCAATGTATATATTTAAAAATGTAAGATAAAAACATTGGGGAAAGATATTTCTGCTCATATAAATAGTGTACCCACTTCGAAATAATAATCATTTTTTCTAGATTTCAGATATAAATGCATTACTTTACATAAATATAACGTTTTGCATTAAACGAAAGAGTTTGCGTTTCATTAATTTTTGATTTATTTCTTCTTGATTCATTTATTTAATTCAATAAGTTCGTTATTTAAATATAGGCAATTAAAAATTATTTCTTAAATTTAAAGTACAATTAAATGAGGTTAGTGGAATTGGAAGGATTTGTAAGGAGGGATTTGTATTTGTTTTTAAAAAATCAGTTTCCAGAGTAGAACGCCATTCAAATTTAAACTTTTCTGTTTATCATCGTAGATTTAATTTAAATGTTGTTACATTTTTTTCAAAAGTCTGTGCTCTGATAAAGATAAATTATTTGTTCATTATACGATTTTGCACTTTATGTATGAAATATTTTAAGTATAAGGTGCGTAAAATAAGCAGCTTACTAAATCAGAAGTATATTAATATTTTGCTAACTGATCATTTGTACCTGCGAAAATTTGTAGGAAATATTAGCTGAATTCAAATTTAATTTTCTTCTAGTTGCACTATTCATTAAACTATAATCGAAATCTACTGTTAAATATAAAACAAAATTAAGAAAAAGGATTTTTACATTAATATATGTAGTATATGTTCTTCAGAAACTTTAATTTCATTAAAGATCGTTCTTATATGTACAAAAAGTCATTAAAAATAGTGTTGAATGAAGTTCTGGTAAAATACTCTTCAACAATATACATCTACCCCTTTATTGAAATGTTTACTTATTAGCTATGCGTTTTTTTCCATAATTTAAACAATGTAATTATTTCTAATTTCAAAAGAATTCATGGCCGTTTTAAACCTTCCTGGGGCCCTGAGATAATGCAAATCTCAAAGCCCCCTTTTCCCTCCAAATTTTTTATTGATTTTAATTTAATTTTTATTCACCAATTTTAAGTAGTAAATTTTGAAAACTGAAGTCGCAAGTCCCTTTCTAAAAAGTCCATTTCAATATTGTACAAATAAAAAAAGTGCACTGTCAAGACATAAAATTAATTTTAAGCAAAATATCGAAAACAAAAAAAAACTTTCTATAACACTTTAAACAATATTGTAAAAGGAGGGAATATATTTCTTTAAACTGTAAAGCTTCAAATTTTTTAGAATTATAAAATAGCATAACGAGTAAATGGTAATTAGAAATATTACTAGAGTAAAGTCTCAAAATTAATTTATAATTTTGATTATAACTTGAATAAATTTGACTGCACGGCCCACTGTCATTAAATGAAAGTATAAAACTATTTACCTTTCTACAACTATTAAAAATTATCAAGAGCTGAGGGGTTCCTTGACAATTGCCAACTTTACCTATTTAAAAATCTTGTCCTCTCCCCCCCCTCAGATTAGAATTATTTAAATAATTTTTTTGGACTGTTGACATAACAGCTCCTGTATAGTATATTCAAATCTCTTGGGAATTTAATTATATTTAATAGAAATGGCTTCAAGGGCATCTTTCGATTTTACCATTGATTCGGACGTTCTTAAGCGATTTTTTTCGTGAAAACAATGCACAATTTGCAGATATTTTGCTATGAGAAAAGTCTGGTTATCTCACAATGATCCCATAGTTTTCAGAAGTCCAGTCGAGATCCATATAAGATTTTAAGAGCAAATTTAGAACATTAGTTTCTTTATTTAAAAAAATAAAGTCAGACTTCTTTTACTGCATTGCAGAAGAAACTCTTGCTGTAACATTAAAGAAGTTTTTAAAGAGATGCTTTATTTCTTCATAACTATACAGAAATAGAAGTGAACATTCACTTCTATTTCTGTAATTTACTTTCATTCATAATACATGAAACTTTGATTAAATCTTCAGTATTCCATTATAGTATTTCCATTATAAAAATTTGCAATCTTGTAATTAAAATAAAATGAATAATTTCCTATTAGTATATTGCTAAATAAAAAAAACTGCATTATAATACTTATGTAACAGTTATAATTTTTTTTTCAATATAGGCTAAAAGTTTGGTGAGTTTGTATTGGATTTGAAGGAATATTTCACAGAGCATTAATTCTTTAATGCTACTATGTACAAAAAAAATAATTTAAATGATTTCTTAGATCATAGTATTCAATACACTGCAATATTATAAAAATCAAATAAATAGTAAATGCGGGATAAGTTTAAAAATTGTGAAAAATGCTTTCTTACGTATTATTATTCCATTTCCATTTGTAATGTTCCATTAAAATATCCTGAGTTTTATTTTTAATTCATAAAATAAAATAAGGACTGTTTTAGGAACTTAAATAAAAAATTACCTAATAACATACGCACACACACACAAAGGATGGGGGGGGGGTGGAAAAAATTGGCTTTTAATACGGAAGCATATATTTTAAATTTCACAGATATCTCCAAATTTTTTGGTTTAAAATTATTCAAAAATTAAAGTGTGGAATATTCAGACTTTAATCTAAAAGTTTTAATTAACAAAATAAGATTTTCTTCCAAGAATGAAAGTGAATGTATATATATGCGTCTATCATTCTATTTAAAATATCGACCATTGGACGTAGAGATACTAAATTTAACACACGCATATTTGGAAGAAAAAAATGTGCAATTCAGTGCATTTAAAAATATTAATATAAAAAATATTATGTCTTACTTAAATTATCTTAAAATTAACAAAAAAAATCATTAATTTTATTGGTTTATCAGTCTTTGCTTAATTTTATTCTGTAAAAAGAATACAGATCTTAGATAGCATGTATTCTTTATAGTCAAGATCTTCCGTTTATATTTACGTACGAAAAGATAAAGTTTTCACATAAAAGAGAATACTAGATTTTTAAATATAAGATAAGATGTACTTTTATTATATCAGGCTTCTTAAATTATTTATTTCATGTGTATTTGAAATATTTATTTGAGTTCCAGAAATTCAAAAGCTTTGAACAGATTTAATTTCAAATAGTAGTAAATTTATCACTGTTAAATTCTCTTATTGATTTATGTGCTATTAATTAGCTGAAATGCACATTTAAATGATCCACTTATTTTAAAACAATGGGAATCGTTTGTGATGGTAATAGTTAAGTTCAGGTGTATTTTTTTTTTTTTTTTTTTTAGAATGGAATTTCTATTTTGGATTTTTTTAAAGTTTATTGATTTTCATTTCATGAGAACTATATTTAGCATACTTTGATTTTGAATGAATAATAGTATAGTTTTAGTAATTATATAGTTTTAGCATATAATCTCTAATATTATCTTTCCTATTTTGGGAAATATCTTGTCTTCAGTAATTATTTTCATTACTGATCTAAAATAAATAACATTAATTCTAGACCTAACAGGAGATTTATTTCATTTTATAAGTGCTCTTACCTCAATAAATACTCTAAAAATGAAAACAATTTCATATTTCGATTAAAGAATGATTTTCAATCTTGTTGGTAAATATCAGTAAAATTTAAGCATTTTTAAGTTCGACAATTTTATCTTCAAATCTGTATACATCGGCTCATTCAGTAAATATCAATATAATATTAATGCCATCATAAGTATTATTTAATTGCCGGCACCTAAAATACGCTTTTAGTGATGAAAATGATAAGACAATTTAATACGATTAGGAACTGGACAATGTCGAATGTCGTGTTTTGTTATTAATTTTATATACAATTACAGGATTTAAACACAATTCGAAGATTGATTTTTAAGATTATCCTGCGAAGTTTTTTTAAATATTTTTTTTGCATGACAAATGATTATTAGGCTGTAAATATATATTTAATATCCATGCAGCTTTTATTTTCCACTTGGATACTTTCGTGCTAAAAGATATCTTCTGCCAGGCTTCACGTCATGTGAAAGTGAGAAAATAATACAATCATGTTCTCTAACAAGGAAAATGTTACTTGGAACAATGCAATAGCTTATCTTTACTTTTTATTTCTTAGCTGCTTATCACGCCATTTCTCCATTAGGTATAGGGTGGACATAAAATAATTCTCTCTCTTTGGAGACGTCTACATCTAAAATTATTGAACGAATGGCAAAAGGCATAGAGAACTGAATTTCGAATAAATAAATAAAAAAATGTTTATAAATATAAATAAAGTTTTCAAAAGCCTCCATTGCAATATTATGTGCATTGGAAAGGTCAGAACTTCAGAAATGTTGCACGTGATACTGTGATCCGAATGTTTTTTGATGAAAGATTATTTTCTGCACGTTTTGCATTGCATATCATTTATTTGTACACTTGCATTTTTTTTATCAATCGAACATCTGTGAAATTTACATAATCCTTTTTCCGTAAATTCTTTGCAATTATTGATCCCTTTTGTTCAGAAAATGCCAAAATTTCACCTACCAACTAGCTTTTTTTACACTTTTTTTTTTTGTTTTTCTTTTCTTTGTAAAATTTATCCCTTAGATGATATTCCTTATCTGAAATTTCGTTTTATTTTCGTTCATTTGTTTTATCAGATTCCAAAGAGGAAAAGCTATTTTTATAACCACCTAGTATTATTCCAAAAATATCAATCATTTATCAAGTAATTAATGCAGAGATTAACATTCGACTGGTGTGTTTTTTAAGTCAAGTTCTTCATCTTCTTCAAATGCAATATAATCAAGTTCAAATGTCATCGAGGAAATGCGCTTTGCATGTAAATTGAAGTAAATTAAGAGGAAATGTATTCTTTATTTTATTAATTTACAGCTGAATGTCGATGAAAAAGTCTTTCGCCAATTGCAACAACTTATTTCATTGCTCATAATATTTGAAATCTATATTGCAACTTTCAATCAATTATTTTCATTAGTTTTTTGAGTTTTCATATTAACGGTGAGGGATTTTTATGAAAAACAAAGTTCAACGAAAACTGCTATTAAGAGATTTTTTTAAAAAATTGAAAATCGGTCATCAATATATCTATGATCGTGGCAGTTTAAAATTTTCCAAAACGATAAATCTGGCCTTCCCTTTTCTTACTTTGTTGGTCAAAAATATTTTTGACGAATTTTTGCTTTTGAAATCATTAATTAATTCTTTTTTCAATTAATGTCAATCCTCTTAACATATCATTTTCAGTTCTCAACTTTAAACTGTTTAAAACTGTTAATACAATTTATATTCGTAATTAAACCAATAACAGGTATAAATGACTCTCCTTCTTAACTCTGCTGTTCCGTTATTCCATAACATGTTATTAAACTATCCATTTGTATTTTGTGTTTTACTATAAACGCAAATAATTTTAAACAGTAAATTATTGGTCTCTCAAGATCTTAAAAATAGGTCTTATTATATTGTTGGGGCCCTGCCACCATATCCTTGAAAATGAATGTGCCAAAATTCTTTGCTCTTTGTTGATACTTGCACCAACTATCAATACCTTTCGGACTTTGATAATACAACAGTGAAGAAACACTGCCATAATGGTACTTTGCATATCTTATAAGTTGCCTTTGCTACTAATACTTATAATTCTATAGTAAATGCAATTTTTTCGATGTAATGGTAGGCTAAATTTACTTTCCACTTAACTTTAAATTTTTTAATCTTTCAAGGAAGGTTCCAATCCTTTGTTATAAATACCTAGTACAATCTAAAGTTTTTCAAAAAATTATCACCATAAATATTGTTTTTACATGTAAAAATACAGAGATATAGGAAAATATTATTACAGTATTTAGGCCAATTTCTGTTTTGAAATACCATTTCCGTTTTGGTTTTGCTTCAGACTAAGTATATCAAAAGCATTGCAATTTGTTTCTAATATACTGAAGAAAAAATGATAAACGATTTTAGAAAAGAAATAATGTGACATGCACAAAAAAGAAAAAAGAAAAAGGGGGAAAAAAAGTGAAACTTTTTTTTTTTTTTACCGACAATAGCTGTTTGTCTTTTTCATTTGCATAGAAACGAAGGAATATTGATGGAGGCAGAAAATTTATAAATTTTAATAGAGGGAAAAACGGTGTGTAATCAAAATCTTACGTCATAAATAAATGTTTCATCCTTACATTGATACAAGTGAATCCTTTTTGCGATGAAACGGCGTATAAGTGAGAAAAAATATGCATAGGGCTTTATTCTATATACTGTTCGTTTAAGAATCCCGAGATTACCACTTTTCGACGATTCTACTTCGCCCAGGGCTGAGACGCGGAAAGAACTGTACTCATCAAGAATTTTTCTTCATTCTTTGACCTTGATTTCTCTCCATTAGATACATTTTCATTCATTTTTTTTTATGCGCGCATGTGAGTATCATGCCGTTTTTTTACCGCTTTATTTTATTTTTTTTTAACTTACGTATTGATTGCTTATATGGTTAATTCAAGCCTAAAAAAGAAGAAAAAAAAAAACCTGGCACACAAAATATTTTTTTATAATATCATTAAATGGTCTCTCTAATGTTGTTAATCTCAAAATGTTATCAAAAAATTCAATAACAAATAAAAGAAAAAGTGTTTTAACATTAAAAAAATTATTATTATTTATATTGTAAAAAAAAAAAAAAGTGAACGAATTTTACGAACAAACATTTTGCATTTATTCAGCATAATTTAATATATAGCACTCCTTACATTAAATAAAAATTGCTCTTAAGTATTTTACTATGAATTTCAATCTTTTTACGATAATATTACACTATATCCACTGTTTTTATGCCTCTTAAGTTCGTATATAATCAAAGTTCACTTTATTGCTAAATGTAAAAATCTTCTCCTTTCCTCTCACCCCTATTTTGATTAAATAAACGCGTCCTAACTAACGTATGCGCAAAAACGTGGATGGTTTTCGAATCCAAGAACGAACAATACTATTGAAATCTTGGCATCAGAATTCACCGAAATACAATATTCATTTTATCATATTTAGGAAAAGGAAGAAGAAATATTTGCTTGCCAAAAATGATGTACGATAAAAGGATGTACGATGATGAACTTAAAAATAATGGAACAGATAAAACAAGTGACTTCTGGTAAGTTTTTTTTTAAAGTACTAAATTATTTTGAGATTTCTTTGTTTGGAAATTGAGTGTATACTCTAAGCGTAAATCAGTGATAATGGTGCTTGCTTATCAATAGTTTTCTACTTCTTGCTGATACCAAGATAATTAAAATTCCTTGACAGAAGTATTTTCACCACAATAATTTCTCACACAAAATTCTGGGGAAATAAATTACAAAACTTTGGGATATCATTTTAATTATGATATCTTTTTGCATCTTTATATATTTCAAAATTTGTATATTGGTATTTTTTTATTATTGAACATCATTCACACATACTGAAAAATAGATCAATTTACAATCAAATAGTTAGCGGATTTGGAATAAATTCGATGCAAATACACAATTCTATCAATAAAACAATATATTAAATTCCATCTTCCTATTGTTTACATTTTTCAATTGTGTGAGCAAAGACAGACTGAAAACTGCCCGTTGTGGGATATCGTCTAAAATCCATTAACATTGTGGTGAATAGCACATAAGCCAGTAACTTCTACCCGAACAGCTGTTTTGGTAAAATGGTTTAGTTACTGGATCACGTCCGGGTCACCAATGAAGCGGTAACGATGTGCTAGGATAGAACCTGGGACCTTGTGGTTAGCAGTCTAGTAAATAAACCATTTTACCAGTCCAGTAACTTAACCGGGTAGAAGCGCTGTTACTAGCTTATATGCTATTCACCACAACATACAACTTTGGTGTGAAGACAAAATATCTAATTCCATCTGTCAAGTTTTTTTTCGTTTTAGAGTTATCATATTCCCGGAAAGATTTTTCTAAAAACATTTCAAAAAGTTCTAAAATGTGGAGATTCTCCAAACTCTCGAAATCGAATTGCATTGTTTCTTCTTTATATATTTCCTATGCGAAAATGTAAAATATATGGTATTGAAAAAAAAGTGGTCTTTCACTATAAAACAAAATATTCCAGAGAAATTTATTTGAAACTACAATTGAAATGTCAGCATGTATTTTCTCCGGAGGAAGAGTTATTGGAAGTAGTGGTATAGCTATAGAGTGGTGATATTGGCAAAATTTCAAAAGATCAAGGTTTTAGGCAGACCCTATCCGAGGTCGTCCAATTTAAGGAAGTAGATGCTGTTACTCTTCCCAACCCTCCAGAATTATCTAATTTTCTTAAGTTTTTTAAGAAAAAAAACTTAAGAAATTTTAGGCACTACAAAGAAATTTTTCATATTAAGCAACTTGAAGTTCAATTATATCAAGCTTTTCAAAAATGTGTACTGCTTTGATGTTATTTTAAACCATTTAACCGAACCTTGATTTTCAAATTTAAAATTAATAAATTCTTCTTGAAGAATCCCATGAGGCAAGAGAAATGGTGTATCTACTAATATTCCCAAATGGACAGAAATTAAATTTTGAAAAGGTGAGCTATTTGTGCTGTAATGGGGAAATAGAAATAAACTATTTTAAATCAATCATAAAATAATACTCATTAAAAAAAAAGAAGATGCCTCAGATAAAAATGTAAATAAATCTATTATTTAAATTAAATTGGAAAATCAAAAGACCAGCTTCGTAGGCCCATAACGCAGGTCCGATTTTGTCCATTTTTATTTTATATGGAAGGTTATAATCCCCAAATATAGCAAGAATAGTCGCTTGACCTCCCCCCATCATTTTCCATTTTTGAGACAAATCTATTATAATAGAAACTATTTTTTTATACTTTATATGGAAAAAACTACTCCAGAATTCCTAAAACAAAACCACAGTATCGATTTCGCCATTTTTTTAAATTTAATTTGGGAACTCAGGATGTCTAGATATATGTCATGAGTTTCCACATCAATAGTCACCCATCCTCCAACTTCCTTCCCACACGTACACATTTTCGATAGAAAACTTGAAACCGCTCAGAGCTCTATGGGAAGAAAAACCATTGCAACGCCAATCACTAACTCGATTTTGCCAATTTTTAATTCATTTGAAATCTTGTGTTAATATCTATCTATACATTCATCCTATTCGCCTCCTTCTGTCCACTATTTAGTACAGAATCGTGAAATAAAACTTTTACTCTGTCCACGACTTCAGTAACTGGACCAATTTCGCAAGTTAACTTCGTCACTTTCCGTTTATAGCTAACCAAACAGAATGCTCTGTGCTTATTGTGAAAGTATAATTTAAAATGATACTTTCTTTTGATGGCTCGACTATTAGGCCTGCACAGTTACAGCAGTTACCTCCTGAAATTTTTAAGCTTGCGCTTTCATTCTTTGTTCCTTTTTTTAAATCTAATTTTTTCACTCTGTGAGTACAGTATTCTTTGCATATTTTTTTCGTTCTGAAGATATGATAATCAGTGAAAAACGAAAAAACAATGGAAACGTTGAAATAAGTCAGGAATTGGATTGAAAGCAAGGGAAGTGGAGGTCGGAACTGGTCTGCGAGTAAAGCATGGAAACTCACTGCGCATGAGTTGATTCATTGAAATTTGGAGACGAAAAGCAAACTTTGTCTCTTTCAATTTAAAGGTGCGAGAGCTGCTATCAGATCAGCCCCGGCTTGGATCGAGGCAAACTGATTCCTTCCTTTTTTTCACTTTCATCCAAAATTCGCCCTCAATATTTTATATTTTAAAAATGCAATGGACATCATATATGGCTTTTAAATGAAAACTCTTAGGCCATTTATGGATTAAGTAGTTTTTTTACTCGCAATCTCTTGATAAATATTTTTGAAGCCCTGCTAATTTCTGAACGGATGAGTTGCCAGTGATTTGATGGTCTGAAATGTAATTCATAAATGTTGGTTAGTATTATTAAATTGCTACTATTAGTATGGCGAGGGAAAAGTTGGTCGCAAGCATTGAATAATTTCTTTCTAAATCATAAGATTTTTTAAAAATCAGCTAACAATATAAATAATGATTAATCATTTCAAAAATCTAGATAATTTTATAATTAATGATAGTGGTACTTTTAATATTTTAAAAGTCCCTAGAAAATTGTTGGATGTGCGCTATTCTGTCTAATTAATCATTAATTACCAGTGATTAGAAGAATTCTTATTATTTATAATGCGGGCAGATGTTATGTAAAAAAAATGTATGTGAGTGGGTGTTATCCTTTTTTTTTTTCCTCTTCAAATTTTAACAATATTTACTTGCAGATGTTCCAATGAACTTGAAACTAAAAAACTTCTGCTCATAATCTGACTTTCAAATTACTGCGCAAAATCCTAATCTTTCAGCCGAGCTGTTTTTCAACTACAAGCAAAGTGATATTGCCAATATCACTTGAAAAACGACTTCTTCGCAAATTTATAGCGCTATGGTAAGTATTTGGATCAGTGAAGAGATAGATTTTCACCTCAGAAAAAATACAATAAATATAAAATGCACTTTCTACTATAATTTCCGTTTTATCGCTTTTTGGCGAATATTCAATAGTTTCTTTTTACCAAGTAAATTATGGTTACTCTGAATACATACAACAGCAGAACTCTGCTAACTGGAATATTTTTAATTCGAACTTGGCGAATTTTTTTCTGATGTCTTGAATTTCCTATTAACCCTTTGGGTACATTTGACGTATCAGAATGTATTTCTTTGAATTTATGTTTCCATTTTTTTTTTTTTTTAGTAATTCTAATTAGCTTAAATTATCTCAATATCATGCAGAGTATATATTCTGAATAATTAGAAATTAATTAATTCTTATGTAAAAATACTGCCTTTACAAGTTCAAAAAATTTAACGCGCTTCAAATACAAAAGCGTTTTAAATAAATGTGAAACAAAGGGTTAATATAATGTTAAATATAATCCATTATAGGAATTTATTTTGGGGGATTTTGAGTTAAAAATTATTTTCACATATGATATGTTTCAGTTAAATAAATACGTATGTGTTTTGTGTCGAGCAGTGGCGTAGAGATGAGAGGATAAAGTGTGTAGATGACCCAGTTATCATAGAAACAAAACATTATTGTGTTTATGTTCTTTTTTAAATCAAATATGATGAGAGGCTGAAAAAATACTATGTCCCGAGCGCCATTTAACTTTTCAAAGTTACTTATTACCAATCAGAGAAGGGGAAATCTTATAAAACATCGGGCGTCGTCTATTCTCGCTACATTATTATGTCCTAAGTGAATATTCCATTTTATGTGGTATCATGTTCAAACAGAAAAAGCAATAAAAAATTTTTTCTGATTCTTTTTAAAAATAACTTTTCCCAAGTTCGATTTGAATTGTATTGTTTACTTTAGAATTTTTGCTGCATTCAAAATTAAATAATTACTTATCTACTTTTTAAACGTTAATGATTTTTCTATGTTATGTATATCTTTTATTGCATACACATTTACGGATGATAAATGCATAAATGAATTTGAAATACAAAGTTTCTTTCTTTCTTTTTTTTCCCCGTCATTTCTTAGATCGGATGATGTAGAGGATTCCAGTTATGGTAATATTATTATAGAATAGAAAAGAACAAGAATTTATTTAATTATATTTGTAATTTTTATAGTGAATTATGAATGAATGAAATTTTTACGAACAATAATTTTCATAATTTTGATATCATTGATAGAATGCCATTTCTCGTATTAAATTAAACTTCCCAAAAGGTAATTCATATTATTTTAAAGAGAAAACTTAGTTAAAAATATATATAATGTTTTTAATATTGATACATTGTTATTTATATTCGAAATGAAGTGGAGATGTAATTGCATGAATTTATTTTAAAGCAGACGATAAAAAAAAAAATTGATCTTACAGTAAATAGTCACGTGTTAAAAAACATTTAAAAATTATAAAAATTATTCTTTAGTTAGCAATTCATCATATTCAAAAGACATTAAATTTCAGGAAATAAATGCTGATTTTTTTTTTTTAATTTCAAGAATGTGAACTTTTTATTGCTCTCGAGCAAATAAACCTTTTCACAACAGATCTTTTTTCCCAGATCTAATTTCAAGAGATCTAATTCGAATTCTTTCCTCTGACAAGATCTTTTGCACGTACTCAGCGACCCTGAAAAACCTGCTTCTGTACATTCGTGCGGTTGATAATATGCCTCTTTTCAATTTTTCGGTTTTGCGCCAAGTTACAATCGCTCAGCGGAAAATCTCACCTTAAAAATATGAAATGATTTGAGCACGCGGCATTCGTATGCTAATTCTACAACTGTAACCGTTTTTTATTTTTATTTTGGAGCAACTTTTTTTTTTCAAAGCGAAAAATACAATCCAGTTGAATTTTATTTTGGTCCTGGACAAAAATAGTAATATTAACAGAAGTTTTATTGCTTTAAATTGTAGAACTGACTCTCCAAAATAGAACGCTATATTTACTTCTAGGATAAGTGAGGAAAGGGGAGATAATTTTAAAAAATTAAAGCATAAATTCGGCATAAAAATAAAAGGCATGAAAATAACCATAAATAGACAGATCGATTGATTCTAAACCATTTGCTGGATTTGATCCAGCATTTGGTTAATGTTAAAGCTGCTTAAGAAAAAACACCGTTTTCTTTCGCTTTTTATATTAAAATAGAAAAACGATATCCCACCGGTAAAAAATTCAAACTTTGTTTATTCCATCTTGGGATTGATCTACAAGTTGCCATCTACAAAATGAGACAGCAAAAAATATTTCTTAAATAACGTTGCCATTCTAAAATAAACAAATAAATAAAATAAAATATTAATACATTTTCAACATCCTCCCACCTTTTGATTATAAATAATAATCAAAATATAATACTATTAGTTAAACACAGTTAAGAGATTCAATAAATGGCAACGTTTTACAAATTTTCAATTAATATTTAAATATAAAAATGAAAATTAATGTGAAAATGTCCAATCAAAAAACAAAATAAATCACAAGTTCAGTCTCTCTGGCAATTTAATTCTTCTTCCGGCTCTACTAAATTTCATCTCGTTGCCAGAAGTACTGTCAGAAGTTTTGGTGATGTCATTTGACTTATTCAAATCATCTGGTGTCATCGAAGTGGAGAAGTCATCAGAGGATGTTAACTCTAATGGATATATTCTTTGAATTGGTCGCAGGAAATTCTGCTGTGAAGTTTGCACTCGAACAAGTCGTACATGTCCATCTTTACCTGGTATGATTTCTGTGATACGACCTAAAGGCCAGACAAGTCTCTTTTTATTATCTGCTCCCACCATAACAATGTCACCAACAGTAACTGTACATTTTCTTGATTTTTTATTTCTCCGCTGTATGAGAGCACCCAAATACTCAGATCTGAAACGATTTCTTAAGTCTTTAAGCACTGCTTGTCTGTATTTGAATCTATTGCTCACAGAATTTTGCTCTACAGCATCTATATCAGGAAGATTGCATTCATGCACATCTTGTATGAACATCGATGGAGAAATTGGTTTTATAGCTTCCTCTTCGCAAATGTAAGTTAGAGGTCTTGAGTTGATTACACGCTCGCAGTCTGCCAAAACCGTTATCATCTCCTCATAATTGAGACGTGCATGTCCTAACACTTTCTTCAAAAGATCTTTTAAAATTCTAATTAATCTCTCCCACCATCCGCCCCACCAGGCAGCAGTTGGAGGATTAAACTTCCAGTCAATAGAGTTTATTGCTCCATATTTTTGGATGCGGTTCCAATCCAGTTGTTTTAAATAGTTGGCTGCTCCAACAAAATTGGAGCCATTATCGCAGTATATTGTTGTGCATCTTCCCCTGCGAGAAACAAATCTCCTAAAGGCCATTAAAAAAACATCAGTCGATGCAGCAGTAACAAGCTCGAAATGAACTGCTCTGTACACTGCACAAGTAAAAATTAGAACCCAGCTCTTCTTGTCTTTAAGGAATAAAGGTCCAGCCATATCAACGCCAGTTATCTGAAACACCGCAGCATCCTTTACTCTATTTTCTGGAAGGGGGGGACTTATAACTTCTATGTTCTTTGAGCTATATCTTTTACACGTAATGCAATTAGCCACCACATGTTTCACCGCTTTTCTTCCATTTAGGATCCAGTACTTTTCTCTAAGTGCATTCAATAGTATCTGGACTCCAGCATGACAGTTCTTAACGTGAGCATTATAGATTAACCGCTTTACCACTTCATGCTTCGGAGGAAGAACAATAGGTTTAAGAAAATCTTCACTGTCCTTGCGATAAATAATTTTAGTTTTCAAACGGATGATGCCAAGATCGTCTTCAAATACTTGTAGGGTTTTTAATCTCTTTTCTTCTTCTGGGAGAAAAGACTCATTCTGTATCATAAATAAAACCTTCATTTCTGCTTCCTGAAATTCTGTAGCGGTTAATTCACCATGCTTCTTCTCAGTTATATTTTTGCAGTTGTTCATGAAGCGGAGGATCCATGCAACAAGACGAACTATTCTATCATAGTTCGAAAAATATCTGTAGTACCAGTTTGCAACACCACGGGCTTCATTATTTGATAATATAAAAGTCGTCTTAGACTTTTCCTTTCTAATCTCTTCTTCATTCCAATCATGGTTGGTGGAACCCATAATGTTTTGAAATTCAAAAGCATTTTTCATCCATTGTGGACCCTCCCACCATCTTAGGGAGACTAGATGTTTTGCCTTGCAGCCCCTGGAAGGTAAATCTGCCGGATTCTTATCACCAGGTATGTGTCTCTATGATGTAGGATTACTCAACTTCCTTATCTCTTGGACTCTGTTCCTAACGAAGACAGACCAATTTTCTTCTCGTAATATCCATGCAAGCACTGTTGTAGAATCACTCCAGTAATATATCGTAACATTTTTCCAACCAAGAGCTTCAACAACTGAATTCGCTAGCCTCGCTCCAATCACCGCCGCAAGAAGTTCCATTCTTGGGATAGTTGTGCCTCTTAAAGGAGCCACTCGAGATTTCGCTGCAAGTAGAAATAGCTCGATTCGACCATTATTTTCTATTCTAAGGAATGTAACAGCAGCATATGCATCTTTGCTCCCATCAACAAACGTATGAATAGTGCAGTTGCTTATATCTTTTGAAGATGCTTGAACACACCTAGGAATCTGTATGTCAGACAAATGCTTAAGTTTGAAACCACTGTAGAAATTCTTTACGAAGCTCACCAGTTACTTCTTCATCCCAACTTGTACCTAATGTCCATGCCTTTTGTAGCATTATTTTTGGACAGAGCATCACTGGTGCAGTGAATCCAAAAGGATCAAATACTTTATGTACTGTAGATA
The DNA here is from genome assembly GCF_947563725.1 of Argiope bruennichi. NCBI lineage: Eukaryota > Metazoa > Arthropoda > Arachnida > Araneae > Araneidae > Argiope > Argiope bruennichi. Next base: position 39,506,017 of record NC_079153.1, on the reverse strand, counting down.
ACATACTCCTTTTAGTTACTTTTTCCACATTAATGCCATCCAGCCATTTCATGTTAATTTTCAAAGTGTCTAATTTCTTATTCCAAATAAGACCTAATACCTGAGTTTCTTCCTTTGAATTAGTTTCACAGTCGCCAGACCATTCCCATTCTCTAAGATCAAAACCACCTTTTGCCATCAAGGTTTTAGAATTGTCAATGAATCGATCTAATTGGTCTTTACTGTCGACACTAGTAACGACATTATCAATGTAGAAACTCTCCAAAAGTCTTTTCTTCAAAGATTTTTCAAATCCTTCACATTTTTGAATATGGTACTCAATTACTGAAGCTAAAAGAAAAGGGCTACATTTTACCCCAAAAACAACTCTTGTGTGACGAAAAACTCTCAATTTCTTTTCTTCTCTATTTTCCCACCACAAAAACCGAAGGAAGTCTCTATCCTCTTTACGAATACTAATTTGCAGAAAAGCTTTCCTGATGTCAGCTATAACGCCAAGCTGTCCCTCTCTGAATCGAAGAAGAATATTTGGAATAAGCTCAATGAGATTAGGACCACATTCCAAGCACTGATTCAAAGATGGATAATTTGCTAATCTCGCTGAAGCGTCAAACACCGGACGAATTGGAGTAGTGCTGCTGCTTAGTTTTATCACTGCACGGTGAGGTAAATAATTACCATAAGAGTTCATTTAGTTGGTAGGAACTTCCTCTATTATGTCTTCATCTAACCAATTTAGAAGAATATTTTCATATTTCTCATACATATTCATAGCTATAAGTTTTGAGGTAGTGTAGTCGAGCCTTTTCCTCGCCAAATCCAAGTTGTCGGGCAAAGGTGACTTATCATCAGACCATGGTAAACAAACCTCATATCGACCATCTTTATTAATTGTTACCGTTTCTAGAAAATGCTCCTTGGTCCGAAGATCAATCTCGTTCTTAGATTTTTTCTCAACAGGATCATTGATTCCGATTGAATCTAATTTCCATAAATTTGTGATTTCAGCTTCATTTACAAATAAGGACAGCACTGTTAAAGCCAGGTTTTCTTCCGAAGATTCTTCCTGTGGTACCTTACCCATTAAGGTCCATCCTAAGAAAGTTTCTACAGCGACAAGACCTGAAGATAAGACTTTTCTTTTGCCAGTTAACATTTTCCCCATAACGTCAGCTCCAATTAGAATATCAATGCCTTCACAAGTATCGCTAATATCAGTTAGATTAATCTGATTTTCCTCTAATTCTTTTATCCAGGGACCTTTAAAAACCGGTCTAATATTGTCACAAATGATAGATTGATCCAGAACTTCAAAATTACAGCCGAAATTTCCAATCAAATTTCTCAATTTTACTTTATAACAATTATGTTTAAATTCATTAGTGATAACGCCACCAAAAAGAGAATGTACCAATTTTTCACATCGAACGGGTATATAATTCATTTCTTCAGCTACACTTTTCAAAATGTAAGATTTATGTGATGCAGAATCAAAAAGTAACCTCACAATTTTCTGTTTATTATCCGATACCAGTTTAGCTTTGAGAGTTTGAAGAAATATCTTAGGGCTGTGTTTATTAAAATTAGCCATATTAACATCTAGTGCGGGTTTATCTTCTTTTCCCTCTACAGACATCTTTTGCGAATCAAGCACATCACACATTATAGGAAAATGTTTTTTAGAACATATCAGGCATTTTAAAACTGCTCGGCATCTTTTAACTGCGTGAAATGGCGATAAACATGCAAAGCAGCATCGTTTTTCCTTGACTATTTTTTGTCTTTCCGATAGAGTCATTTTTTGAGCCGTAAAGCAATCTGAACTTGAATGTTTACCACCGCAAAAAACGCAAGATTTCTTTACATCTTTATCTGCAGCAGTCGTTAACAAACCTATAGCTGTAGGTACTTTATTTCTCAAATTCTCCGAGCTATATTGTTTCTTTTTCAAAGGTCTGTATTCTTGGCCCTTTCCTAAACCGAAACCGGCTACAGCCAAACATATTCTTTCTTCTCCTTCAACTTCCGTTTTCAAAAATTGCATCAAATTATCCAATCTTCCTTTCGCGTCAGAGTTAATACTGGAAATATTACTACGATTCCAAGCCTTTAAAAATTCAGCTGGGAAACACGATTCAACCATAGGATACAAAATGGATGCACATTTATCTGTGGTTACACCTAATGTTTCTAATGCTCGTAAATATGATTCAAGCTTATCATACAAAGAAGTTAATGAAAATGTTTCTTTTGTTTGCACAGAAATAATTAATTTTAATAATTCTCTCACATATACTTCCACTAAAATATCTTCTCTACCAAAACGCGATTTTAAACCATCAATAGCCTTTTGATAGTTGGCGCCAGTTGGCGGAAAACTTTCAACAACCTCTCTAGCACGAGAACCAGAAATTGTTGCTTGAACTAGGTACTGAAATTTGTCTTCTGGTGCGATATCCTCATCTTTATGTATTTGCTCAAATTGACTCCAAAATGGGAGCCAATCTTTAATATCGTCGCCAAATTGTCTAAATTCTAATCTAGGCAGTGTAAACTTTCTCTTATAATTATTTAAATCAGCAGTAGAATTAGCAGAAAATGACTCACCTCTATTTTGAGATTGTATTCTTGCCAATTCTATTTCTTTTTCAGCTTCAAGCTGCAATCTTCTATCTTCCTTTTCAGCTTCAAGCTGCAATCTTCTATCTTCCTTTTCAGCTTCAAGCTGCAATCTTCTATCTTCCTTTTCAGCTTCAAGCTGCAATCTTCTATCTTCCTTTTCAGCTTCAAGCTGCAATCTTTTATCTTCTTTTTCGGTTTCTTCTTTTAATTTCCTTTCCGAAATAACATTACTTAAAAGTTCTTGAACGAATTCTGGATCATTCTTATATTCACAACTTTTTAAAATAAGATTTTTTAATCCAACTATCGTAATATTTTCTGATACGTCTTCTCCAATTTCAGACGCAACGTATTTCAGATCTTCTTTTTTAAAACCTTTTATTGCTTGAAACATCTTGATTTATTTTGTTTCGAGAAAGTCCTGTCGCGGACGCCAAAAAATGTTAAAGCTGCTTAAGAAAAAACACCGTTTTCTTTCGCTTTTTATATTAAAATAGAAAAACGATATCCCACCGGTAAAAAATTCAAACTTTGTTTATTCCATCTTGGGATTGATCTACAAGTTGCCATCTACAAAATGAGACAGCAAAAAATATTTCTTAAATAACGTTGCCATTCTAAAATAAACAAATAAATAAAATAAAATATTAATACATTTTCAACAATTAAGACTAACAATTCTATAAATAAATCATAATTCTAAATGTCATCTATTTATTTCTTTGCGTTGTTAGTTAATGCATTCACTTACAAAGAAACAGACAGACACACAGAGAGAAGTCTGCTTTTCAATGGATTTTTCCCAAAATTACCTGCATATAATAATTTTATAATTTACAATTTTTTATACAGTATAACTTTTATGTATTTACTGATGGCAATATAGATTGTTTGATGGCATTATAAATATGACGTAACATATATGTAAATTATGTTTTGAATATGCCTTATAAATAATATTCTTCAGTAAATATACACGAACATATTTATGAGTAATTCTCCCATTTTTTGCGACATATTTTAGAAATTCACGGTTTTTAAAAACGAAAATTATTTGTGGGAACGGTTCTCTATTTTGGGAGCTTTGTTTAAATTTGTTTCTTACACATAGCAATGGTCTTGATATTAAGAAATGTTGTGTTTTGCTTCTCGCCTGAAATAGATCAGTTTCTAGCTTCTTAACTAAAGTTATTATAATTAATTTTTTTTTGTGTTTGAATCGTAAAAGATCGTGGGCAATTTCCCTTTAATTTTCTACGCCCTTCGTGTACTAAATAGAAAAAAAAACCCATTCCGAAGGAGTTTTCATGAATATATTTTAAGGGAAAATCTAAATTCCGTTCGACGAATGTGCAGTAAAAAGTTCAGTAAGCTTAATAATGGATAAAAATGCTTATTCTATTCGAAAACACGAATATACGATAGTAAAACACAACCAAATCATTTAACAAGAACAGAATTTACAATAAACAGCAGCACACAACGAATCACTGTTAAACAGTCGTAATAGCACAAAGCGCTCTGACAACTCGCAAGAGACCAGCGCTTTAAACAGATATTTTGCTCTTTTACTCTCTTGAGCTCAACTGAATTACACGAGTCTCTTGATTCATCCATCTGCTTCTCTGAGTCTGTTTCTCGAGTTTTTACAGACTCGTGACAGGACATCAAATGTTTTAGAACAAACGCAGGAACTCGAGTCATAATGGAGTTCATTTTTATCATTAAATTCGTCACCAAGTCACCAGATGATCTGTAACTCCGGGGGACATTGATGGCCTCTAATCAGAAGCCATAACTGTATATGTAAAACTACTTTCCTTAATAGAAGATTATAATATTGAGCAAGGAAGTAATATTATAAATTCGTAAAAATATTTGATATAATTAGGAAACTCATACCCCAGTATCAACACTGATTCGATTTCACCAATTTTTGCATTATATGAAATCTCATCAATAGCAACCTGCCCCTCCGCATATTTTTATTTTTATATAGCCATTTAAAATATACTCTTTATAGGAGACTCTCCCTTCTTATCATAATTACAACACCAATTTTGCCAGTGTTTTTGTTTTATATAAAGGTCATGATCTCAAAATGGAAGATTACTTGCCTTTCCTCTTCACTCTCAATTTTCGACGGAAATCTTTAAAACGCTTTTTAACATCAAATTCTCTGTGGGGGGAGGGGAGAGACAGAATTTTTTTCGTTGAAAACATACGACATTTAGATGCATATCAATCATCTATGTCACCCTTCGCCTTCCATTTTCAAGAGATGCCTCAAAATGAAACTTTAGTATAACACCCAGCCTCAATAACGAGACTGATTTCCCCACTTTTCAGCCATAATAACTAATCGGAATGTTCTTTACAAGCGTAACTTAAAATGATTTTTTCATTCAGTGTGATAAGATGTAGTTTATCAAAGTTGATTCACACTACAATATTAATAATTTTAATACGGTAAGTGAATGGTAGGTTGTCGAAGGCGGCTTATAATTGTACAAAAAATACGCAGTTTCGTATCATATATTTATAATATTCCCATTTACGTAATAAATAATTGTTAATGATTGGAAATAATTATAAAGTGATGAGAAATTATTTAATGTTTTTATTATTCGAATATTTCAATTTGTCAGTAATATACAAGTTACCCTACAATTACCTTTACAAATGTATTTTGGTACATTAAATTCTGTAAAAAACGAAACTGGCCTTTTTATTTCACATTTAAAATATAAATTAACTATTTCCGATTCATTAAAAACATTTTAATTTGTTAATTGCTACTTGGTAGAGAAAATTCTGTTATAATTACTGAAATAGTTTGAATTACAATCTGATGCAATTCTGTCATCTTTTTAACTTCCCGATATTTTAAGATTATTAAGTAAACATTTTTTTACATGGATGATATCAATATAATCACTCAATTTCATGGATTGTCAAATATAAATCCTGCATTGTGTGGTTACAGGTTTTGTATTTAAGTATCTTTAGTTCTTTTCATATTACGGCATGTCTAATTTGTGCATTGAATAACAAGATTTTTGAAGTTTAAATCTTTAGTTAAATCAAAGCAGTAATAATTGAAAGGAAACAAATTTCATATGCAGATTTTAAATGGCACAAGAAAGTAAAAATAAAATTTTCCACTGCTCTATTTTGTACATAGGGAAGGTCATCACATTGAAAATGTGGCACGTAGGTCAAGAGATCCAGATGTTGATTAATAAAACATTATTTTCTGTCAGTTTCACACCATATATCGTTCATTTCAGTATGCGAATTTTTTATCATACGAACTTAACAAAATTTTGCACATTCTATTTTTTATCCATTCTTTGTAATTATTGACCCATTTTTTTCTGATTGTATGAATGGATTTCGTTTCTATATATAACTTTTATTATTATCATGTGAGAACATGATGTTGTTCTGGTTAGGGAGTTTTGAAGCTCGAAATCGCGTAGGCAATGAATAAAGCATAAATGGCATTTTTCATCATCATCTTTTAATCGCATATATTTTTTTGCCTGCTTTTACCAGTATTGCTTTATTATTACATATGCTTCTTTGACAGCAGATGCGTTTTCAAAAGGCTGACGTAGAACTATGACATCATATCTGTTATTTCATCTCAAAATGGGTCGAGCTCCAAAATTTTGTTTGCCAGTTAGAAAAATTGAAAATAAAAGTTCATATATATATATATAGACAAATAGAGAAGTCTCGTGATTGCTTCAAACCGGTTTAAACTGGTTAACGACTTAAATGAATCAAGACAAATAATGACTTAAAAATAATAATGTTTTCACATGATAACTTGAAATTTGCGATCGTAGATTTCATTTTATTCATTTATTTATTTGCTGAATATAAAATTTTGAATATATATATATATATATATATATATATATATGAAATTCTGCTTCCTTTTGTCTGTTTTAGATGCAGATACCTCCAAACAAAACAAATTATTTTATTTCCACACTATATTTTTATGACAAAAAAGGTAACATACACTCACATCAAAGCGGAGTACTTTTTTTACTTTCTCATGTACGAAGTAATCAAAGAGAAAGAAAAAGAATTACAAGAGAAATATTGTAATTGTAAAAAAATTCATACTCAAGATACTGACAAATATCCACATTTCAGATCACCTTGAGCAAAGGAAGGAAAAAGCTTATTTCTGGAATTAAGTTGGTTTCTGTGAATATGGTTATTCAAAAAAGTTTTGAGCTAAATGGATGGAAATTGATAAATGGACTTTTGATCAAATTTGTAGACTTTTATCAGTCCATCATTTTATACGAAGTGAGCGGGATAGCAGTTTTATAACAGAGTATATTGGAAAGTCTTGGAGAGACTATTGACGGTGGTTTAAAATGCCGAATGAAAAATTTAACAGAACATTTAAATTATTTTCGAAAATCAGCTCAAATAAAAAAATAAATTATCCCTGAATCTGCTCTAAAAAAAGGAACGTAAAAAAATAATCCCGACTCTCATTTAAATATATAGACTAAAGCTATATGTTTTGAATCTTTTTCCTTTAACTTACTGGATCCAAAATTTTATGCGAATGACTAAGTCTAGTGTTAAACTCACGCACTACATTTATTTTGTTGCTTCTGTTTTTTGAGCTATGATGTTCATAAATGTATAGTCAACTTATTAGCTCTTTTATTCAAAATTCGATAAAGGATTAAAATATTATAATCCTGGTGATAAAATAATATGACAAATTTCAACTGATTGTTTTTTATCGCGCTCATATGTAGTCCAATAAACAGAAAAAGTAAGGAGATTTGAAATGTGAAGATTAATCAAACTTTCATCGTCAAACTGTTTAACAATCAAGATTTTTTTTTTTTTTTTTTTTGCATGCTTCATTATATAGTACTTAAATGAAAATATAAAAATTATCTAATATAATTGCATTTGCATCTTTTTATTAATTACTATAGAATTTAGAGGATGAAAATGTGGAAGTGGAACTAAAAACGAGGAGCCACTTTGATGAGAGAAAAAATTTTTAACGAAACACAAATACCAACCCAAGCGTGAAAGCTGATCGTCCAAATAATTCTTAAACATTTTCGTCAGCCTTAATAAATTAATTTATTAGAAAATTTTGTGAGAAATTATTTAAATAAATACGCATTCGGTCGATTAATTACAGTTCAAACTGTAACTGTCAATAGGTTGTTTAATATTCTATCAAATTGTAAATGGCTAAATAAATAATGAGCAATTTGATAAATGAATGCACTTATGAAAGAATGCATAATCAGAACGTAGCAGTCTATTATTCAGGTTCTGAGTAAAGTGGATCATGCTGTTGCAAACACTCATTTAAATCAGGAATGTAAAGCTGGAATGAAAAAGCAGGAAGTACTCTTTGTTTGGCTACCTGGATTGCAAAGCTGGAGATAATCCCTTTGCTTATTTCCACCTAATTCGCTAAAGGATCATTTAAGTTGTTGATTTGAATCATAGCATTCAAAACTTATGAAGCGGGAATTATAAGGATGCATTATTTTGTCATCTACACTTAGGAAATGTTTGTGAGTATGTGTCTGAAAAGTTCAGACTAATCTATCTCAATTACGTCATGAAATTTCGATAAATAGTCGTAATAGCAGACTCCAAACAAATTTTAAAATTTGATATTTAATGTTTTGTTCTTTAAGGTTTTGGATGATTTATCGTGCATATTTGCATGGAATTTCTTTTCTAAAAATATGTATCATCGAAGATTGCAAACAATTGTAACAATAAAAGAAGCAATTAAACAAATTTGTTTGGATATCTGACATAATTTGCTGAATTTTGAAATTCTTTTTAAATAGTTCTTTTCAAAAAAAATTATTAATTGAAATTAAAATTCCCATATCAAGTGTTCTAATTCCATTATCGAGTTCTTTTTTTAATGGGATAATTCATACTTTTCTTTCTAACTGAAGAAAGAACGATAAAAATAACTTTATTTATTAATCTTTAATTAATCGTTTTTCAAAGAATAAAAAGATTTTTTTCATTGTTTGATAATGTTTTCAAGGTGTTTTTTTAAAGAAAAATTTTACACGTTGCCAAATTAAAAAATTAAAAATCATGAAAATTTGTCGCGTCTTCATTTTCAGTCATTTGATTTGATTTTTATCGTTTATTATTCAATTATTTTCCGATTATTATTTGAAAAAATAAAAGTTTGTGTGACAATTCAAATTAATAAATTATTTATTTTTGATGATGCTCTACTCTTTTGTCTGCTTTCTATGTAATTGGGGAAATCTGTGAAAATAATGGAAAATAAAAATGATTGAAAGATTAATATAATGATTTTTTTTAGCTTTTCAGATGCGGAAAACGGAAGCTGAAAACAATTTTTTTTAAAGTAATGTTAAGCAAAACATAAATGCTAAAATATGTATGCTTTAAAATTCTTAGATACAATAAAAAATTACATTTTTATCAGTATCTATACTTCATCAAATTAAACCATTTTCATCCGCTTTTGATAAGCAGAAAATACTGGATTGGCGTCCTTTGATACTGCTATTTAAGAATGTTATTCAAATGTCAATCAGAAACATGTACTTGAAATTCAACTTTCTCTTTCTTTTGTAACTTTTAAAATAACTTTCATCATTGATGTTTTTATGAGATCTCAGAATCTAAAACTAATAATTAAGTTCATGTTATTTAATTTATAAAAGAAAATAATACAATTCTCTTTTTTTTCTCAATGAGTTTTGATACGTTTGTTACTGAAACTTATTTTTTTCATTCCTTAAAAAACTTTTCCAAAATGATTTTGATATTTTGTAAATGATAATTTCTTTTGTGTATCATGTATGAAAATTATGTATTATTTTTATTTTGCGGTAAGTGATACGGTTTTGTTTCTTTAAAAAGAGAGACAGCTTAGCTTTATTTGATTCGATCAGACCTACGTTGTGAAGCTTACAAGGTTAAATATCTACTGGTAATAAAGATGAATACATATGCGTGCATGTATTCATGTGAATTGGTGTTCCACAGACTAGACTGTTTGATCTTCCAAACAGCACATATATATATAATTTGGAGGAAGGGAATATCCATTTTGGAGGAATTCTTTTGAAATTTTAATTAGAATTTTAATTATTTGGAATATTAATCGAAATTTTAACATTTTCTTGCCATAACTTCTGAAAATATTACATCATAAAAAAAAATTTTAAATTACCAATTACCAATTATACCAATATTTTTGCTGTATAATTTTTTGTACTTTTAATTAATTTTAAAAATATATTTTAAGCATATTTTGCTATAGAATATTTTATTGTTGAAGTAACCCTCAATTCACTCTCATTGTTGCTACAAATATTTCGTTCTGTTTTTTTTTTTGATTATTTATAATCAAGATATGAAGATTCGGTTTATTTTTCCATGTTGAATAGATTTTAATATAAAGCATGCATGTTTGAAATTTTCTTATACTAAAAATTAAGCTGGAGTTTCAAAATTAAGCTATGGTGAAAATTTTTTTTTAATGTTTCTATTTTTAAACTGTGATATAGTTGAATGCATTAATATGTAGATATAAAATTATGGAAATGCGGAGCAAGATAATCAGAACGGCATAAGGCTTTTAAAATAATGTGAGTTATACATCTATCAAAATTTAAATTTAAAAAATATTTTGCTGAGGTATTCATTAAAACTAACAATAAGTTGCGTAAAATATTTAGTTAAAATTATTAACAATTATTAATCTCAGTTAAACACTTTGTCATCAAAGATGGTTAAATTATAAACGATACTTTTAATAAGATCTTTTTAAAAATATTACTTACCAAAGTTACACGAATATTAGTTTTCTATCGATCTTCTTTATTATGTTTACACTTTTTATTTCTAATTGAATGTTTTTTCAATCGTGTATTATAAAAGGCGAGCGAGAAAAAGGCCTTTGGGCACAAATTCTTCTATTTCATCTGATGAAAAATTTTCTCTTTTTATTGCTTCTTTCTAAAAAGATTAAAAAAAAAGATAGATAAAAGAGTAAAGTTTAATCTGTATAAAGAATGTCCAAGTACTTTTTCTTTCTTTTCTTTCAATAGAATATTATTAACGAATTGCACGTTCTATCTCTGCCAGATTTCAATTTATTTAACGTTTTTATTCATCAAAAATTTAATGATTATTGGCTGCATAACTGTATTAGATATTTTGTGTTCACTCAATATGCTTGCGATTAAATAAATGAACTTATGAAGTCCAATGCCAAACGATTATTTAAAATTTCCGCAATTTGTCATGATCGCTATAGCAACATACATACATTAAAATCGTTTGGCGCTATTAAAAATCTCGTTCCTTCCTGATTTACACCTCGTACATGAAGTGTGATATTTTATACAAGTTGTATCTTTTAAATAAAAGATTTAGTCTCATTAGAATTAAAAAAAATGGATCTCCATTGTGGATAAACAGTATTGATAAACAAATAAATAAACAAACAAACAAAAAGTATTTCTCTGTGGTGAGGGAAAAGAGAAGGAAAAAAATTACTTGCTTACGTAGCATCGAACGAATTCTTGGCAATACCTTCATAATGCTCTCTCTCTCTCTCTCAAAAAAAAAAAAAAAAAAAAAAAACAAGGACACAAGTTTTTTTAAGTTCTTAATCTAGAAAAAAAAATCTTATTCTGACTTACTACTAACTGACCTACGTAAGTGAGTGTAAAAATATCCAACATCTTGGAGATAAGTTTATCACAATGTTTGGCAACATTAAAAGCTTTGAAACCTTATTTTAAACAAAAGGTCTTATAATAATAAAATATTATATTATGAAAATGTATACAAAATGATAAATCATTATGGAAAAATGATTCAAAATAATTCTAAAATTAATTATTATAGTCTGACATATCTACTAATAATACAGATGAGTGCGTTCGTGTATGTGTATGTTGATAGTCTATAAATCAGAAGATTTTCAACAACAGAATACATTGGTGCCCTGAAATACAAACCATTTTTATTGTGTCATAAAATATGTCATCGCCTGTTTTTCTTCTATTGTTGAAAGCTGAAGAAACATTCCATTTAGTATCTGCATAGTTTACAAGACGAATAAAAAAGAAAGTTATAACACTACGAAATTTAGAAAATAAATGAACTAGACATTTACGTTATTAAAAAAACACTAAATTACAGTAAAATTTAAAATTAAATTAAAAATCTGTAATTAGACACCAAAAACAAAAGCAAATATACGTTATTTTACTATAACCAGGAGAAATGATCTCCCTTAAAATTTCTGGTATACTTTTTAATAAAGCTTTTTATGACCCCTTCCCTATGATAAAATTTTGGACATTGAACTACGAGGGCTCAGATTTTTAATTTCAGAGCCCCACAGACAAGAGTTGTGTGCATTGTAATATAGGAAAGAAAACTGCTTTTGAATTTGGGCGCATTTTTTGGTGATTTTTGGCGACCACAATTTGGAACAGAGCTATAATTTTAGTAACAAGATCAAACCCAAATTTTATTTATGTAAGTCATTGCGTTTTTTAAATTATGGCATTTGCACGCATACGAAAATACCCCTTGATGGATTTAGTTCCACATTTGATATTATTTTCCTTCGAAGTACGCTAGAAATATAGAAATTTGGAGTAAAAAAAAAATCACATACTAAATTTCATCCTTCTAGGAGAAAGTATGTTTTGAGTTATAATACTATTAGACAGACAGACACAATTCCGAAAAATGTATTTCGGACTCAGAGCGTCTGAAGTATACAGAGGCGCTAAAATTTTCTTATACCAGAGAGTATCTATATGAATCTGGGACAAAAGAGTAGTTTATGATCCAAAGATAATAAAAATGTCTGCAGTCAATGAACTTGGACTGAAAAACAATTTTATGAAGTGCATAACATCCAAGGACAGACAGGAAAAAGTTTTATTTTTCAGTTTATGCCGCTTACGAATTTTAAAAATGCCAACTCCGCCAATCCTGATTTTAACAATGTTAAACCAGCGGGACTGGTCTCTTCAAAACTTTCTCGCATACTTTCTAATAAAGGTAATATCCCAAAGAGCGCCTTGCATGGCAATGGCGTACAATTGTTAAGAAATAATATTACCCTTTGGTGTGAATTTAGCATTTATACTGAATATATCGTGTGATACTTGAAAAGCTTTTTTTTAGCGTTTAATCCCTGGAAAGCAGTTAATACTATCCAAAAATCAGAATTGTGTGTGTGTGTGTGTGTGTGTGTGTGTGTGTGTGTGTGTGTGTGTGTGTGTGTGTGTGTGTGTGTGTGTGTGTGTGTGTGTGTGTGTGTTTGGAGCGTTTTCCAAATCGAATGGAACAAAAATTTGACACAAAAAACTTCATTTGTAGTCACCAAATTCCATGTCAAATTTGTAAATTTAAGTCATGGTGTTTTTGAGTTATCTCGTTCATACATTTCTGAGAGTACAGACGGACAGACGATCAACCCCTAATTGGATTTAGCTCAAAATTTGATAAATGTCTACAATATAGATGTTAAATCTTTGCTCCAAATTTTATCCATTTAGCTCTCTTTATTTTGTAGAAATCGTGTTAAATTATATTCGAACAGCCACACAGACTTCCTTTGAATGAATTTTAATCAAAATTTGATATAAATCTACAAATTTGATGTAAAGACTGTATACGAAATTTCATCCATCTAGCTCAAAGCTTTTTTGAGTTATCCTTGTCACATAAAGACAGAAGACGATATATGTTTTAAGATCTAAAACGTGGTGATTCGTCAAAATCTCGAATTCGAATTTTTTAAGGAACAGAATACTTTCTCTATAGTTCGTAAATGAGAAAATAAAAGTAATGAGATTTTACGATTTAATGAAACAATGAAAAAAAATTGTATATCATTACAGTGAAAACTGCTGTTGCAAATCATAAAAATAAATGTTTAAAAATTTGCTGAAATTTTGGGAGAAACGCAGAAATAATGCAATCAAAATAATTTTTTTTTAATTTTAAAAGGTTGTAAAATTATTTTCATTGCATGATAATACTTTCATAACTTAGCGGTAACAACTCTAACAATACTTAGTTTTTAATTAATTAAAATTATAATTAAATTTTACAAATATCTCTTTGAATTTCACGCCCCCCTCTTCAAACCATATATTTTCTAAAATTGTCAATTGTGGTCTAACAATCTGACCTGCAAAACACTAACAAACGTTCATATATTTTTCTTAGTAGAGACTAATAAAGCCAGAAGTATCAAAACATTGATTTTTTCCAATTGCGTTATTGCTTCCCATTTTCTGCTTCATGACAGAAATATTTATTCTGAATATAAGAAAATTTGTAGATTTGTCTGAAATTTTGAATCAAGTCGATTCAGAAAAAAATCTATCTGTTCGGGTATCCGAATATAATTTAAGACAATAACAGCAAAACGAAGAGAATATATGAATAAAGTTTTCTACACAGATTTTACAATTAAAGTGTTGATACCCGTTAAATTTGGAACCAAATCCAACAAGGGGTCGACCGTCTGTTGGCTTGTACTTTCAGAAAACACATAACCGCGATAACTTAGAAACACAGTCACTGAAAGACATGAAATATTTCATGTGATTTAGTATTTATAATTATGGTTTTACATCAAATTTTAGTATCTATTGGTTGGAATAAGCGCGTCTAAAACACATATTCGATTTTCGTGTGCTATTAATCAAATGCCGAGGAGTAATGGTAATAAAAAAAAAACTAAAGCGATAAAGATCATGCATTAGATTCAGTAAAAATGCTAAATTTACACTAAAATCCTATATTATAACTATTGTTCGCCAATATCATGCAAAGTATTTGTGACCTTATCCAAGGTCAACAATTTTATGCGGCTGGAGGAGGATAACATTTTTACTGCTGGGCATATGGGAAAGTTTCGGGGAGACCATTTCTGTTAACTGATAAAATAAAACCTTTAACTTCCGACTGCTTCCAAAATTCCGAAAAACACTTACTATGTTGCATAGAAATTGAAGTAGTACAAGCAGGAAGGTCTATCTAAAACTTTCTAGTATATACTTTAATAAAATTGCTATCAATCCTCCCACTTCACATTAAATCATGATCTTTCGGCAAAACTGCAAGCACCACAAGTATTTTTATTTTCAGAGTCCCACACATGAGAGTTGTATACTTCGTAGTATAATAAAGAAAACCTGTACTTGTGTATTAATTACATGGCATTGGCGAACAATAATTACGAAATAATCTTTGGCTTGAATTTAACGTGCGATCTTTGACATTATTTCTCTACTTATTTAATACGATTAATTCCCTAGCATGCGGTTAATACACAAGAATCAGAAAACTGAGCATATATTTTGGACGCCTTCTTTTCCCCACCAATTGAAATCAAAATTTGACATAGAACTACAATTTTAGCCACAAAATAGCATTTCATTTATATGTCATTGCGTTTTTAAGTTATCACTTTTACACGCATGCGAAAATATCCTTGACGGATTTACTTTCAAATTTAATAAAGATATGCATGCTGGCTGCTAAAACTTTTCACTAAATTTTATTATTGTAGCGTTTTATGCTGCTCAGTCATAGTGCTCACATGTGCTCGGAAAATCGGACAAATAGATTTCTTGTGAATGTATTTCCTCTAAAATATGATCGAAATCTTGAAATCTGGTATAAACCCCACATACCAAATTTCACCCCTCTAGCTGAAAGCATTTTTGAGTTATAATACTCATAGAAGAAAGACATAATTCCGCTAATGTGTATTTCAGATTCCTACATATTCACTAAAATTTTGAATTTGAATTTTTTTTTTTTTTTTACTATTATAATATTATTTTTCTTTTTATATATATTTCTTATATGTTAGAGAAAAAAAAGTATTAATATGAAAATGGGACGAGACAATATTTCAGTGGATAAAGCTTATCAAAAATAATAAAAATGTCTCCAGTCAATGAACTTGGACTGAAAAACAGTTTTATGAAGTGTATAACATCCAAAGACATAAGGGAGAAATTTTTATATAGTTTACACGAAGTTATTTCTAGAGTTTTATTTTTGGTATTTTTTAAGATTAATCGCTTGCACGCGGTTAATACTCGCGTACCAAAGAAAATCTCATATGTTTTAGAAGCCTTTCTTCCGGCCGACAGAATTCGCAGCTTGACATAGATATAGACAAAGATCGCATATTAATTTCGTTTATTTAAGTCATTGCGTTTTTGTATTATTACATTTACATGCTTGAAAAGTACAGACCGACAATCAGTCTCTTGACGGATTTGTTTCCAAATTTGACACTTATATACACTTAAGACGGTAAGCCTATATACCAAATATTATCTAACTAGCTTTTAATATTTCATTATGTTCCCATGTACTCGGACAGCTAGACAAATATACTTTTTCCGAATAGATTCGTTTCATAATTTGACACAATCTTTGACAAAATTGATGTAAAGTATATATAACAAATTTCATGTGTCTGTCTCAAAGCGTGTTATGTTCACATTACAGACAATCATTTTGCCAAAAGTGAATTTTTTTTTAATTATTTTTTTATTTAAGGGGATTTGAAGTGTTCAATCGAAATCTCGAGTTCGAATTTTTTGATTATTATGAGGCTTTCTCTTTGAGTACAAGCCGTAGGGTTTCAGGTTGGAGACCCGATTTCACCGAAGAACCGTCATGTAAGGGGGTCTGTTGCACGTTAAATCCGTCATGCCAAACGTCCTCCCGCTGGTGTGGAGAGGGGGGTTCCAGC
The DNA here is from genome assembly GCF_947563725.1 of Argiope bruennichi. NCBI lineage: Eukaryota > Metazoa > Arthropoda > Arachnida > Araneae > Araneidae > Argiope > Argiope bruennichi. The sequence continues at coordinate 39,489,561 of NC_079153.1, read as the reverse complement.
TCAGGTGTCGTCCTCGTCATCTGACCGCGGTTCAAAATGACGAGGTCCGTCCCAAAAATAGCCCTAGTGTTGCTTTACAACGGGACGTTAATATAACTAAACTAAACTTTGAGTACATCGTATAAGCGAAAGTAAAAAACAACATGGAATAAATCAATTTGTATGAGAAATTTCGATCTTTCAATGTTTCTATTTCCAATACTCTAATATAGCCTTTTTCATATTTTGAGCCACTATATTATGCATGGGAGCCACAATATATGGAAGCAAATAATGAGACACTGATCTATTTCGATTTCCATTCATAATCGAAAGTGTTTCCGCCAATCGACTTCATATTCGAAATTATCTGAATGCCTCTTTTGGGGAGCGATGGACTAGTCCCTTAGCAACCTGGATATCCCAATTTATCGATCATCGATTAATTTTTCTGGAAATATCGTTCTGAGATTTCGTTGCTCCAATAACTGTATCTGCTATACACGCTTATGAAATACCTGGCATCTTTGGTAGGTATAGTATACATTGATGCTGTCAAGCATGTACCGCTGCTGGTGTACGCAATCTTAAACAGTTCTTGTAAGCATTACAAGCATTTAACAATTCTTGTAAACATCATCTTTTATTTGCGTCACTTGCGCCCATACATTTCTGTACAATAAATGATGATATATATAAATGTACCACTGTTGAAAGCTCACTAGTGCACAAGAGTAGAAATCAGAAAGAAAACATCTTGTTTCAGATGAATTGAGACGTCCTGTATTTATGATTAAAGAAATGGTTTGTGACCTAAGTTTCTTATATTAAATTATTCATGTCCTTGTTCTCTACCTCTTCTCCAAAGTTGTACCATGAATTTTGAGTCACCATAAATGTCCCTCTCCCACTGCGGGACACCTCTTAATTGAGGATGAGAAACTTCTAACATGGTGGTAGGTTCTCGCTACCCTGGTGGGAACAGAAAAAGGTACGAGTCGACTTCCCTCATTGATAATGGGGCGCACTTCTCAATGGAAGGGTTGTGCAGTGGCCGGTGATAGGCCTTAGGACTCAACCACAGTTCCCACCAGTATTGCTGTTACGGCAGTCCGGTCATTCCGATTTTTCCGTATGTTTTCGAGCTGGTAGGAATAGCTAGATTAAGGTTAAGGTATTAATGCCCCTTTCTGAAATAACATAAAGTCCAATTTAGAATGGACTTCGTAATTTTGACCTAGATTAAGATAATGAAGACGACATCTGAGCTTGCATTTTAGTCACTCGGCTTCTACAACACAACAATGGGAAGATGTTTGAACCTCAGCGCCTGATTTCAAGTGCACCAGTCCATACACATTGGCAAAATAGGGTTTCGAACCCAGAATCCTTCGTTCAGTAATCGATACTTTACTATTCATATTACTGAAATGGAAATTTTGTTAATAAGATTTTGAATCAGGAAAACGGGCACTTAAATGTTCATCACTTGAAAATTTCTTTAAATATAATGTATCTTTCCATTATATTTTTCCACATCGGATAATATAAAGAATTAATCGACAAAACAATTACCTTAATATAATTTCATTGGCATTTAAAAAAACCCGGTGATGGCAGGTTTTTAAGCTATGACGACATGCTGACTCCTTCTTCCCTTATCCTTTGTCTAAATTCGGAATCAGCAGTTTTATATTGAATAGAATTACAATATAAAATTTGAGATGAGGATCTTTAGTGTCTACGCGAAAAACGACAAATACCAATAAATACATAACACTAATTTTCTTTCTGCATACATCATCATTTAGATTACTCCTTTTTCATTTCTTGAGATATGCTTATTGTCTTATATAAATATTCTGTTCATATTATACTTATTTGTTTTAATCCTGAACAATAGTTGCTATCATTTTGTGATTTTGAAGCACAGATTATTCTTTTGAAATCATATATACAGTTAAAAAAAACACAACAACTTTTCTTTTCTTTTTCTAGTTCAATGGTCCTGCCTCATAAGGACCGGGGGAGGGGGCAAGGGTTGAACATACCCAGACTACCAATCTTAGAGGACAACACATCAGCGTTATAAGGCCAGTTTTTAAAGTTAGATACAGTTAAAGAACAAATATATATATATATATATATATATATATATATATCCCAGACGTCATTTACCTGCACTAAACCAATGATGACGACTGGGAGAGAAAAAATCCTATTATGACCCGGGCGCCATTAACCTTCGCTACGCCACTGCTTAAATCGCTGAAAACTATTCTTCACAAAAATAAATCGCGAGTGAAAAAAAGCACGATAGTAAATCAAAGTTTTGTCGCTCTGATTTTAAAAGTCACTCAAAATGAAGTACAGGTGTAAGTTCAATCAGAGTTGACAAATCATGAAACCGGTTTTGTTGTCGTTTTATGGTAAGCTTGAATGATCGTATTATTGAAAGCTTGATTGAACATATCAATTGGAATTTCAATTCCAATTGATATGTTTTAGAATATCCAAATGAATTTACAATAAATTACATTAAATTATTATTAGAGTTAATTTCTAAGTACTTAAAATATTCAGATTCGTATGCTAAGAATTACTTTTGTTTTCCAAAAAACACCAAATAAATGTGTAGGACAATAAAAAATGTTTTATTTTATTTCATTATATTGACTTTTGATCATTTTTATTGCCGTGTCCATTTTCAATACTTCAATAATTACTTTTTTTTGGTAAAGTCAATTGAAAAATGGAAGTAAAATACACTCACGTGATAATTATCAGTGCGTAAAAAAAAAAACGTGCTGTAATATGACATGAATAATTATGATAATCTTGTGATAAATATAATAGATCAATTGATTGTAATGAATTAGTATGTTTTTTATAACACTTCTTTATTTTTTTCAATTTTTATTTGCTTATCTTATTTATAGGGAAAGAAAAGAAGAAAAGTTAGCTCAAATGTAATAAAAATTTTACATTTAAAAGATAAAATAACATACATTTTAATTTTGAAGAAATTAGTTTCTTTTAATTCATATTCGTTTGTAAGATCTTACACATTATTTTAGATTTCATTTCTTTTTATCATTCAAGCTTACAAAATTTAATTTTTTAATGCATAATTCTTAAAATTAAATTATTTTTCAAGTATAAAGCAAAAAAATAGAAAAACATTTTTAATATTTTTCAAATAATATTTTTTTGCATTCAAGATAGATAATTGATATTTCAAATATTTTTCTATTAAAATAAAATCATTGAAAAGCACAATTATTTTGTTTTTATTACGATTTATTTACTGACCTTTCAAACTTTAATGATTCAGAAAAATTTTTAAAAATATTAATAGATAGCTGTCGGGAGAGAAGAAATCATTAAAATATTCCTATCACATTTCTAAAATGGGGACAAAATACGGGTTTGTTCAAATATGGCCAAAAAGAAATCGGAAAAATAAAATAAAATAAAAAGAACATCAAAAAACCTCTACAACTACTAGCCCGATACCTTTGCTCCAGATGGGAACTCGACAGCAGAAAACCTGATTTGCTCTTTGTTTTGGTTCCGACCCGTCAGTGTGCGCTCAGCTGTTTATTTACCCATGAGCCTTTGTAATATTTTCATGTGACGTCACAAATACAGTTTACATACAAGCAAGATCGAGGTCCGTTCCATCATCTGCAGCGTAACAACAGGGTTTCTTTATCTAATCGCTAGCAACAATTCTGTATGTTTTTATAATTTAATCTTGAATTGCAGTTTAATCCACATTGAGATTCACTATTTCGCAAGTAAGTATTCTTTATTTTCGTTTGAAGATTTGTATATCTTCTAAGAAATCTGGATGTTTTCATCTTCGTATATTTCTGCTTTTCTATCCATCTTATTGTCCTTTGTGTTTTACACTATGGCGAGCACTTTTCATTTGTGAGCATGTAATTCTGATGCCATAAATTTAGCTTTAGTATTATTTTATAGGATGTTATGTCTTTTAATTTATTGATATCTCAGTTCTAATGAGATTTTCGATTTGTGCGCAGTTACTTCTGTGAGAAGCATCTTGTTCTTTGTTTGACAGGTTTCAATTATGGAACTTAGGTTTGAACGAACGTATTTCTCAGAAGAAGAAATGTTTTCGAGACATTTACATTTCAAATAAATAAGAAAAATGTTTATTTTCAAGTTGTTGTTTAATTTTTGTACGAAATCGAATATATTTTTTCATTGGCATATGATGATTATTTATTATTTTGTGTAGACATATTGTTGCAAATATGAGATGCCATTTTTTAAACGCTAGTTTAATTATTTATTTGTTTTAAAATAAGAAAATCACTTTTAAAGAAAATTTTTTTTTGCTTAAAGTTCTAAAAGCTTTTATTTTAGTTTTATTAATTAAATTTCATTCGTTTTTTTTATTTTTTAAAAATATTTGCTTCTTTTTTTTTACACGAAATTAGATTGAAAATAATCAATAAAATATAACATTAGAAAAAAAATGTGTGAGCATGATTATATTTTAGATTTTACTTATTTTAAAATTTTTTTTTGTCAGAATATATTAATGAACAAATTTCTTAGTATATTTCTGGATTTCTGTACTGTTTAATTTTTTTAAATTAATTATCCTTTCCTATAGAGTCCAGTAAATTCTTTTTGTAATCAAACTTCAAACCAATATGCTCATATTTCTGTAAAAGAAAGAAAATTCAGGAGAGGTAGGTTCATTTTGACTATTTTCTTAACTATTAAGCATTATTCATTATAGTTATATTAAATTTTTTAAAGAAGTTGTTAATGAAAAAGTCCTTCAATACTTTTAAATCAACTTTATTATAATTTTTAGGCACTAGACTTCTTTGCTTCTTTAAATAATGAGTTTATTTTATTTTATGTATTGTTATTTATATATGTGTGTGTGTGTTAAGAATCCTCTATTTATATTTAGTGCTATACAATGTTTGCTACAATTTAATAATTTAATATCTATCAAAAACAGATAATTCTTTTGAAATAATGTATACTTTTTAAAATCCTTTTATATTCTTTCTTGTAATATTTATTTTTTGGAAAAATTTTAAATATTATATCTCCCAAACTAAATTATTTATTTAATTTGCTTCTTATTAAAACTAATCAGTGATAGTAATTGATAAATTACAATTTTTGCACTATATATTTTTTTTATTAACATCAAGTAATCATGCACATTGTTCTAATGTGTTGTCACATTGTTTCATTTACATCAAATAATCATAAACATTGCTCATTCAATAATTTATAGTAATTGCATAAATATTTTTTGGGGAATTTTATATTTTTATCTGTTTCCATTGAAGGATAATAAACTTATTTTCTTAACAACTGCATCTTTATCAGTTTTTTTCTTTCTTTTCTCTCCCTTTCCGTCTCCCCCCCCCTTTTTTTTTTCTTTTTTCGCGAGTCTTCAGGTTGAAGCTTTTTCCATTAAAAATGTAACGTAACTTGAACCATAACTTGTAACATAACTTATCCATCCTGATAATAAAATTAAATAGAAAAAATATTTTAAATCCCAATAATCATTATAACTTTCATTAAAGTATTTTTAATATATATAAAATTATAACTTATAAGTTATAATTTTATATATATGAAATAAACATTATATATTTTTACAATTGATACATGGTACTTAGTAATTTTTTTTTTGTACAAAATTAACATTTCTAGGCTATATTTACATTTGCATATATATCTATTAATCTTGGAATTATCAATACTTATTAATATTTATTTGCATAATTTTACATTCATGGTGTGTTTATTATTATAAATAATTGTCTTTATTTTTCAGCTATAAATGAATTTATATAATGTGAAATAATTGCTGGTTGCAGGTTTGTTTAATATTGAATCATGGGAGGTGCAGTAAGTGCTGGAGAGAACAATGATGAGCTTATTGACAATCTTGTGGAAGCTGAATACATTAAATCTCCAGCAGTGGAAAGAATATTCCGTGCTGTAGACAGAGGGGACTATTATGTGGAAGCATGTAGAGAAAGTGCATATCGTGATCTGGCTTGGAAACATGGGAAAATACATATGTCAGCTCCCTGTATTTATTCTGAAGTGATGGAATCTTTGCATCTTGGACCAGGAATGTCCTTTCTGAATCTTGGAAGTGGTACTGGATATCTAAGCACTATGGCTGGTCTCATGCTTGGTAATTTTTAATTTTTTTGAGGGGAAGGCATACATATTTCATATTTGTAGCTATGAGTTTTGCAATTGATTTTTTTTCCTTACTTTATAATGTGCTAAAGTGTTTATACCCTTGTGTATATTTGTGATGGTAAACTATTTTTATACTTGCAGATTATCAGTTTATTTATTAATTTAATTAATTTTAATTCAACATAATTGGTGCTTTTAGTAAAGAATTTGAGAAAAATTTAACTACAGCATTTTATAATATTTATACTGATGTATAATAAGTTGAAGAATAAAATGCAGGAAAGGATTAAATTGAAAAAAAAAACTTTTATATACATAATAAAAGTGGGTTGTTAAATTAATTTTATTAAATTTATGATTATTTATAAACTATACAGAATATTCTTTAGCATAATGCTATAAAGATTTTTTTTAACTCGTATGGACAGGACTTGAAAGAAGCAGAGAACATATAAAAAATATGAACTTCTAGCATCATAGTAGCTCTTTTTATGACTTGTGCAGGATTTTCTTTAGGTAGTATTTTATAGAAACTTTTGTTTCTGATAGACATGCATGGATAGAAAATAGAAAGGTATATTTAAATACTATGACTGCCTTCCATTTTGTGACCTTTATGAAATATATAGATTTTTTTTTTTTTCATTTCTAAATTTAATACACTTTTTAATGTAATATAGATAGAAATGGAAGTTGGGCATTGAAATTTTGTAGACAATACGAATAAATAAGAAATATGATTAGGGGTTATTTGCAGTGCGATTTGTTTATGTTAAATAATTTCTTTTATGATTTATGTCTAAAATGCTCTTTAAACTTATAGAAATTTTTATTGTGAACAAATATGAAATTACATGATTGGTAAAAAAATTATTTTTATTCCAAAATTAGGAGTGCTTAAATCAAACTTTTCTTCAGTTGAATTTTTATTTAAAATGTACTATTTTCATTTTTTTAATTTTGTACAATTTATGAATGCAAGTAATTTGTAATTCACATTATAATTATGAACATGCTGAATTATCACTAAATAAGTAATTTGGACACAACTATCTTTCTTTTGTGTATCTTTAAATAATTTTACTCATATAAAATTGTTTAAGTAGAAATGTAAGGTAAATAACTATTATAATTTAAATATAAAATAATATATTTATACTTCTATGTAATATCTTATATGTTTTTAAGCAAATTCTATTTTTTGTTTCCGAAATAGAAAAATTTGCGCTTTAAAACACATATAAAATCATATAAAGATACATAATGTCACAAAAGATTTCCTTTGAACCTGAAATTTTTGTAAATTTTTCGTGCTTTTTTTTATATTTATTACATTTTTGTTTTATTTGTTGATAGATCATAATTGAAAAGGATAAATGGACATATTTATTGTTTTTTTATTGTTTACAATAAAAAAGTTTACATTTTATTAAATAATACATATGTAAGTATTAATTTCATAATTTTTATTTGAAAATATTAGTCTGCTACAAAATGAATTCATTTCCTTTCTTGAATTCAGTTTCTTCTTACTATATTTAGATTCTAGCATAGTATACATATTGATTTGATATTGTAGAATATTATAGGAAATTAATAAATAACATTATAAATATAAACTTTATAAAATTACTTATCTGTAACTTATGTCAGATCTAGTAATATTTCCTCTACAAAAATGAACTAATTTTCATAATTAAATCTTGCTCTAATTATATTTTCTCTAATTTGTATCTTTTTTTAATTTGAATTTCCTGTGACTACAAAGATTGTGTTATAGCTGTTGTCCTTTCATTGGATAGAAAGTGTCTTACTAATCTCATCTTCGTTGTGTCAGTGTGAATTAAATATTTATATTTTGAATAAAAAGTTTGATTTTCTAATTTATTTCATAAATAAAAAAAAAAGAATGTAATAAGGATAATTTAAGGATTTTAAGAAATATATACTATCTGAAGAATTTTTTAAGTCTGCTTTTTATAAGAGATGAGTGATTCTTCCTTAAACATATTCTACCAGACATCCTGTTAAGTTTCTCACACTCCATCCCTTTCCTTTTTAATTTGTTATTAATGATCATAATTGGAAAAATCTTTTTAGCAGTATATTGACTTCTAAATTATAGGCAAGATGAAGTAATTATTGACCTTTGAAGTCTGTTGACTTTTTAAGCAGGAAAGATTTGCCATTAAAGCTTCTAATTATAAAAGCTATTTTTTTTAACATAATCTTCTTCTGTTGAAAAATGTTTTGTATGTTTTAATTAATCTGTTTTCAGTATGTAAATATAAATTTCATTTGCAATATTTTCAATAATTCCTACAGAACTCTACCTACTTGAACCTTTTTTCAACCAGAAGGGGAAAGTATGATTACATTTTTTGGAAAAAAATATATTCAAATCTGCTTTAATCAATTTCTTGAGTTTGCTGCCAATATAGCTACCCAAACAATCAAGTGAACTATTTCTACTAGCTCCCCTTCAGTGATTACTTTATGGCATCATTTGCCTTGGCAACTATCTAGTTTTTTTCAACATTTTTTGACAATATGCAAGGTTTTTTTAAATAAATTGCAGTTCCAAAAATTCTAAATAAATTCTGAAAATTTGAAAATAAATCAGAAAAATAGAAACATAATTAATTAAGAACATTAAAATTATAATTTTAAGATATTTTAATGAATTATATTAAGTTAAAAGCATTTTTAACTACAAAGCGATTATAATTAAGGAGATTAAATTTCAGAACACTGTAAAGTAAAAATCGATCATCTTAAAACAATAGGTGAAGTTATTCAAAAATGTACTATTTACAAGTATTCCAAGAATCATTATAGATAAAAACACAGAATGGAAAGTGCATGTAAATTTACCAAAATTGGAATTGTCCTTATATCAAATCAATAATCTTGTGAAAAGAAAATGATATTTTAATTACATTACCACAATTGCACAGATGGATGTAAAAAAATAAATAATGGAAATATCATAAAAAGAAAATAATGGAACAAACATGATTGAGATGCTTGGGAGATGTTTGGTATGTGGTCTCTCTGTACTCTGCTGGAAGTTGGGACTCTGGAAATGATTACTTATATCACATTCCACAAGAGGTCAGTGAGTCTCAGTAGTAATGTTGTTTGTGGTGCTTTAAATCAACCAAGTTTCTTAAATGCCAGAAATTTCAGGAGTTAATGTGCTTGTCAACCTGTTGAGATTTATAATCATATCTTTCTGAAATTTGTTGATAATAGTTATTTTATTGATATTAAATGTATGTTAAGGAATCTTGGTTCGTATAAAAGTTTAAGCCTATGATTACCTAGGCCTAACATTACTGGAATAATGTTAGTATACGAAAAATATTCATGTTACTGGCCAATGGTGATATATGTGATTAACTTGTTGACCAATCTCTTCTAACAGTGAATGGACTAACTGTGGATGCTGCCTTACATCCTTAACCAATCAGTGAACTACAGAATAAAAAGGTTACGAATGCAGAGAGGACAGATGTTTGATAATTCATTTCCTGCATTCACAGCATCTTGCAGATGGAAATGAGCTTCTTATATTCTCAAATTCTTCTCTAGTCATCCAATGTCTATTTCCACTTAAACAAGAAATTATAGTTCAGAAGTTTCTCATTTCGACAAATTAGTAGGAGTTGTCTCTAGAACATATATAACTATACAAATAGCATAGCAAAATATTTGGTAAAATTTAATGAATGATGTGTTGATTGGTATATCTAACTATTGATAATTTCCTTATATGCTTCTTATTTCACCTTGTAATATCATTGCCTCATGCCTCATTGTTTCAACTTCTGTTATGGGTTTCACAGCTAATGAAACATAACAATCTCTTGTAAGCCATATGCAAATGGTTAACTATGAACTTTGATTTCTGGAACTTCCTGACATAGCAAATGATAATTTAGAAAAAAAAGGGGAGAGGGAATGCATGTAGAGCACAATTCTTTGGAGACAATCTTTACAAAGCATTCAAACATGAAATAATTGGTAATGATATGCTGCGTTTTATTTTAACATATGTGTTGTTGAAAGTTGTGATAGTTTAGCCATGAGTAAAGCGTTCCATTAAGTAAGAATCTATCACTAAGCTTAGGAAGGTTTTTTTTAATATTTTTTTATTTTTACAAAATGAAATCTCATTACTCTATATGTGTTTTGATCATATAAGGCATTCTGACTAGCGATTCTCACTTTGCGCTATTTTGGAAATTCGGTTTTAATTATAAATATCTGGCATTTTTTTTTGTTTAGAAATTTTAGTTAATTTTTTTTAAAAGGTAGTGTGAAAATTTTTATGCCACTTTGATATTTTATATGTTTACGCTTGAGATCACAATCTGAGAAATTATCAAAAAATATGTATAAACACAAATAACTTTTTTATTTCAAATTTTAATTTTTTCTAATGAGACAATTGAAAAGAAAATTTGGCTGTATTTTTTCACATTCTCTTGTATGTGCTTTTCTTAATTTGCTGTCTTAAAAATATTTTATTTTTTTGTTTCAGGTACCTATGGCATTAATCATGGAGTTGAACTCCACCAAGAAGTTGTTGATTATGCTAGAGCAAAACTGGAGGAATTTCAAAATATTTCTCCAGCTATTGATAAATATGAGTTTTGCCCACCTAGTTTTGTGGTTGGAAATTGTTTACTGTTGGATAGTTCAGGCCATCAATATGACAGGGTATATTGTGGTGCTGCCTGCCCTACAGAACATGAAAATTACATAAAAAATTTGGTTCGTGTTGGTGGTATTTTGGTGATGCCATTGAATGATCATGTAAGTATTTATTATTAATTACAACAAAATGGATACTTTAAAATCATTTATGACTTAATCTCGATTTGTAAAAATTTGCATTGTGTATGGTAGTTAATATAAGGCATGGATATATTAACAAATTTGTCAATATTTATTAAGTAAAAATATATGAAGTGCTTTAAATAAAGATTTTTGCTCAATTAATTCCAGTATGTAAAAAAAAAAAAAAAAAAAAAAAAAAGGCTAATAAACCTTTACATTGATTTAAGAATATCTTAAATTTATTCATATCAGTTATTAAGTATGGATACTTTTATTCAACCTAAAAAAAATATGAAAAATTATAGATGGAAATATTTTTTAGCCTTTAAAAAATTTTGAATTATTTTTTCAAGAGAATTTTGTAGTAATGAAGCTTCGTTTTCTGTATCAAAATGCAGCAAATGTTTTGAGATGCATAAAAAAAAAGGAATGCATAAATAAAATTAGTGAAAAAAATGGAAACAAAAAATTAGTGTCTATAAGAATTTATATATATATATATATATATATATATATATATATATATATATATATATATATAGTGTTGAATTTTTAAATGCAATTTCTAAAACACATAGCATTTATTTAGGGAGTAAAAGTTCTTTTATTTTCATTTAATTTTATATTAAATTAGCTTTTTTCCACTAAAGCTGAATGTTTAATAATAATTATGGGATTTGATTCAAATTAGTTGCAATTCTTTGCATTTTCATAATGTTTTGGAAAAATGTTAGATTAATTTTTTTCTTTGAAGATAAAAAAGTTTTCTTCCATATTTGGCTACATAAAATGTATTTAAAAAAAAGAATTGACTAATTTTTTATGAAGGTGTATTTTTCATTCAGAAATTTATATAAATGTAAATTGGCAGTCAATAATATATATGGCAAGTTTATTAAACTCTTTAAAAAAATTATTAATTGTATATTTTATGTATTATTCTTGATTTTTTAAAAAATTTAGAAACTATTTTTGAAAGGATTTTGCAAATGTTGGATGAAGGATAGTTGAAAATCTAAATATATAAGTATCTTTACAACTGTGACCTAATGATGAGTGAAATGTAAAATTTTTGGAAAGTGGGGCAAGTATTTACATCTTTTAAATAAAAATTAATGTTTTATTTCATTTCAGAATCTTTTACTATTACATATAATTTAAAAATACTTTTATAATGTAGTTTCAAAACGAATGGAATATCAGTATAAATAACTTATATAAATCATAAATGTTCTCTAAAGTAACATACAAAATATATATCTATGGTATTTTGGGATGAATTTGAAAATGTTTTGGTGTAATTGTAAAGTACTATGAAGAATCCGTTGAGTATGCAATCACTTGTCATTATTAAATAAAAAGATTTAATTGTATAACACCAGGGTTTTTTTTTTTTTGAAACTATAAAGAATGAAGAATGCCTTGCACTATTTCTTTAAAAAGGAAATTTCTTGTATACAAAATTATTCAAAGGATGTATGTGTGTACGTGTATTAGGATTTTCATAACTAATATATAAGAAATTAAAGTGCAGAATTTGGATTTTTATAATGTTTTTGATTTTTTTACAATATTCAATAAAAATTATATATATATAATGATACCTCTTAATCTTGATAGCTTGAAATTAATTTCCTGATTTTTATCATAATTTAACCCATATTCACTTCATAGTAAAATTTCTTATACACTTATATTCTCTTATTTCCTGATCCAGTTCCTATATTTTGTATTTAATTAATGCTTATTTCCTGATCCAGTTTCTATATTTTTTATTTAATTAATGCTACATGCGTTCTATAAAAATGCTTGCTTCTGTGTTTTTTCATGCTCTGAGTGAAGGGATAAAAATCCTTAATGCTTAGCACATTCTTTTAAAGATACCTAAATTTCTTTGTCCTAAATCAACATGTGTTAAAGAAAAACCATTGAAGGGAGAATTTTCCTCTGTGTCACAATGTAGACTCACTTATTTCATACCACTTATTCTTGTACATTAATTACACCTCCTGGAATGGAATAAAGCCAAGTTTTAAATTTTTCAAAAGCTTCTTCTATTTAGAATTCCAAAATTTTTGGTAAAAAATATTATCTTCCTTTGTTTTCTAATTATATATTTTACTCTAAAAGTAAACATGATCATTTTGTAATGTAGCAACAAACACCAGTTATTCTACATTTTTCATTTCTTTATGCGATTTTATTTGTAACTATGCAATGTTATATAAAATGTTATTTAATATATCTTTATAGCTTCTTCAAATTAAAAGAACAGGTCAGACAACTTACGAAGTAAAAAGTGTTCTACATGTGTCTTTTGCATCTTTAGTGCTACCAAATCCAAATGATGGTTTAATGTCCGTGAAGCTCCGTAAGTATTTTAAATATTGTTTGATTCTAAGCTTTAAAAAAACCTGCTTTTGCAATATGAAGATACATCTCATAAACTGATGATTCAGTCAAAGAAATATTTATAAATGTTACCCTATAAAATATTATTTATTTCTTGTTAATCAACACAAAGATTACTGTATATCTAACATGCATTCTATATACATCTCTAGTGCAAATTTGTTTGATTATATTATTTTGTTAAAATGAGCTATAAAGAAAAAGCAATTTACATGCTTAGGTTATTCAGATGTGCTCTGTTTATCTCATCTTTTCCAAGTTGTGTGTAAGAAATATCCTTTTTAGGTGCATTATGTGCAACTTATTCTTGTCATTCCTTATTAAAGCAGCAATACATTCTGTGAAATTTGTGAATAAGCAATAAAATAAATTTGTGAAAGAATACTCGGTAAACAATTAAACTATCTTACTAATTGATTGAAAGGGAAGAAGGTAAAATCATAATATATTAGTGGTCCATTTGAACTTCTCTGTATACAGAAGAGAAGTTTTACTAAATTTATATACCTTTAAGGAAAAAGTTAAAAGCTGATAAGATAAGTTAATAATGAACCTAAATATGATTTTTTTTTAAAAAAAAAAAATAGTGAATGAGTGAAATGAGTTTTATAAAATTCAGTACAATAGGGATTTTCAGTTGAACATTATGGAATTATTACTATCAGATTACTTACTGTATTTGGCTGCTTATTATTATTTGTGGAGAAATTTAGATATCAAGCATATATAGATACATATTGTATAAAAAATGTATTTTTAATTATTGTAAAAAAAGAATTAAAATATTAATATTAGACTAATTAGTATAATTAGTCTTTATTATTTGTTTCACTTTAATTACAATCTGTATTGATAGTTACAGTATCTTAAGTATTATATTGAAGAGTTTGAATTTTGATGTTTGGGAGACTGGTGAACATTTAATGTTGCTGAAATTTTATCTTGCTTTAGTGTTGAAATCTCTAAAATTGAGCCTGATCACAGCTGTGGCCTACATTTTCAGACTATCATAAAAAAAGATTAGAGATCCATTTCCTCTAGCCTGTAGTTTTTTGGGTTTTTTTATTTCAAAATCTTGTATTTTTTAATCAATCAATTCAACTCCATTTGCTTCTTAATTGCATTTAGTGGCTGACCTATTTTTCAAACTACTTTAATAATCAGGCAATGCAGAATTGAAATTTGATATGAAAAAATCTTGTCTACTAAAGCTGTCATGAAAATATTCACATCACTTCAAATCCTGTCAAAAAAATTTAAATTCCTATAGAAGATTTTTTTTTTTTTTCAGTTACTAAAAATTTTCTAAGGATTTAGAGTTGAGTGAAAATTTATACTAGCCTCTTAAAATAAATATTCTTAAAATGGTCAATCAAAGGCAGATGTATGTTTAATTTGTAAATGATCATCTTACATTGAATTAAAAAATTTATCATTGCATTTAACCTTATCTGCACCAGAATCTCCTAGTTGAAAATGTATTTTGTTTCTTAAATCTATTTAGCTGTCTTCTTCTTATTATTTTATTTAAAGTGATAAGTTGCTGATTTTTCTTCCTTTTGATTCATTTCTCTGTAAAATAATAATTAAAGAAAACTATTGAGAATCATTAAACTATCTCTTGCTCTTTGAGCTGTTAGAAATTGTATGGAAAAGTGTAGAAAAGTTGCTGAAAAAATGATTTGGAACTCACAATATATATAAGTGATATAAATATTCCAGATATTTTGATGGATGTTAAATGAAATTTATAATTTTAAAAATATCTCTATTGCTGATTTGTTTCAAAAGTATCAATTTAAATATTTTGAACTATTGGAAAACTTTTCAGAATGCCTCTTGAATTTTGGTATATTTTTGCTTATCAGCTCTTACTCTTTTACATGAGCCATCTTATATTTATATATTCCAATGAAATTTTGCTCTCATTTTTCTCTTTTATAGCTGAAGTTAATCCATTATCACTGCAAGAAATTTGTCGTTCAGCTATTCGAGTGATACTTCGACAGAATGTGGAAATTGAAAACCCATCTCTATTGGAAACAAAGCGAGTTGAAAAACCAGCACATAAAAAGGCAAAGAAACACATTAAGAGAATTGTGGTTCAGGAAAGAAATTTTTTGAGAGAAGTTGGAAGAGCCCAGAATGGAGAAAATGGTTCTAATACTGAAGAGGATCCAGATTCTGATGCCTCCAATTTAAGAGATAGAAGAGCCCAAATTTTTGGTTCAAGATCTAAAATAGTTTTTGACTTTACGCTTCGCCCCATCAGACAAGTAACTGAGTGTTTAGAAAACAGTAGTAGAGGTAATAGTGCTGACGATTATACAGGAGCTGAACTTTGTGACCTTGAAGTTGAATTGGAACACCCACCTAAAAGAGAGAAAAAACTTTCTGGGAATGGCGACAGTGGTATTGACAATGTAAGTGATGATTCTTTTCCTGAGGAATATCCCTCTGACAGTGAAAAAAACAAATCCCCTCATCCATCGAATTCAGATATGACGGAGGAACGACCAATATCTCCTCCTTCCATGCAAGATGAAGTTGAAGATATTGAAGCTGATGATGAGGAAACTGTACCTCAAAGGCAAATTGATGATATAGATGTTCCGGAATATAGACAAAGTAGAAGTTCTTCTGTCATCTTCAAGAGAGTAGCTGTTAGTGATATTGACAGTGATGATTTCGATGAGATGGATAGTGATTCAGGAAATGATTATTTTAACATAAAGCAGGAGGATAAAAATTTGTTCACTTACACTTATTTCTTACAAGAGAAGATAAACCAACTTCCACTTCCTCACACCTTGAAAGTTTTCTTGAAATTTTCTAGACCAGATTGAAAATACTGTTTGTTTGAAGTTGCAGAGATGTGTATAATGTGATTTGAAGAGTTCGGAACTATTTTGAATTCAGAGTTAAAAAAAAAAAAAAAAAATTTTTTTAAAGTATAAGTTAGTTTCAATTCTTATACATTTTGTTGGAATAAATTTTGTTTATTTAAAAAGAAATGTTAGTTTTGTTATATTTCATTTTATTGTTTGTTTTAATTTGTTAATATTTTATTTCAATTGTTTTTCAAATTGTATTATATTTAATATTAAGATAAATTCAATGAGAAATGACCATAGATTATATTTGCTTTAAAAATCAATTTTAATGCTTTATTATCATTTATTAGTATAATCGATTTACATTTTGTTTATTGTTAAATTATTGTGAAATTGTAATAGTGCAATTTTAAACTAGATGTGAGATGCATGTATTTGGTACAACTTGTTCATTTTGAAATATGTCTTGATATCCAAATATATTTGTAAAAGACATCTTCAAATGTATGATATTTCTTTTAATATTATTATGAATTTATTTATTCTATTTTTAGTTTTATGCAACCATTTTTAAATTTTATTTAACCAGTATAAGAAGACATTAGGTTGGACTCTTCGCTCATTCAGTATGTTTACTCTTAATATTTTCATGTCTGTACTTATCGTGTGAATATATTTTTGTCCCCACAATATGTAGATGTATTTTTCAATACATCTGTGATATATATACTGAAAGAAGTATTTGTACTTTGTTTACTTGATGGCTTTGTAAAAGTTGATGATAGTGAGTTTAGTTATTTTAGGCTGTTTCTATAAATGCTTTTTTTTAATGGAAATTTCTCAAGTAGAGGATAACCCAAATATTCTAGATGGGTAATTTAATTAGAAAATTTAGTATCAAAATGAAAAAAAAAATTGTATATTTCCAATTCCCTTCTGAAATATTTTATTTAATGTTTACTATTCAATTTATCTCTAATAAGTAACTGTGTTTATTCTTTTAAAATCAGTAGTCCTGTGATTTTTAAGCCACACGTGTTATTTAAAGTATGTATTCTGTAAATAATTGTAGTTGCATTTTTTAAACTGGTTGGCTGATGAAAAGCTTTGTATATATATGATCATCAGTTATTTAATAAACGTTGTTGGAGTCTAGATTTCTGCTTTTACTTCAAATACACCGGAGGGATAAAATAAAAAGAAATAAAGCACAAAATTATTTCAATCAATAAATCTTGTGACCTTGCAATTAAAAAAAATAGTTGAAACCTATAAATAAATGATGAAAACTATTTTTTTTTTCAGCAGTCATTTTACATGTCTTCAGTATGATGGTAATTTGTATGCTACTTCTTAAGAAAATTAGGATCATGTAATGTTTTAAGAAAATTAGGATCATGTAATGTTTTCATCAACAAGTCCATTATTAATTTCACATAATGAATAAATCATAGTTGCATCGATTTTAAGCTAATACATTAGTTTTTTCTTTTCAATTCATTAAGCACACTTCACACTAAAATAGTTAACCATTATAATAACAACTCTTCTTTGAATTAAAGAACTTTGGGAATAATCAATATATATTTCGGTTAATTTTTTAAATGCAGTGGTTATTAGAATTAAAAAGTGAATTAGAAAAAAAAAATGGGAAATAATACTAAATCTTTAAAGATTATTTGACAGATAGAAGATGCTATAAAAATGAAATAAGAGATTACTGAGTTTGTTGGTGTAGAATTTTCTGTATATAATTTTTTACCCTAATAGTAATGAAAAATTTTTTGTAAGTGTGAAAAGGTTGATTGAGCACATTATCTGGTATGGTGGTTTGCTATAGTAATATTCAGATCTTTAGTGTGTATAATAAACGTAATATTGTAGATGAAATTTTTTCAAATATATATTACAGATGATGCAGATTACATATTTATGTTTGCAGATGAGCAATCGGTAGTAAAAAGTTCTGCTTTGTAATTTTTCTTTTTTGTGAATTAACTCTCATTTGTTGAAGGTACAATCTGATAGACCATTATGGATGAATTTACTTTCACTTTACTCTGTTTCTCTCAGTTAAATAGATTAAGCATGTAGCTTCTCCTTTTATGATTTTGATTGCAGGTATACATTTTCTTCAATTTTCAAAGCCTACTTTTATATATATATGTAATGATATTTTAAACTCTAATTTCTATTTAATTCATTTCCAAGGTTTTATCTTAATTTAGCCCATAGTAACTTCATTAAAAAATATTCTCTTATTTCCTGATCCAATTCCACTTTCTGTACTTAATTAATTCAAGAGAAACTTTGTAAAATTGCTAAATCGGCTAAAAGCCTAACTTTCGTACATTCCGAGTGAAGGGACAAAATACCGATGACGTGACAAATTCTTTTTTAAAAGATCCCTGTGTTTCCCTTGCCTCCTCGGCGCGTGTAGCGAAAATCCCTATCGAAATCTCATTATATATAAGCACTATGGAGAAATATTTTCCCTATCAATATCTCATGTTATATAAGACCAGGGATAAAATGTTCAAGGGATTTTTTCTCATTTCTTACTGTGTCGTTGTGTGTTACTCGTCGCTCCTGCTTGTACATAATGCGCGCTTCCCCAAGATGAAATAAAACGACGTCACGAAATCGAAAGTCTCTTCACTGTCTTCGAAACTGCATTCTGCTTCACATAAAATAACGCTTACATATATATATATATATATATTCCAGGAATTTATTTTCAGGTTTTATGTGAAGAAAACAATGATTCTTGTAATGATGGACACATTAAGGAAACTGAATACGAAATCAAAAACTACTGAAATGTATATACTAACGAATTTCACCATTTTCCCACTCAAATTGAATTGGTTACAGAAATAAAAGGCTTAAATATAAGGAAAGAATCTGGACTTGATAATTCTAGCTGTTGCATTCAAAAGACTTCTGCAATGCTTAACATACTTAATCAAAATTTATAATAGATGTTTAATTCTGAATCACTTCCTTACGCAGTGAAAAACTGTGTGAATTATTATGATATAAAATCCTGGCCACATCATAAATAAGCTTCCTCAAAACTACAAAGTAATTCGGTTTTTAAGTATTAAGAGGTATCTTTTGGATTAAGAAAAACTATTAGACCAATGTCATTAAAATAAAGCTTTATTTCTTGAATAATTTACCTTCAAGAATGGTTCACCTTTTGAATGTTTTGAATGAAAGATTTATATTTATCGCATTATTATATTTATCAAAAGAAGTGGGGAATTTATCACGTGAGAATGTGATGTTGTTTTGGTTAGGGGATTTTGAAGCCCGAAATCACGTAGGCAACGAATAAAGCATACATGGCAACTTTCATGATCATCTTTTAATCGCATATATTTTTTAACCTGCTTTTACCAGTATTGCATTATTATTATGTATGCTTCTTTGACAGCAGATGCGTTTTTAAAAGGTTGGCGTTCAACTATGAAATCATAGCTGTTATTTCATCTCAAAATCGGTCGCGCTCCAAAACTTTGTTTGCCAGCTAGAAAAATTGAAAATGGAAGTTTTAAAAAAATCATCATTATATAATATACCTATATATAGATATAGAGAGAGAGGGATAGAGACCGATAGAAAAGTATCGTGATTATTTCAAACCGGTTTAAACTGATTAAGGACTTAAATGAATTAAGACAAATAATGACTTAAAAAATAATAATGTTCTCACATTATAACTTGAAATTTGCGATCGTAGATTTCATTTTTTTTTTTTTTTTTTTGTTGCAAAACATGATAGGGTGTTGCATGATGGCCTCTTAAATAAACTCGTTAAATTTAAATTTCTTTGAAACATCATTTTGTTTACAAGGTACATTATTTTGATTTAATGTACAATAGATCCCACCCCCAGCCTTCCGAGTCTATCTCCATGAATATTAATTACAGACAAGTACAGCTTTCGGCAATATTCCGAGCGCATGAAACAAACACATTGTCCTTGTACTGGAAGTCCACTGAATCTTTGGTCCCTAGAAGCATTTATTGCGCTTTTAAAAACTTTCCAAGCCCCTCTAAAAGAGGTTAAATGAAGATTTAAAGATTTTATGTTTTTCTGCTATAACTTCTGAGCAAATTGATTACTACACAAAAACTATTTTTACACTCACTTAACATTTTTTTAAAGAAAAGCTGTTTATTTTAAAAAGAATGGCTTTTATAAAATTAATAAAGCCTTTCTTAAAAAGATAATAATTTCAAAAACGGCTTTTTAGTGAAAAAAAAAAATTAAAACCGGTTTTTCAAATTTTAATTAATGTTTTAATTTAAATGCATTTTGTAACAATGTTTTTTTTTCCTTTGAAATATCAAGCCTATTTTATTGTTTAATTATATCTATCACTGGCGCCTTTTGCCAATTTTCAACTTTTTTTTTTCCTCATTTATTTAAAAGGCATAATTTTTAAGCACAAATGGATGAAATAAATTTGTAAATTAAAAAAAATTTATATTTTTGCAAGTTTTTAACCATGTCTTGATAAAAAAAAAAAATGAATTGTAACATAGTAAATTTTTTTTCTGACTACAAAACTAGGATAGTAAAACATCCTAGCTTGAATATTTGTAATAGTTTTTGAAATATTTACAAAAAAAAAAAAAAAAAAAAAAAAAAAACCTACTATCGATGGGTAACGCCTTGACACACCTTCTTATTGAAGGACTATATTATTTCTAATTGTTTCTATCGATCAACCCATTGTGATGCATTAGTTTTTTTTAAACTCTTTATTATTAAAAATAAATATATTTTATCAGTTGATATAAAAAAAATATATAATAATAAGGATAATTTCTTATTAGAAGACGTATGTTTTTTTTTTTTTTTTTTTGCTGGATGGCGATTTTTAACGAATATTGTAGATTTTATTCTTTGTTTCTAATATTTAATGCTGAATGACTAGTTGTACGAGTAATGCAAAATTATGAATTTTTAAGTAAAAGGCAAGCATTAGTCCTATCTTTTGAATACTATAGATTGCGTTTGATATAAGGATTTAAAATACAAACGTCCCTTGGATTGCGAATTCAAACCCCGCCGGCCGTGGCTCTAAGACTCTCCGTGTGTGTGGTGGCTGGGGCACGTACAAATCTGTCGTGATCACAAAGTCCTCCATGTCGAGAGTAATACCATTGGGGGTACTGGATCAGGGATAATCTTTCTCTGATTCAGGTCTAAATTACTATCTGTGGATGAGTGAATAACATGCATGAATGAAGTCCGCCCTGTAAAAAGGATTGTGACGTGTGTGTAGCTAAGTCGTACTCTTGGCTCTAGATGGCGCTACTGAAAAACAAGAGACGTACCCTTGGCTCAAAATCACTGACTTCTAAAGTCAGTGGGCAAGTGCCATTAGAAACAACAACAACAAAATAAAAACGGTAGTAGTTGCCTTATTTATAAGTGACTGTTAAAAATAGTTAGAAATTTCTGTTTTTCACATTAAAAAGTATTTTTTATTCAAAAATTAAAACAATGCTATTTTGTATTTATTTTATTGTATTGGTTGGGATTACAGCCTTATCTGCGCTTCAAATATGATTTTAATATTTTACCTGAAATATGGAAATTAAGATGGTGTAACAAAGAAATCAAATTATTGAATCTAAGTTAAATGGGCGTCAACAGATTATCATTACTATGGAAGTAAATAAAGTTTATCTTTTTTTTTTTTTTTTTTTTTTTTGTCACAACATAGGAATTTATGTTTTGAACTGAACTATATTTGTAGATAGTTTCATTTTAGAATTGGAAACACAGATACCAGAAATAGTGTTCATCAAAGCTGATGTTGAATAACCAGTTTTATAATTTTCCTCTCCTGTGACACGAATATGGACTTATTATCTTTCAAATGCATTCACTTTTATATCCCTTTTGAGATTAATTTAACCATATATTCTTATTGAATGCCTTTTTAATTTTCTAAAAAAACCGCCTTTTATCCTTTAATGTTAAATTGGTTATGTGTGATTACCAACAACAACAACAACGGCAATGTAATTATCATTCCATCTAGACCATAAATTGTCTGTTCTCATCATACAGTTTTGTTGCATGAAAATAAATGAAATAAAATTTTAAATAAAAGCCAGAAGTTATATACCCTTAATACAAAAGTATATTTACAAAAATCCAATAATATATTCATAGTTCATATTTAATACAATTCCACTAATTGCCTTGTCATACATCTTTCTATGGTTTGGGGTGTCTGTATTAGGATCCGAATGGAAAGCTGTAATATTGTTAGGTTTATATGCAAAGTCATAATCACTTGATTCTTTTTACTTTTTCGTATACGTAGTGTAGAGAAAGCATAGCAATCGTCCAAAAATTTATTCATTTATAGTCCAAAAATTATTAAAACGTGGAGATTCGTCGAAATGTTTTAACTCGACATTTCGACGAATCTCCACGTTTTAAACCTCCGTAAGTTCGAAAAACACATTTTAAGAGAATGTCCTTCTGTTCTGTTCTTTGTCTGTGACAAAGATAACTCAAAAACGATTTGAGCTAGACGGTTGAAATTTGGTATACGATCTTTACACCAAATTTGCAAATTTCAATCAAATTTTGAATAAAATCTGTTCGAATATAAGTTAACACCACAATCACAAAACGAAAAGAGCAAGATAGATAAGATTCGGTGCACAGATTCAACATCTTTAGTGCAGACACCGATCAAATTCAAAAACGAGTTGATCGTCTGTTGGTTTGTACTTTCAGAAACGCGAACGCGATAATTCAAAAACGAAATGACTTAAATATATCAAATTTGGTATGGATTTTGTGACTACAAAGTTGCAGTTTTGTGCCAAATCTTTGTTTCAATCAGTTGAGAAAAACATGTCTAAAGCACGAATTAGATTTTCGGATAGTATTAACAGCATGCCAGGGATTAATCGCTAAAAAAACTCGTCAAGGATGACGCAATAGATTCAGTTAAAATGAGGTGAATTCACGCCGAAAGTTAATATTTCGTAAATACGCCACTGCCATGCAAGGAGTTCTCTGGCATTACAAGTTTATTAGAGAGCTCGAGAAAGTTTTTGTGAGACTATTCCAACTGGTTTCATTGATTCCTTCAGGGCTAGATACATATCATGTCTGTATTGTAGATGTATATTGTTAATGAGAAGGCAATTGCTTTTAGGTACTTTGCAGTTATAAAAAAATATGTCCTTTGGTCAATAACTGACTGAATCGAAAATTCAACACATGATATAAATTTAAATGTCAAAACTATAAACATATACTTACCCTGATGCAGAACCGACCTTCTCTAAAAAGGTGCCGAGTGCAGCAAACTATTTAGGGTATTAAATTTTTGGTAAAGTAAAGAAAAAAATTTACAAGCCGGCTTCCTAGCATAGGGGTAGAGCGTTTTCCCCGTGATCTGGGCATCCCGGTTCGGGCATGGTTATTGTTCTTCTGCTGTGTTCTGTCTGTGAGGTGTATGAATGTATTCCCTTGTAAAAAGGGGTTGTGCAAGCGAATGTGACGCAGGAAGTAGGTAAGTCGTACTGTTGGCCGTAGTTGGCGTTACTGAAAAAACAAGAGACGCTCACTCGGCTTAAATCGCTGGCAGATAACTGTCAGCGGGCTTGTAAAAGTGCCATAAGTCACAACAATAAAAAAAATTTACAAACACAAACATATACTACTAATGCATATTTATTTAATGCGTGATTTTGTTTCTGCTAATACATTAATTACTTCAGAAGTAATAAAATATTTTACATTTTCTTTTTCGATACTTAATATAGTGCGTTCAAACATTCTGCACACATGTTTGAATGAAGATAATTCTTTATTAATTCTAATTTAATGAAAGAACGCTTAACATTTGCTATAGTACCTGACAACTTAAATAAAAGTTTAAACACAATTAATACATTTATAAATAACTCATTTTGATAATTGTTTAATATGTATTGAAGCATGCCTTGTGCGTTATTTATATCTTTATCATTCAAAATCAAATTTCCTGGATTAGGCTTTCATCAGCATCTTTGTTATAAAACTTTGCAAAATTTTCGAAACATTTTTTTTTTTTTTTAGTTTACCGTTTTTCTTAAGTTCTTATATCAGTGATTAATTTGAAATCAGAAATACTATTTGGTATACTTTAAAATTTTCTTTTACTTGTACAATAACAGTATCAATTATAATATTTAAAAAATAATATCTAAACTTCTATACCGGTTTTCTATAACTTCATCTTCTGGTTATTTCGTAATATAATCTTTTTCGAATTCATATTTTCAGGAAAATATTCCGAAATATTCAAATTACGTGCCAGTGCTTTTGCTTCGCCTAAAAATGTATTACAATTTGTTCTTAAAATTTTGGATTTCGATTTTAATTTTATTGACTAAATCAAAAGCCGAATCAAGAACAATTGTTTTTGTTTAAATAGTGTTAATTTTTAAAAATATTGCAAATTATACTATTAAACATAAAATATATAGCATATCTTGTTTTGAACCCAATAGACTTTTGGCTTTAGATGCCTCTGTATGATTCGGTTTTTACATCAATAAATTTTTCTACGGCATTACAAGTTTGTTGAAATTGTGTGTATACTGGTTTAAACGAATATATTTTGACTTCCCAACGAGTGCCTAACGGTTTAAAAGTAATGTTTCAACATTTTTTTAGAATTTCCCATCTTTTTCAGATTTGAAAGCGATATCTCAAATTAATGAATTAATAGAGTATGATAATCAAGGCACGTAAATTTCATGAGGGTTTAGAACAATTCTTCTATATTTTATACCTTTGTATTTCCATTTCATGTTGATACCGTTGTCGTTGCCGTCCCTCTACAATTCATAATATCTAAATCAAGTTCGCTTACTCTTTCCAATAGAGTTTATGCTAATCCTTCTCCAGACTTATCAATTACTTCAACAAACCCTTTCTTTTCTCTTCAACCATTATTCGGTAGGTAAACTTTGACGTTTCTTCCTTATGGGGAATAGCAGGAGTACATTCCATTTGGATATTAAAGTCCTTTATTTTATTAAGGACATCATTTCCTAACGTCGTCAGAAGATACTCAGCCAGTCACATGGAAACAAATTAGTATGTATACTTTCAGTACGTGTGAACGATGTTTTGTTCAGAATATTACTTTAGTTCCTGATCATGTTGGGGGCCCCGATGCATAGCATCTATCACACCCCTTAGATGGCTAGCCTTGCCCTGTTGCATATTTGAATAATCTCATTTCAATACTTACGAACCGGCAGACTAACAGCATTAAGCTGTTTGATGAATTTGGCCTAAAATTTAATACAGATCTTTAAATCTTGTGATAAAACCTTATATCAAATTTCAAAAATCTAGCCTATTATGCTTGCATGCACGTGGTTGGAGAAAAAGATATAATAACTTCCTTGTTTTGATTTAGTCAGAATGTGATACAATACTACATTTTTTTTTATAAAAAAATAGTACATTTTATCGTTTTAACTCGTTTCATTTTTGGGTTTTCATTTTCACAGACAAGCGGACATAATTCTAAATAAAGTTTTTATTTCAAGGTGGGCTAAAACATAAAGTTTCAGTTAATTCAAGGGGCTGGGTGGGATGATTAGACAGTTACAATGTTTTATCTCGAGTATTTTGTAAGAAAAAAAAACGTTAGGAGTAGAGTAACTAATGTGTTTAAAATCTATGTTTATAAATCGCTAGCATACGCATAGAAATTGACATTATTATTTATTATCGTTTGGCAACAGACATATGTAAACAAACCATCGTGCTAGTTTCTTATTGCTACAATAAACTTTTTTAAAATTGCATTCAATTTTGACCTTTGTTTTGTTAATTAATGGAGCTGCAAAACGTAATCAGAAATGTTCTGCAGAGAGTTCGTTGTGTCATCAAAAAAGTCCATTGAATTAGGGATAAGAAGATATAAAAGAAATCAAGAAATAGGCTTCAAATAGAATGCTTAATAGAGCGCAAAAATATGCTTAACCGTCACCAGTTGTCTAATCGCCATGACTTAACTATGGAAATGGATGTTCGTATCTTCCTAAGCAATTACCTTATAAAAATGGTCTTTGCATTATTTTAAGACTCAAAAAATTATCTTTTTGTTCATATCAATTTCATTTACGAATAATTCTCTCCCTTCATTTTAACCCTTTGCAGTCGGAAAGATAATTCGATGCATAATTATTCATTTAATACATGGACGTGTTTATTAAACTAAAAAATAAATACATGCAATTGCTTTAAGTTGATTTCCCCTGAAAAATGAATCTACATCATTTTAACATTCTGTAAGTATTTTTAACAATTAAAATTTTTAAAAAATAAATAAAATGTCAAAATGATGCATTGTCTTGAACGGTGGCTGAGAGAAGACATTCGACTGCAAAGGGTTAATAATATTTTTAATTCAATTTTATATAATTTTTTTAATTGTTATTACAGAATTAAAATCTTCCTTCAAAATATTCAGTTACGTATTTTTCTCAATTGTTAACGAAATAGTAGGATTTTTTCTTCTGTTTTTATGTCGTAATATTATACACTTTTTAATTTGCAGGAAACAGATTCAATTGAATTCATGATTTTTGCAGACGATTTTTTCAGAAAAAGATGATTTTTAAAAAATATATATACATGCAATCTATATGAATCATATAAAAGCCTAAAATGTCGGTAATTTGCGAGAACAAGCTGGTCACCAAAGGCGGCAAGTATTGTTGAAATCTGTTTGAAACCAAAGTGTTATAAACAAAAAGTACTTTTCAGATTAATAAATTTCTTATCTGATTAACAATCCCTTCTACATGAAATTAAATCTCCCCCTTTAAATAAAGTCTAATAAATTCGTTGATTTAAAATGCACACCTCTATACACACAAGACTTTCTATATTCCTACAACCAAAGGTATACTGGGATCAAGTCTGGTGGTCGTGAAGTTTATGTAAATTTATACTACTTATCACTCGGTCTTCAGTGAAAGTATACAATATGAATGACTTGACTTCACGTGTAAAATGAGAAGGGGCACAATTCTAAAAAAGATGATGATAGGTAATGCATGTCTCCCTTGCATTGCAGGAACAACGTGTTGACTCAAAAGCGTAACATATAGTTCTGCGATGACTGTATAGATTTTCCAGCCGGATACGTGATAACACTCTTCCAAAAAGTAAGATCCCAAGCTGGAAGACGTGTTGAAACATAAGAAACAATCATGTGAAGAAAACACAATGGTTAGTTCAAATCCTATTCTATGAAAGAGGATTTGACGTCGCCTAGAGAAGGCTATTTTTGCGTACTGATGTCACCATGCAATGAAAAGAGGACTGTATCCGTACACATGGCATTCAGCAATTATTGCGAGTCATATTCTGTTGATGCTGGCACTCATACAGCAGGCGTAGTAACTGGTAAAGTGATTGTATTTTGTACAGATACGCATCCAAGATTTCGGAAATAATACGTCGACGGATATAATATGAAAAACAATTATTCTCCCAATTTCACAATCACTATACTCCAGTTGATGTTTCGGCTGCAATTCTTCTACGACACATTCTACAACATTATGACGGTCAGAGTTCGTGAATGGCCTTCGTGGACGAACTTTCTTCATTGTTTCCTCAAAAATCAGAGTTTTTCTGTGTCTTCATTCCTTTCACCGTAATGCAATAATTATAACTGCATTACGGTGAAAGGAAACTGTTCTCATAGATTAAGTTTAATTACCAGATCTCGATATGGTTACGATAGCATCTGTCGAGCTTGTATGGCGAATCCATTTACCGCCAAGAGTCACACTACTAGTCTGATTTGCATAAAGCAGTATGACGTGCGAGTGCCCATTTTCGGTTACTTTTAGACTTTTATATATGACTTTTTTGGGACTTTTTTATGTTATTATTTGGGCTTTTTTATTTTTTATATGCGAAAAATGTCCAACACCTTTCTGATCTTATTCGCGCAAACCGAACTTTTATTCGAACATTACAATTTTTTATTATGAATATTTGAAGTTTGCCCGTGTTTATGGCAGACCTTGTAATTTGTTGTTCGTTTTATGATTAAATTTTTGTTACTAAAATACTGATAATCAGATTTAAGTATGTGACTATGTTAGGGATAAATTTTAAAATAATTGTAATTTTGAATTTTTGCATAAAAAAGATTAAAAAATCATCGATGGAATCAAAATATTCTAGTAAAGTGACAAAAGGTTTCTAGTAAAGTGACAAAAGGTTTCTAGTAAAGTGACAAAAGGTTTCTAGTAAAGTGATAAATGTGCGTTTTTTTTTTTTGTTTATGTAATATTTTAGGAAGACAGTAAGTCTATGTTTCTGATGTCGAAAATTTGTTCATTACAACTCAAGATGTAAACTACAATTTCGTCGCGTTACAAGCGCCGGAAATTCTGATTCCAGAAGATGTTTAAATGAAAGAAAACATTCATCCTTAAATGTATTAGCTATAATGGACCATGTACAGCTTTATTAACTGGAAAAACTTACTACGAACATCTAATTGAATCCCTTTGACGCTTGTGCTTATTCTGATATGGAATTTGTCTCTGCCTCTCTCTTATGTCTAGTTTTCATCCTTTAATTCAATATATTTTTTTTTCCTCTCACTTACTAAAAATATTATTATCTCTGAAAACGAAAGTAGTTATTTCCCAATAATATTCCTCTAATAACAACCTAAAAAATCGTTTTAAGAAACCTGTGTTATGCAAGCCTGGAAGCAAAGCCACCAAATAAAGATATACGCATTTCCACCCGGGCTCTCCGTACTATAATGTCATATCGGCTGAGATGGGCACTTTTCTATTAAAACACTGCTTCATTTATTTTGCGACAGTATATTCTATAAAAGAAGGAATGTTGGGCATTTATGAAATATATATATATACAGTGGCTCCCAAATTTGAGTATACACTATACTTTTTCTTTTTTAATTTTCTTCTTTTTGATATTAACATTCCTATTAAGGGCTAATATTTATAAGAACGACAAAATATACATTAACAAAAGTATTAGGCTAAAAAACAAAACAGAGGAAGGAATAATATTATTACTACAGTCATTTTTATGTCAAAGTTGCAAATTCCAAAGTCACAAAATTGAGTATACATACACCTTATAAAATATGCGACTTGACTACCATTATTTATTTTCAAATGAATAAGCAAAATAGTTTTGTTACTTTAATTGGCAGTCATTGATTTCCAAACGAAAACAAACGTTTTGGTCATCATAATGAGCTCCAGAAATGAAACAAATGTTGAAATTCGGAAATTAGTTATTCGATTGTCTGAAGATGGTACATATCTATGAGAAATTGCAAGGGAAATTCAACACAGTCACGGATGCGTTCAAAAATTATCCAGAAGTATAAAATGTATGGACAAATTACTAATAAACTTGGAAGAGAAAGAAAAGAAATCCTCAGTGCCAGGACCAAGAGAAGAGTTATTCGAGAGGTAACAAACAACCCTAAGGTAAGTGCTACAAAAATTGCTACATCTACTTCAAGAACAATTGGAAAATGTGTTTTTGCAGAAACAATTCGAAGAGTAATCCAAAAAGCAAATTATAATGGTCGCGTAGCCAGAACAAAACCATTCATTTCCAAATTAAATCGAAAGAAAAGAATTTCATTTGCTAAAAGTCATATTTCAAAGCCCCCTGACTTCTAGAATCAAGTAATATTCAGTGACGAAAGTAAGTTCAATGTTTTTGGTAGTGATGGTTTATGTTATGATTGGAGAAAGCCCGATTCTGAACTTCTTCCTAAAAACACCAATCCTTCTGTCAAGCATGGAGGTAGTTAGTTCACTTCTTGTATGGGGCTGTGAGTCAGCAAAAGGAGTGGGAAATTTTGTTTTCATTGATGGACAAAATTAAATATTTGGATATGTTGAAGAAAAATTTAAAACAAAGTGCCCAGAATTTGGGTTTAGGGTCAAGTTTTCTGTTTCAACAAAATAATGACCCGAAACATACAGCTAAAATAGTTAAGTTATGAGTGTTGTATAGTTGTAAATTGCAATTACACACCCCTCCTCAATCTCCAGATCTCAATGTGATTGAAAATTTGTGGGCGCAATTAGAAAAATCAGTTCAAAAACACGATATTAGAGGCAAGGAACACTTAAAAAGAGTATTAGAAGGAAAATTGTCGAAAATATCCGGCCAAACAACTCTAACTCTTGTCAACTCAATGCCACACTGTTTACAAGCTGTTCTAAATGCAAAAGGATATGCAACAAAATATTAATTTATCTTTTTTTCTTTTTGTTGACAGATTTTGCTAGATGTATACTCAATTTTGTGACTTTGGAATTTGCAACTTTGACATAAAATTGACTGTAATAAAAATATTATTGATTCTTCCGTTTTGTTTTTTAGCCTAATACTTTTGCTAATGTATATTTTGTCGTTCTTATAAATATTAGCCCTTAATAGGAATGTTAATATCAAAAAGAATAAAATTAAAGAAGAAAAAGTATAGTGTATACTCAATTTTGGAAGCCACTGTATATATATATATATAAACTTAGGATTGCAATCATCATCAGTCTGGAAAACAACGAAATTTCCTCTCTTGCATGGGAAAATTAGATGTTTCTAACATAAAGTAATTTGGTGCTTTGTTTAGAATAGCAAAGAAAACTTGCGTATGTTTTTCTCTTTTCCTCTCTCACAAGCATACTAACAATCTACATTAAGTGTAAGGGTCATCTGATCAATCTATTGGTCTGAAAATAGATGGTGCCAAGGTAAGATTTTTTTTTTCTATAATAGCCAAGCAGACTATCGCTAAGCTACCATATCAGCCTTGAATTTTCCAAACAAAATCGGAACTCATTGCCATTTTGATAGTTTGCATGCTGCCTTTATTGCTGACGGTTGAATCAAGCCTTTATTGATTTACATTTAGAATTATTATTTTGCGTAAATGCATCATATTTTTTGCATATTCTCTTTTCTTTATGCATTTAAATTTTCCATATACTTTGTGTGCTCTCTTTTACTGAACTCGTATATTTTTAGAGGGGGTGCTAACGCTGAAAGTTGAAAAATGCTTAAAAAACCCCCGAATAAATCCACATTCTGTCTATGTTCCAGAAAGAAGTATAAAACACTTGGATTGGTATTATTCGGGTGAGAACAGATATGTTTAATAAGTATTGTAACATTTTTATAATGTTTAATTTGAACGAATTAAAAAATTCAAATTAATTTACTTCGGAGGCTTGCTTAAGTTCCGTATTTGAATTATTCTCAAATTTTATAATTTCACTCCCATGGAATAATATTTTTGGCTATTTTTCATAGGTTTTTAAAAATTTCTTTTATTAGATATTTTGAAAGTTTTAATGCTTTAAATATGAGGCAGTGGTAGGTTTCGGATCTTTTACTGTCACTTTGTTTGTATGATAGGATTTTCGGCATCTCATTTTATATTAAATCATCTTTTTCTTTATTAATCTTTACTGATCTTCTATTAATTATAAAATATTTCGGCAGATTTTTTAAATTATAAGTTAGTACAATACTTTATAATAATATTTAATAAAGTACAATACTTTATCCAAATTTGTACTACTTCCGGAAAACTTATACCGTGAAAGTAGCTAAAGATGTGTTTATACCAGCTTACGTTACTTCTATGTACCAGCTTTGGCTACTCAAATTTTATTTTATCTAATAGTTATTTTAATGAAGAGCATAAATGAATACAATATCAGAATATTTTTTAAAAATTTTACAAAATTATACACTTTTATTTAGTCTTATTGGAAGGGCATGTAATAGTCAACAAACAATCAAAATAATGTCATCTTATTTTATTAAGGATAAAAATTAATTAAAAACAATCGACATACTAGACTACAACAAATACTGTCTAACAACAAGAAGAATTTGGTGATTATAAACTTATTCAAACTAAGAAGTTTTGATTAAAAACCAAGAGTCTGAGTAGTCATTGTGAATATAAAATCTAAATGAGAAATGAAAGCTCTTATGCTATATGCAGGGCCGGCCATCTGGAGGGGGGGGGAGATGCTGTGCACCGGGGCATCGCGATTGATGGGCCGGCTGTGATCAAGAATTAAAATAGTATTATGAACAATAATAGCGTTTACTCATACTTGAAAGTATACGTTTGTTTCCACGTGACTGGCTGAGCTTCGACTTACGCTTTTATTGGGCTACGATTGGAGTGATACCTATAAAAGGGGGGGGGGGAGAGTTCATTTATGAATAAGGAGATCCCATTCAGACTTGTTAAGACATGCGGCTCCCAGAAGTCGAGGATGAGGTTGGGTTCGAATGGACTTGTAAATCCTCAACTATCTACTTTTTTTTTCTACATCTAATGTAATATATTTTATGTGTGCATCTGTGCATATTTTTTATATTTAGTTGTTGAAACGAAAGTTAAATTAAGCGATCAACTCTTAGCAATGCACACGCTGTATTACTTCTTCACCGGCCACGACCGGAATAAGAAGAATTAAGGAAGAAGTTTAAATGGAGCAGTCGGTGGATTTGAAAATATACGAAGTTTACAGTATATATTACAGTACAGTACATACAGTATTATAGTCTAGTGAAAGTGTGCAAATATTATTAATATAAGGTAAGTAGATTTACAGTAACTTATCTCATTTACTAGGTAATAGCGTATAGTATAGCATATATTAATTTGATAATTCATTCTATAAACTGCTTGATGCTATTAGATATAATTATGTCCCTGCCAATGAAATATCGCTCTGGGCGTCAAAAAATTATTCAGAAAAGAAAAAAAGAAGAAAAGCTAAACTTCATAAGAAGTCACAAATAGATCATTTTTCTTGGCCTCGAAGTAATTCTGGAAAAGAAATTGCTTCAACTTCAGAAATTACAATTCAAACTTCAACTGGGGAAGAAATTTCTACTCCAACAACACAGTCTTGCAAAGAAAATGTTGAAACGGTGCAATTTGTTGAAGAACCGTGTGTTTATACAAATATGACCGAATCAGAAAATAATGACGGACATGACAATAACAAATACAATCAAGCGAGTATAGATGATCCTGGTTTATGGTCAAGTATTAAAACTGATAAATTTAGAATGTTTTGTGTTAAAGCAGACCTGTGCAACACAAGGGAATTTTTGATAAAAATGCTAGAGAAAAGATAGATCATTTTCCACTAAGTACTATTTTTAAAAAAATGCCAAATGGCGAAACTCACTTCGCAGATGGTTAATTTATTCAAAAACGCAAGACTTTGTGTTTTGTTTGTATTGTATAATGTCTTATTAAAGAAGAATACATGGTCAAACTACACGATTTATAGGTGGCTATAATAACTGGAGAAAACTGTCAACTGTAATCCAAAATCATGAGCATTCTAGTTGTCATTTTAATTCGTTTATTGTTTGGGAAGTATTACTAAAACGACTAAATTTACGTTCAACTATTGGTAAAACAAATCAAGTTAAATGATTCTATTTTTTTAATCTTCCACTTCGATGAAATTGCGAAATAAAAGGATAGCCTAATAATGGAAAATTTTTATGTTTGATAGAATTATTAAGTAAATACGACCCTGTGCTAATGGATCATATAAACAAAATTATAAATTCGAAAAATAGAATTGTGCATCATTTAGCACATAGTTCAAAAGAACAAATTATCTCTGCATTAGGAAATGAAGTCCTTAACAAAATTAATCATCATATAAAAGCAGCCCTGTACTATAGTATTCAAAGGGATTTTACTCCTGATATTTCTCATAAGGAACAAACTTTAGTCATTATTAGGTATGTAAAATTTGAAGAGAAAAGGTTGACTATAAACGAGTCATTTATAGAGTTTATTGAAGTAACTGATGTGACTGCAAAAGGACCAACAAAAACTCTATTGAAAAGATCTACTTAGCTTGATTTAGATATTATGAACTGTAGAGGGCAAGCATATGGCAGCGGTAGTAACATGAAAGGGAAATATAAAGGAGTGCAGTCTAGAATACTTTTTCTAAAACCACATGCAATTTGTTTCCTGCCTGTCACATTCCTTTAATTTATTGATTTGTGATGCCGCTTCCTGCAGTATATATAGTAAAAAAACTTTTCGGGATATTACAAAGTTTATATTGCTTATTTTCTGCAATGGGAAAAAGATGGGAAATTCTGAAAAGCATTTCAACATTACTCTTAAACCATTATTTGGCATTCGTTGGGAAGCCAAAATAGATTAGTTGAAAGCAGTGCATACACATTTTGAAGGATTTTGTAGTGCCCTAGAAGAATGTATTGATGTTTAAATGATGTAAGTAACGATAATAGAGCGGTATCCGAAGCTAAAAGTTTATTAAGTGCAAGAGATGTCATTTATTTAATGTTTAATAGTATTGTTTGCAATATTTTCCAAAATTAACATTATTAATAAACTATTTTAAGCTGAAATAATTGTTCTCGACTCGGCTTTCAATCCAGTCAATAAATGTAAAACTGAAATCCAAAATTTAAGAACAATCTTTAACACATTTTTCGACGAAGCAAAAGTGCTAGAACATAATTTGAACATTTTCCTGAAAAACGAATTCGAAAAAGAAAAAGATTATGTTGTGAAGTTATAAAAAAACCCAGTAGGGGAATATAGATGTTATTTTTTTAACACTGAAATTGGTACTATTATTGTCCAAATAGAATATGGGTTTAAAAGTATACCAAATATACTATTTGGTATACTTTTCTGATTTCAAATTAATCACTAATATAACAACTTTAGAAAAATATGAATTAGAGAAATGAAATGTTCCAAAAATTTTGTAAAGTTTTATAACA
The DNA here is from genome assembly GCF_947563725.1 of Argiope bruennichi. NCBI lineage: Eukaryota > Metazoa > Arthropoda > Arachnida > Araneae > Araneidae > Argiope > Argiope bruennichi. The sequence goes on along the minus strand of NC_079153.1, from coordinate 39,454,365 downwards.
TAGATGTAGATAAAAACCTAATCCAAGAAATTTGTTTGTTACAGGATTTGATTTTGAATGAAAGAGATGTAAATAACGCACAAGACATATTGCAATGCATACTAAATAATAATTATAATGAGTTATTTTTAAACATATTAACTGTGTTAAAACTTTTCTTTGCGTTGCCAGTTAATACAGCAAGTGCTGAGCGCTCTTTCAGCAAATTAAAATTAATAAAGAATTATCTCCGGCCAAGCATGTTTTCAGAACGCTTAAATGCACTTGCTATATTAAGCATCAAAAAAACAAATTGTAATTTTTTGAAGTGAATTTGATTGAAGTTTTTTTGAAATGAAAGTTTTTTTTTTTTTTGAAGTAAAAAATATTGTGATTTTTTTTGAAGTTTTTAACGTATTAGCTTGTAATGAAATTTTGTGGCATTAAAACGCAAAATCAAAAATTAAGTGTGTAGTTTTGTCAAACTAAATAAAAAGTTCATTATTTGTTTCATACTTGAGTAGCCTCTTAGCCGATGCAGTTCCAAAGAACTGCATCGTTGCCCAGGGAACACCACGTGGAGGTGGGCTACTTTTGTTCCCCGCCCACCCACCCTCCATCGCTGCATCCGAAGACAGTTCTGATCTGAAAACTGCATCGGGCAGCCGACGACAGTTTTGATGTTAAACTGCGTCCTTCTGCGACCGGTATCTCACTGGAATATCCAAGGCTAAGCAGAACTGGTAGATCGCAAAGGATTCTACCACTGGCACTCCGACAGGAGCCATCCGTGCAGGCAAACCCAGAGCAGAACACAGCTTGTAGACCGTATAGGATTCTACAACAGGGATATCTAACTTCTGGGTTGCAGATGGAGCCAGTTTCGCTGGAAGTTCTAAAGCCTGGCAAATCCTAAATACCGTGTAGGAGCGAACCACTGGGACGGATTCTACTCTAGTCGCAGGTGGATCAGATGGTGTATCAACATCTTGATCCAAATCGGGATCGAAAAACAGATCTCCGATTGAGGGTAAGTGGGGGAACATGTAATATTTCAACAGTTCCCAGATCATCCATAGGAAGATCCATCCAATGATGGCCGTAGCCTCATTGAAATGTTCAAAAAACGCACTAAGCATAGCTCAGCAAAAAAAAAAAAAGTCACACAACGATCAGTTGCAAAAAGAGAAATGATTCTTAACAGAGCAGCAGAAGGTGGATTCATTGTTTCATCTATTATATTGTTTGTATTTTGTGCCTTTGTTTAACATTAAACAGTAGTATTTCTGCTAACAACAATAACAAGAGTGATTGTTGAAACCTTCTGCATCCAATAACAACTGAAATTTAACCACTGATTATTACTAAGTTAACAATGGAATAAATCTAATAATCAAGCATAGAATACTAAAGGGGGGGCAAAGAGGGGAGTTAATATTTAATTATATCATGTGGGTTTTAATTTATATATTTTTTTCGAAAACTAACTAGATTTTTTATGAGGGACTTAAAACGAATACTATCGATCGAGATTGAAATTGATTAAAATTTCTAAAAAATGTGTTGAGGAAAATTTGAGAACAAATTTCTTTACTTAATATGTTAAGAAATAAGTTTCTGCCCTGTGCTATATTTGAGGTAAATTGCCATCTCATAATAATTAGTTAAACAAAAGAAGTGGAAGGTAAAAGAAAAAGAGAAGAAACGCGCAAAATTATGCTGAAAGATAAAATTCACGCGAAACTAATGCAGGAAAAACATCAATTCAAGAAGCATTAATTTTCAAAATCTCTTACATGAGCATTTAGTGCTTCGTAGAATAATGAAGAAAACCGAATATGCATTTTGGACGCTATTTTTCAACCAAATGAAACCCAAAATTCCATTCTATTTTAATGATAAGATCAATTATCAGATTAAGTCGCTGTTACTACGTTTGTACACTTGTGAACGAGCAGATCGACAGACGATCAATCCAAATTTGAAATACATTAGCTGTTAAATCGCCGGCACCTGGCCTAGGGGTAGCGCGTCTTCTTGTGATCTTGGCGTCTCGGGTTTGAGTCCTGGTTCGAGCATGGTTGTTCTTCCCCTTGTGTTCTATCTGTGAGGTGTCTGAAAGAGCCCCCCTGAACAAAAGGGGTTGTGCAAGCGAGTGTATGAGTGCCATTTTCATATGAACTGGAAGTCAGATTTCTGCACTCGGGTGCTTAGGGGGTTTTACCCTCAGAAACTACTGGACCCCTCTTTCCATTGTAAATGCGGACACGATATCATCAGATGTTAAATCTGTACATCAAATATTACTCATTTAACGTTCTTCATTTTATTGCTATCGTGTTAAATTACTTGCGGACCAGCAAACTAATAAATTTCCTGTGAATGCACTTTGTTCAAAATTTCATCCATCAAGCTGAAAACGCTTTTGAATAATTGTATTCACTCATAGGTGGGATTTTATTTAAAAATAAGTTTCTCAGATACTGGGAGATCTAAAACGTGCTGATTCGTCAAAATATGGAGTTATTATGGAGTTTAAGAACTATTACAAATGCAAACTATAAAACTATACTCAAACCATTATTTATAAACTACATTTTTTAACTATTATAAGTCCTGGCTAGGCAGATCGTCAACCCATTCTTATTTGATTGGCTGTTGACGAGTTTTCAGAGAGTTGGCTCGATTTTGTCACGTTTCGCAAGTAACTGGACATTAATCTCAAGTCTTACCGAACCTTCACTTAAATGTGTCTTACTATAAAAAGTATCCAGAAACTGAATTGAAGCTTCAAGTGGCACAAATGATACTCAAAACCTGGAAAGTGAAACGCAATCATTCATTTTGTTAAAATTTAATAATATGGAATGTATTAAATATAATTAGTATTTTATAACTTTTTTTTTCATTTTCTGTTAAACTTATCTTTAATTAGGAATCTGTCTTATACATGAAAAAACTTAATATTTTGAAGAATGGTGATATAAATAATTTATATACCTTCTTCCTATATTCAATCTGTAAGCTTTGTACATGATTTCAGTCTTATATCCTTAGAAACCATAAAGACGACAGAAAAATTGAAATTTATTGTAAGTGAGAGATTAAGAGCTATTGAAGGAGTTTGCGTAGCTGTCGTCAGGCTTGGTCACAAGACACAAAATATGAATTAGAGAAATGTTCCAAAAACTTTGTAAAGTTTTATAATACAGATGTAGATGAAAACCTAACCCAAAAAATTTGTTTGAACGCGATTTGATTTTGAATGAAAGAGATCTAAATAACGCACAAGATATATTGCAATGCTTACTAAATAATAATTATAATGGGTTATTTCTAAATGTATTAACTGTGTTAAAACTTTTCTTTACGTTGCTAGCTACTACAGCAGGTGCTGAACGCTCTTTCAGCAAATTAAAATTAATAAAAAATTATCTTCGGTCAAGCATGTATTCAGAACGCTTAAATGCACTTGCTGTAGTAAGCAGCGAAAAAAAAAATTGCAAAAAATTGTAATTTTTCTGAAGTAATTGATATATAAGCAAAAGAAAAAAAAATCACTCATTAAATAAATATGCATTAATAAAATACGTTCATTTTGTATTTATTTATTTATTTTTTTGCTTTACAAGAAAAAAAAATTAGGGCTATTTTAAATTTTATTACAGCTATTTTAAATTTCAAACGATATTTCTACAATTATTTCTTCTGCCGCAGCCACCCGCCGGTTACCAGCTAGTCTAAAATAATTTTTAAATAAGGATTGTTATAAAAAGCACAAATTAAGATGCATTTCGAATCCGAAGTGAATAAGCTCGCGTGTACAGCAAACATTTTACATAATTCGGACACGAACAATGTAGAAAGCGGAAAAGATATAAGAATATTGTAGTTTCTTGAGAAAGTTGGAGAAAATATTTTATAAGAATATGTACAAATTTATTATTTTATGTAAGATATGAAAAATGCACTACTTTAACATTAGACTTCCCATGCATTTTTTAAAAAAATTTAAGATTTAAAAAGCTAGTGTATTTTGTTAAAACAACTAGATTTTGAATATGAACTTCATTTTTAACCACATGTTCTTTTAGTTAAGTACTTTTTTCCCTCGAAGCTGTTGCAAACTTATTCCTCCCCAAAAGTGAAATTTATCCTCTAATTTGCGTCCATTAGTTTTTCTTAACATCTTCGTGTACAATGACGAGAATAACTAAATTAATTTTTAGTTTTAAATCTGCAATTAAGTGAAAGTATTAAATAATTTAAAATGCAAAAATCACTTGAAAACGCATTATTACCTCAAATGCCCTGATATTATTCTAGGAATTAAAATAATGATAATTGTCCCAAGATGAAAAGATAATAAGATAAATTGTTATTTCAAGCGTTAATGTATTATAGATAAATACTCTGTGAATAACTATTTTAATCATTCTTTTATCAAGAAATCTTTATACAAAGACTATGAAAAGTTTAAAAGTACCTGAAATTATACAGTTTTTGCCGCGAAGAGTAATTGAAGAAAAAAATGAAAAAGAAAATTTAAAAAAATACGTTTCCCCCATTACATAGTTATAATACTGAATACAGAATCTGAAGGATTTAAGTAGTAATTTATTTTTTAAATATTTAGTGCTACTTGGGTAAGCTCTCTTAATGTAGCTTTATTTATTTCGTCCGTTGCAGTCGGTAATATTTCTTTAGCGTAATAATTGCAACCTGATGAATTAGAATGCAAAAAACAGATATTTTACTGTTAAATAAACTTAATTTACAATTATACAATTTATTTATTCCAGTAATTTATAATGAGTTTACATAATTTGGCTACAGCAAAGTAACTCTTATTAGCATGCATATTGATCAAAAATGTCGAGAGAAGGATTGTTTTATTAAATTTAGTTCGGCTATTAAATGGATTTTAGTCAGAGAATCCTCACAGTGAAATAAATAAATTTACCAATTCTTTACCGAGGAAGTAAAAATCAGATGAATAAAACAACGACTAATTTTAGAAGTATTATTCATTGAATTCTGAATTAAAGAAAACTACTCTATCGACCTCTATATGTATAATATAAAAGAATATTTCTCTAATAATTCCATAGGCTGGAAATCGAAATACTCAATGAAAACAATTTTTTTTTCGTAATCTATTATAACACCTTAGTCGAAAAACAAAAAAAACATTCGACAAAAATGCGACATCTTATTCATTTTCCAGCTTATTGATTATTCTGTTAAATATAGACCAACTTAAACGCTGAATAAACGACAATTAAATCAGATGTCTGAAAATCTGCCCATTTAATGTCGCCGACATCTATCGCATTGAATTCACTTTCTGTCCAAAACGTGGCGACAGAATGTGCTATCTCATTCGCCTTGTCGTGTATACTGCCACAACTAGTGTAATTTGTAAGCTTGATGATCGACATTTTAATCAAATGTCTAAAAATCTGCGGCTTTTACGTCTTCGATTTTCATCGCATCTTATTATGTTCATAGTCGGCCGATTAAAAATTGTCGACAAAATGCACTATGATCTTGTCGATGTCTTATTCATCTGTCGGCTATATGCAGAATGTAGTGCACATTATAAGGTGAATGAACGATATTTGAATCAGATATGTAAAATTCTGCTGACTTAACGTCTTCGACATCCATCATATTTAGTTCTTAGTTCAGTTCATATTCAGTTCTGGCTCAAAATTTCGCCACAAAATGCGCATCTTATTGACATGCCACTGTATCGGTTATTTTGCCAAATATTGTCAAGCCGCTTTAACCGTTACTGGATATTTCGACTGTGTATAATATATTAGCTTTAAGGTGGCTTTTAAATTATCAAATTCGATAATGCTCAACTTTCCACAATCATACCGAAGTGCAGAAGATTTCTACCTAGGAAACTCTCAAACTCTTGCCGATGGGTAGGGAGGGCAATTTGCCCCCTTGATGTCTTTCTAATAATCAATAATTGAATGTGATTAACAATCAATGCCCCCCCCGGATGATTACATTCAAAGTACTAAAAAACGCCATCTTGAAAATCCTCAATCCGATTTTTTAATGGAATGTTATGCAAATATAACGGAACAGAGTTATTAATTATTCCCCAGAATATGGAAGATAGATTGCCAAGGACGTTTTCGAAAAGAGTCTTTTTTTATAATCTGAAACTTAAATCCCTGTTAAAAAAAGAAAAAGAAAAAAAAAAGAAAGAAAGAACAATTTTACTTTCCGGATTTTAGAAAGTGCGATTATAAATTGAGTTAAAGGAAATTCGAAAGGTTTTTTTTATATACAATTCCTAGAGAAATGCACCCTCCGAAGCATTCTTTATCTCCAAGACATATATGTGCCAAATTTGATAGCTGTAGATCACACACATACACACGCACGCACTTGTGTGTTTGATGTTTGTGTGTTAGTGTTTGATGCATTTAAAATGAAACATTGTTAATTAATAGACCTGCTTATGATGAATCTGAAAAAATTTTGTTGTACAAATTCTTGAGATATTACATAAATTAAAAAAAGATATTCTTTAGTGCCCATAAGGTTTAAATGCCCAGTGACTCTGTTTTCAGTAATCATATTACAAAAAAAAGCTTTGTTTCAGTAAAAAATATTATTATATTAATTGCAGATTAATCATTTCCACTTTAATTTAAAGCATAAATTCTACGGGAGCTAACAGAAAATGAGAGATCAGATTACGTTATGACCGAAGGCCTTTATAATATTATGAGTGAATTGAAATTTGAAGTTTTAAAATATTTCAATGAAGAAGCTATTAAAGTAGGAATTACATAAAATATATAATTATTAAAATTTTAACGAGCATTAAGATTGGCGAACCAGCTGGTCGCCAAAGGCGGCTAGTCTTATAATAAAGATGGATATTTCGGGATAGGATATTTCGGTTGGATATTTCGGTAGTCTATACTTATAATAAACTACCGAAATATCCAAGGAACGTTTTAAATAGGCAGGTGACTACATTTGATAAAAAAATTAATTTCGGCTAATAAGTCATCATGATTTATGAATCTTTTTTTTTCACCCAATATTTCGATCAACCGTCAATGAAATTAGAAAAATGGAATCTTTTATAGTATACCTTGTTATATTTGTCTCAAAAATTGATAAGTTATCGAATTTTATCTATCAAACTTTTTTCGTTTTGTAGTAACTGTATTAACTTATATTCTACTAACCAGATAGACTTCCTTTTAATGGATTTTACTTAAAATATGACAGAAATTTGCTAATTTGATATTTATCTAGTATACCAAAGATCGTATACCAAAATGCATTCATTTAGCTCAAAGACCATATACCAAATTTGTATTTCGAAATTTTCAATTTTTTAAAAAAATCATTTATATAGCTAAAAGTATTTTTGAGTTATCTCTGTCACAGACAGAAAGACAGACATTTCCCAAAAGTGTGTTTTTCGAACTCAGAGTGTTCCAAAACCTATAGATTCGTCAAAATATTGAATTCGATTTTTTTTTTTTTTTTTTGGCGATTATAATACTTCGCATATAATAAAGCAAAAATATATAAATAAATACAAGGGGTATCTGATGATTAAGTAGTTCATTTTTCTCACGTGTTTTTCGATTTTCACTAAGCATTATGTTTAAGAAAAACTTTGTGCATATTTTTATAAAAATATTTTTTCCGGTCTTCTTAAAAAATAATAAAATCATCGCATTCTATAGTGCTCTTCTCCGAACGATTGTAAAATGTTGTTCATGCAAGTGAGTTTATTTGCCTAAAACTCGAAACCCTATTCGTTTTTGTAAAACGTATCCAGAAATTTTTCTTTTATGACTACGCTAAAAAATCTATGTTTCGCTAAAAATTTTTTTAAATTTTTATTCTCAATTTCTGAAAAGTTTCTTGTATAAAATCATTTGAATTTAATTTTTACATTCCTTTTATATAGCCACCATTATAAGAGCATATATTCGCTCATTCAGCATGACACGTTACCCAGATGAATCAATAAAAAAGTTGAATGGTTTTAAATTTTTCGAATCAAGATGCTTTGACACTAATTACGCTGAAAGACGCACGAGTATAAAACATCTCGAAATAGCACAGGAAAGTCAGGCCACTCAGGTCTCAGAAGTGGAAGTGAAGAAAATAAAGAAGCAGAGTGAAATTATTTCATTAAAAGTTCCTTATTTAAATAAGACGGAAATTCTCAGAATTTTCAGGATTTTTAATCAGATATATTATCCCCCCCCCCTTCTTTTTGAATCGACAGGAGTTTACAAAAATAAATATATAATTTATTTTTCAGTTGTTTTTTCTCTTGCGCTAACAGTGTCTTATGCATTGATTCTTTTCGTGGAATTATAAATAGAGCATTGTTTACTTTCAAGAAAATTAACTAATCAAGAAATTCTTAAAAATTTTAGATTTAGTTATTTCATTTAATTGAATATTAATATTTATCCAATATTAGGAATTTATAATTTACTATATCCCTGTTCGATTAATGCATTTTCGTTGAAATCGAAATTTTTTATAGGTATTAAAAAGATTAACAGCTTTGTTAAATTTAGAATAGAAACACATTCCTTGTTAAAGTGAGATTAAGGAATTTCCGAACATGCTATATAAAGCTATCACTTAAGTTTCGATCTATATTCTTATAACTGGAATGAAATATAACCATATTGGTTTAGAATAAAATCTCAGGGTAATCATAAACTGCTAGAAGGCACATGGAAAAATTTGAATGACCGAACCACCCAATACCAACACTGGCGGGAACTGTTTGAACCGTCTCCGGCCACGGTACAACCCTTCCCTAAGGAAGAAAGTCCCGTCATTGATGGGAGGAACCAGACACTCACTTTTTCGTGTACCCACAAGGGTGACAAGAAGCAACCACCATGCTGGAAACTTCTCATCCTCAATTACGAGGTGCCCCCTTGTGGGACTAGGTTAATTAAATTTCAAAATTCTCATAAAGTGTAAACTCAAATACAATCAATTTTTTTTATCAGTAAAGGACTGAGAACAGTTTTTTTTTTTCAAATATTTTTGTACATTTTTAACACTAAGAGAAGAAATAGTGCCATTACCAAAATTAAAAAATTTAAGAGAGTAAAAATTTTTACAGAGCAATCCATACTTCATCGGTTTTTCTGAAATATAAAATTTTTTTAGTATAAATTATTTTGAAGTTAAATTAGAGGAATTGTGCTTGACCCCCCAATCGGATTTGTTGTGCCCCTCCCAAGCACATCCGTCGATAATTCTTTGCTTCCGCCGCCATTGTAGATGTCGAAGAACTATATAGTATAGTGTTCGACTATACTTATAATATAATTATATTAGATATTTGTTGCTGTAAATTAAAAATCATTGGAAAAGGCAATGAAAATGTTTTCATTTGGCTCCATATTATACACGTATATATGTAAGCTTATTTTGGTTGAAACAGAATGCAGGTTCGAAGACATTGAAGAGACATTTTACATTTTTAATTTAATTTTAATATCCATTCCGGGAAAGCATACTTATTTACAAGCAGAGACGTGGACAAGGCACGTCCGCCACAGCGCGGCACAAAAGCAGAAGGTAAGGAAGGCACGAAACAAATGATCACTAGTCTTATATAACATGGGACTTCCGGCCACGTGGTGATTGAATACACGTGTTGACCTTTGACAAGGACACCGGAGGGATCATTTTCACTTGACACGCATTTTTGCATCAGCTATGCAAAAATGACGGATGGCGCAGTCATTTTTGCATGGTTTCATATGTGAAATGGGATCAGGAAACAAGAGAACACTTTAGAATGACCCCGACATAGGCCGAATTCGGCAAAAAATTTTGGAAATTAATTTGGATTAAATTAGATATTAAAATATCATTACATATATATTTATGATATAGGGCCATTTGGATCCTTTTAAAATGCTATTAAGCTGGAATTTTGAAAGGTTTTGACATCAAATTTTATGTGGTTATTTCGAGCGAAGATAGCAGAATCATTTTTAAAATAAATAATGCTACTTTTTATGCTGAAGAATAGTAAAATGTTTTTAATAACCCGGAAATTGGGCTTAGTTTTTTTATATAATTAAATCAGTTTTTTTTTTTTTTAAACATTTGGTTAAATTTTAATGAATATTTGATTTAAAACATACTGTATAAAAATATGAATGCAAATTAAACTACATTCTATTGTCAATGAAGACGTACAGATGGCGCCTCGGAGCAAACTTTCAAGTCTTTATACAGTAAACATTCTTGTATTTCTTATGAAGTGAAGATATTAATAGCTTTTATTGATTGAACACAACTGGGAATAAAATATTTCAATCTAGTCGAATTCAATTTTTGGATGCTTTGGTCTATTGGGCGATTCAGAAACAAAGAAGAATTTTAGTTTAATTTTCACATTTTAATTAATATTTTGTATTTTATTAACTTTGAAATTTTTTTATTTATCTATTAAAAATAGAGAATGCTTGACATTTACATTTTGCATAATATTTTTAAGCAGATGTGGGGGTAGAAAATATTTTAATAATTAATTGAACTTAATAATACATACAGAAACACCAGTAACCCAACAGTGTTGCTTTATGGGCTATTGGTGTTATTAATGATTACGTATTATCCCAATCATTCATAGAATTTGCATTTTTTTTAAAGTGTATTTATTTAGCAACTAAGAAAATGGTGTTTACAATTGACCTGCTTGTAGCTTTTTCTCAGCCTAGTGGCCCTAGGCAACTGTCTAATCTGCCTAGCAGGAAATTCGCCACTTCACCGAAGAAAAATTCTACTTGGGCCTAGATTTTCAAATAGGTGAAATAACTACTTCCAGGGTGATTTAACTTTGCTTCATTTACAAGTTTCCAAAGGACGCACATTCGAGCTTATTCATAATTAGAATCAAGTACTATTTAAACTATAAATTATTATTCTTAAACATTTTTTTTTTTTTCAAATTCAGAAAAAAAAAATGCGTTTATCCCAGTTTCCGTTTTTTTTCCCCTTAATAGATTAATAGATAATAATTTTCCCCTCAGGCAATTAAACCATCTTTAGATTAAGTTCCAAAAGTTTGTTTAGTATTTTGTTAAGTCCCACAGGAGGAGGGACCTCGTAATTGAGGATGAGAAGCTTCGGGCTTGATGGTTGGTTCTCGCCAGCTCTGTTGGTACACGAAAAGGTGGGGATCTGGCTCCTCCCATCGATGACGGGACGTATTTCCTTAGGGAAGGGTTACATCGTGGCCGGTGATGGCCCTTAGGACTCGACCACAGTTCCCGCCAGTGTTGCTGTTCCGGCGGTACGGTCATTCAAGTTTTTCAATGTGCTTGCCGGTGGGTCGGAATAGTCAGTTTGTGATTACTATTTTATTAAATATTGCATTTAAACAATTCTTTAATTTTTTTTGTGTGCAAAACATTGAAGCTGCCTTTCTTGAAGGTGATCCTCACTGAAATATTTTGTTGGTTTTGATTGTCTTAACTCTCATTATTCAAAAATATTTTAAATAGAAATTAAATTAACAATTTGAAAAATTGAAAAATATCTGGTCTTGAAAGCTGTAACGAGAAAAGAATGGAGATGCAACTTGTATTACCTGAAATTCCTACATGGCTAAATTCAGCTCTAATCTATAAAATTTTTGATATATAAGAGTTGTCCAAATGAAAAGTGGACAAGTTGAAGGAAAAGAACATCTTTATTGGAAATCAAACGAAATTGCCATAAGCTTAGATAGCAGGTCTATGCCCTTGCTGTAGAAAGATGGTGGTTCATTCTTGAAGAAGTCCTGCACAGCTCCCTTCACTTCGTCGTCCGAATGGAAACGTGTCCCCTGTAATAATCTCTTAAGTGGCTCAAAGATGTGGAAGTCCCAGGGTGACAAATCCGGACTATACGACGGGTGTTCCAATACTTCCCAACAGAATTTGTTTTAAGGCCGTTTGGGTTTCGCGGGAGAAGTGTGGGCGGGCATTGTCACTTAGAAGGGCCACTTGTGTGAGAAGGCCTGACCATTTGCTTTTGATTGCTTTCCGTAGTTTCATCAGATTGCTACAGTTTTGTATTGTATTGAATTGATTGAGACAGGAAAGCAAGAGTGGTTCATGGCAGTCAAAAAAATCAGAAACCGTATTACCGCGTGTTGTTCCGATCTGGACACATCCATGTATAGCACGTCTTTACTTTGGATCAGTTTGCTCTATCATCAACAGCTTTCACTGCTGAACGCCCGTATGCAATGCAGATCTCCTACTCGCTCTTTCTACCTTTGTTCGGTGACGCTGCTATAGCTGCAGTTATTTTGAAGCAATCGAAAGTGTTCACTCTTCGTTTGGACAACCCTTATAAATAATTGATTGTTTGAAAAAATATAAACACAAAATAAAAGAGAAATAAATAAATTAAAAGAGCCTATTATTTTAAACTGAAAAAAAAAAAATGCCAGAAAGAGTATTTATATTTGAAAATGGCAAGCTCAAATTCTGAAAAAACGATTTTTTAATAAGAAATACTATAAATTGCTTTAGAGCATATTTTCAAATAATTGTGACATTTTTCCTTAATACTGTTTGTTTATTTTTATATTAATGTTTAAAAGACAAAAATTTTCTTGTCGTTATAGTCGAAAATGTTTTCGGATTCGGAAGTCGAAATGACTCGGAATTTTCAACAAATCTACTTTTTTTAGCTTATATAAAAATGGTCTTAATTTTTTCCCCCTTTTCCTTACGATAAAATCCAAAGGGCAAGATCAAATGACAGGAGAATTTCTCTACATTTTTTGAATTATTCATTTGAAAGTTTTTTTTTTTCTTTTTGCTTTATTAATTCTTGTCAAATTCTCTTGGAATTTGTTGTCAGTGATATTTTTATAGGTTTCTCTGAAGATGAGAGGTTCACTAACGAATATAATAAACCATATTTCTATTTTAAGGCAACAGAATTCCTTCGAAGAAAAAAAATCGCTCCCTTTTTTTTTTCTTCTGTGAAATTAATGGCTGGTGAAGTTTTTTATTTGCCTTGCATCAAACTTTTACTTGGGATTCGTGCACCTTTTTAAATACCTGCTAAAATAATCTCAATACAAAAAGATTTATCATTAAGAGACAAAATTTAAATTAGTATAATATTTTATTGAAAAATTCGAAATCTCAAAGAATTTTCCCTCACGACAATGCTAAAGATAAAGTTTTTGGAACATAAAAATAGTATCCGAAAGTTGATTTGCTTGCGGCACCTCTGCTTGTAAAACATATAGAATTAGAGGGAAAAAAAATTTCCCTTTTTTTTATATATATATAATGATGTCATTTTATCTTTAACTTCTTTCTTACAGTATTTATGATTTAGTCTGCTTTTGTTTCCTTCCAGATTTTTATATCATTTTTTATATGCATTCAATCCTAAATGTGCAATGTCGCAATCATTATCAAGGCAAAGCAATTTTCGTATTTTCTCACTTTTGCGTAGGTCCATATTTTCCCACTTCTGCGTAAGTCCAAGGCCATTTCAACCCTGGGAACTAGAAAAAATTGGCACCCCATTAAAGCCGCAATTAGGATTTTCAGCATCTATGATCTGAAAATACCTATATAATAAGATACCTATATAATCACTGAGCAAAACAATTAATAAATAAATCATCTGCTCTTTGATTGATGCCTTACAATTTTGCAAAACTGTGTCGCTTCAAAATATGATTTTGCAAACCAACTTTTGCCACTCTTAATTTTATATACGTTTAATTTTAACCATTACATTATAAATCAGTGGCAATGGTCTCCCAAAAATTTTCTCGCATATACTGCTATAAAGATGCTATCTCAGAGAACGCCTTGTATAGCACTGATGTACAATAGTTAAGAAATAATAACCTTTGGTGTGAATTTAGCATTTTTATTGAATCTATCTTGTGATCCTTGACATGGCTTAAAGCAATTAATTCCTAGCGTGTTTTAATATTATCCAAAAAAATCAAAACTGTGTTTTAGACATGTTTTTTCTCAATCGATTGAAACAAAAATTTGGCACAGAAATGCACTTGTATCGAAAATTCCCATACCAAATTTCATGTATCTAGTCTATGCGCTTTGGAACTATCACGCTTACATGTTTTTGAAAGTGTATACTAACAGACAGTCGCCCCGTAGTTAGATTTGGCTGAAAATTTGACAGATGACTACAGTAAAAATGTTAAATATGTGTACCAAACCTCATCTATCTAGCTCTCTTCATTTTGTAGTTATCGTGTTAACTTATATTCAAACAGTGTGGCAGACGTGCTTCCTCTGAACAGATTTTATTCAAAATTTGATTAAAAAAATCTGCAAATTTGATGTAAAGACTATATACTGAATTCCAAACATCCGCTTTAACCCTTTCTAGGGCCGTGGGAAGTATGCTTCCCACCAAATTTATCAATCTTTGTATGAAATTATGTAGGTTGGCATCAGTTATGATACATTTTTTTAGTAAGTCAGAAACTTAGATGCTTCAGTTCTTTATCTCAGACAAAATGTGTCTTGATTTGTTACTTAATTATTAATTAACTAAATTAATTAATTCATCAAATTAAATTTATGTCATAAGCTAAATGAATCCCTTTTCTTATTCTAATTTCAAGCCTAAAAATATTTTAACATAATATGAATAGAAAAAAATGGCCCTTTAAAGGGTAAAATAATTTTTGAGTTTCTTTGTCACATACAGACAGACGGACATTTTCCAAAAGTGTGTTTTTCGAACTCGAGGAGATTTGTCGAAATCTCGAGTTCGAATTTTTTGAGGGTTATTGTTACTTTCTCTAATACTATGTATACAAGAGAGTAAAAATTTTAAAATTACAATCAAATAAATGTTTTGATTCAAAATTAGAATAAAATGATTATGTTAAATTCTTGAATTCTGATATCAAAGTGGGCATTTGGCTGCAGTACAAAGAATTCATTTTATGAGACGGCTTTGCTAATTCAGAAGCAACATAATTCAACATAAAAGCGAAACCAGAACAAAATAATTATTAACGAGGGAAAAATAAAGTAATAATAATAATAAAGAAAACAAAAGTGAAATTTGTTGGAAGAGGAGAAAAAAAGGAGGCAGGGGAAGGAGAATCATGCAACTAATATATACCAAGCCTAATCAGATATTAAGCAACTCTAAACCCTTGGCACACAAGAGAAATCTTTGGCTTACTTTTCTCAATTATTGCTTGGTGAATGAGTTTTGATGCCATCTGTGACTAGTGCCCGTGCAGTTACATATTATATACATATGTATCACTTATTGTTTCGTTTTCTGTCTTCTTCGTCTATTTTTTTAATTCTTACTAATTTTTTTTCATTTTCGGCGCTTATAAAATTCTTATTATGAGAATATACCCAAACAGATTTAAAAACGAAAAAGTAAGCTTTTAAAATAGTTCCCAGGTAGTTAAAATTGTTCCCACTCCTACTGCTACCATTCTTCTTCAGGGGTCTGGCTTTTGCAAGCATTTATAAACTCTCCATTTCTCATGCGTGTTAAATTCAACACTACCTAACACAACATCTTTCTCTAAGTATCCTTCATTTAGCATGCTTTAAATGTTTTCAATTTCAGTTTGGTTCTTTGAATTAAATGTTTTAATTATACCCAGTTGTATATTTTCACCCGTAGGAAATTGCTCCGTTTTTTATGGCACATACTTTTTGTTCAGTTCAGTTATATTAATGACCCGTTTTAAAGCAATACTAGGGCTATTTGGGGACGGACCTCATAATTTTGAACTTTGGTCAGATGACGAGGGGGGCATGATACCTTATCATATTATTTACTCGATTTTGCTTTTGATTGTATGTTTGGATATTATTTCTCAGACATTTCTTCGGTAATTCTGAAATAAATAAACCCCTAACAATTTGTCCCATATCTTCTACACAGATAACAGGAAAATTAAATTCATAAAGATAAATTTTCCCTAACAATTATATCTTTATAAGCATACAAAATGTATTTGTTGCTCATAATTTTGGTCATTATATTTTTTTCTCTGCTTTCATAATCTTTCAAAATTAGATTTCCGACGCTTCTGCTTATCGTAGAGTTTAAAATAAGATTAAATAAATAGATGATAGACATTGAATATATCAAAACATCACTTTCTAAAAATTTGAAGTTTCGATATACCTTATAATTTCAAGAGGTTTACTTTTCCTAGAAGACCAAATCTTTCATGCCGCTTTTCAAATCCATTATTTGCTGTGTTGCATGCTTTTTCTTCAACTTTACTGTAAACTAGCTGATATACTCGAACTTTCTCGGAATAAAAAATATTTTCAAGTCTAAGTGTTTCGAAGAATTTAATCTTCATAAAACTATCTTCCTTTATTTTCGTTTACTGTCTCACGTATCATCTAATCCTTCGGCCAGCAGCTAAATCCCTTACTACTTTTTGTCTCCAAACTTTTATACACTTTCCACGAATCTAATAATCCTTAAGATTCCATTTTCTTTTCCCATCATTGCTTTAGGGTTAATAGAAATTTCTTCATATCGTGGCGTTTATTCCTATAACTCATTCTGCGCGGGAGAAAAAAATATTTAAAAAAAAATATTCCTTTTTTTTTCTTAGAATTCCTTTCTTTAATAGGAATGGGATTCAGTTACTTTGAAGTACACATCGATTAGGATCATTTAAAAATGTATGAAAATGAATCGAAACAACGCATAATAATAATTAAATAACATCACTGACATACAGCGAAAGCTGGAAATAAAAGCGGAAATAAAATTTCTGGCATGAAACAAACAAAGAAAAGAAAGCCATGTTTTTATGGTAACTTGACTAGTGGCGGGGTGGGAACCAAGAGAAGTTTTCCAAAACTTTCTCACATAATCTATATTTATATAAAATTCAATGTGTGTGCGTGTGTGTGTTAACACTCTAGAGGCCAGACCGTTCGCCCTACAGCTACCACATTTGGCACGTGTACACCTTGGAGGCCAGGAATGTGCACCTCGGAGCGATTCTTTGCAATTTTTAATTAGAATTTTAATTAATTAAAATTAAGCGAAATTTCGACGTTTTTCAGCGATAACTTTCGAAAATAATCTCACAAGACAGATTTTCACACCAAGTTAAAGGTCAAAAAATTATCTTTTTAATGATACCAATGTTTTAAACTATAACTTAAATTTCTATTTTTAATGAATTTTTTTTAAAAAAATATTTTAGCCATATTTTTAAAAATTTATTTAGCACGAAATAAAAATAAAATTTAATCTTCATGAGCATGACAAAAAATTAGCTCTTATCACTATGTTGCCCTCACACTGAAATAGTTCTGATTAAAAGTAAGTTGTGGTGGAATGTAGGTTATTATGATCCGTGAAGACTATGTTTTCTGAAACATTTCTTTAATAATCACATTCACGCTTAACAAACACAAACACAAGACATTCACGCGCGAAGCTTAACAGTACAGGATATCATATCACTCTCATTACAATTGCAATGTTCTATGGAATGGCATATGGGATGGCCTAATCAGGCATCGCCAAAAGAGAAGATATGAGTATTGCAACTGCTACATCCTCCTCCTACACTGCCTAAGACCGTCCCGCTGAGGTAGTGTGATGTTGGATTATTTGGCGTTTGTCCCAGGATTGTCATTAGCTTTAGAAGGTTGTTTGGGAGGTCGACTTCTTTTCCTTAAAGGCGACATCACATGAGATTCTGTGTCACATTTCGAAAAGGTGCAAGAGCTGATGCATGGTATACACTTGAAGGTTCGTCAGGTTTACGACAACTAGCTATTACGAAAGACGAAGGTGATTTCTGGGATAGAATAATATAAGGTCCATCTTCCCTTGGCATAAACTTTTCAGTTTTGGTTTGATTCGCTTTACTTAATGGGTGAAGCTTTACCCAAATTAAATCATCAGGTTTATAGTTAGGGCTTGGTTTACGGGATTTATCTGCATATGCCTTTCGACGATCTTGATTTTTCTCGATATTTTCTTTATGAATGACAGACCGTAGATCAGTAGTAACATCATCTGAAGTACTTAATTCTCGACCAAAATTGAGATAAGCTGCAGTGCAATCAGCAGTTTTGCATTTTGCAGTGTTCAATGCAGATCTAATAGCTGGTAATTTCTCAATCCATAAGGTATGGTTATTACCTATTATGATTGCTAAACGAAGTTTCAAGTCTCTGTTTTTACGTTCAACAGGATTTGCCTGTGAATGGTAAACAGAAACTAGACTTTGATTAATATTTAATGTATAACACAATGGTTGCATGATGGCTCCAACAAACTGTGTACTATTGTCACTTATTAGACGGCGCGGTAATCCATATCTTAAGAAGACTACATTGAGTAGTGTTAAGGTACATTCTTTAGCAGTAGCTTACTTTAATGGGAATAACTCAACTCATTTTGTTGTGTAATCTTCAACGATGAATATCCATTTCATGCCTTCACTCGTTTCTGGTAAGGATTCAAAAAGATCGATAGCTGTGCTTTCAAAACGTTGAGCAGGAACAGGTGTCTGTAATAGAACAGCAGGTTTCTGGTTCGTTGCCTTTATCTTATGCAATCTGCACAATTTTTGAGATAATCGGCACTATATTTCCTCATGCCTGTCCAATAGTATCTGGGTGATATTCGAAAAAAAGGTTCCATCAGCTCGGTAATGAGCAGCTGTAAGAGAATCATGGTGGAATTTTAAAATTTTTTATCTTTCATGAAATAGGACAACTAACTGAGCTTCTTCACCTTCAGAGTGTGGAAAGTAGAGATAGAGTACTCCTTGATTTAAGACATATCCTCCTTGTGTACAATTTGCAAAATCAACACTTGGGTCAATATCCTCAAATCAATCTATGATCTTCTTGAGTTCAGGATCTTTCAACTGTTCAGTTCTAAGTTCAGCAGCTGTTCTTGATGAGACATCAATAACAATCGTTTGTAATTCACAGGTTTCTGTATCATTGCATTCAGGTAGAGAAAGCATGTCAACCACAACGTTGCATTTGAATGAAAAATAATCGATTTTCAAGTTGTAAGATTGAATCTGAATTGCCTATCTGGCTAACCTTCCAGTGGGTGACGATAAAGTCATTAAACACTTTAAGGGTTGGTGATCAGAGGCTACTGTAATATCTGCACCCTCCTTATAACCACGAAATTTATTCAAAGCCCATACAACAATTAAAGCTTCTCTTTCAGTTGTCAATTCTTTTCAGCAGAGCTCAAGAGTCTACTGGCACATTCTATTGGTCTTTCATCGGCGGGACTTTCTCCCTGTAGAAGAACTGCACATAGGGCGTAACCACTTGCATCCGTCCGGATGATAAAATGTTTCGTAGGATCAACTTATTTCAATACTGACGGAATTACCAAATATTGCTTTAGAGTTTGAAAGACTTGTTGCTCTTGTTCACTCCATTTCCAAACAATATTCTTTTTTGTCGATTTGCTAAGAGGTTTAGCAATATCTGAAAAATTCAGGATTAACTTCCGATGCCATGAACAGGTCTGGAAAAATGATTGTAACTGCTTAACATGTCTTGGGCAGGGAATGTTCTGTATTGCTGCAACTTTATCTTGATCTACTTCGATTCCTTTAGGAATTATCCACAATCCCAGATATTACAATTTACATTTTTCTCTATTTACACATAATTTAAACTTTCGGAGTCTTTCGAAGACCAACTTCAAGGCTTGATGTTGTTCAAAAGTTTCGGACAGTAGAAATATATCATCTAAATAAACAAGAATGTTCACGGTAGGGTGTCCATTTCCGAAATGGTCCATAAACTGTTGAAGTGTAGCTGGGGCATTTCTGAGATCTAAAGGCATTCTTTTGTATCGAAACATATCAAAAGAGCATAAAAATGCAGTTTTGCCCCTATCAGCAGGATTGACTACAATTTGGTGATATCCAGTCTTTAAGTCAAGCGTAGACATAAAAGCAGTGCATTTTGCATCATGTAACAATGTATCCACACCCGGGAGTGGATATTTGTCAGGTTTGGTTATAGCATTTAGTTTACGTTAATCAACACACAATCTAATAGTTCCATTAGGCTTGCGGACTAAAACTATCGGTGCTATATACGGCTATTCGCACTCTTCTATAACATCATTGGTTAAAAGTTCGTCAATTTCTTTGTTTAAGAGCTCGTTCTATTTTGGCGACAGTCTGTGAGATGTAAATGCAATTGGTGAGTTGTCACCTGTGTTAATAAAGTGTTTTGCATAATAAGTTGGCTCTCACCTCTAGTCGGAAAATATCTTCATTTTCATTAAGCAAGACAGTTAAGCGATTTCTAGATTCTGCATCAAGATTCTGTCCTTCTTCTTGGCGTAAGCAAGGATTATTAGTCTCAGGTGCGACAGAATTGTTTTGCACTGAACTATCACTTGTTATTGAATTCGTCGGACAAGAACTATTAATTATGTCAACGGGACTATTATTTGTTAGAAAGGGAATATCTTTAGCAAAGGGTAATCTGCAGTTCGGTTTATCACTAAAATTCCAGAAATTGTTTTGCATGTCCATCACAATTCCTGATTTCCTCAAGAAGTCAACTCCGAGGAGAGTACGATTTCTTTTAGCATGTCCAGAAAATGTAAATCAGTACGGAAAGTTCGTTCATGAACTGAGATCGGCAATGTAGTTTTTAAAACAACTGATGGATTGTTGACCATCAGCCAGAGAGATAGCAGGGTCAATTTCTGTGAATTGCTGTCCACGCTTCTTTAAAAAATTAAACATAATTTCTCCACCAGCTGACTAACTGGCTCCAGTGTCAGCAAACTGTTCCTGTAGCTTCATATACTTCAATGGCAAGTAAGGCTACAGGAGAGGTAAAACAAGTAAACATATGTATGGCATTAACCTAAGCATTGTCTTTCTTTGAAGGATAATTTGAACACTTCGATTTGATAAATCCGAGATGGTCGTAGCCAAAACAATAAACAGAATTTTCCACATGTCGTGATGGTCTATAGTTTGAATTAGAAATAGTATTTCTGTGAGTACACGAAGCATCTGATTTCTCAAAGTTAGTGAAATGGGATTTCTTGAAGTCCTACCCATCGGCATTTCTAGAGAATTTTGGTTTGTAGAATTCTTGCGATTTCGGAGGTTTTATTAATTTTTGATGAGGCGACTTTATAGTTTCATAAAAATCCAGCTTTTTGGCTAACAGGACAGGAGCATTGAGTGTTTCCCAACTATCTAAATAATGATTTTTATATTCCAGAGGCCATTTTTTTCTTAATTTGATCATTGAGGAATAGTTTTTTTAATTTGTCAAATGAATTATTTTTCAATTCATTGAGCCAATCTTCAAAGTAAGTTCGAAGCTCGAAAAAGAAATATTTTCAAGTGGAATGATCACGTTTCTGATTAGGATTTATACAAAAAACGACTTTTTGAAAAACCGGTTTTCGAATTCCATATTTCCAAAAAAACCGGTTTTAGCCGGTTTTTGAATTTTTGTCAAAAAAATAGAATATGGAAAAATATTTTCTCTAAGTTATATAAAATAACAAAAAAAAAAAAAAAAAAAAAAAAAATCAATATAAAATTCAATGAAATTAAAGATTACATATACATATTATTTATACAAAATAACGAAAACTGAAACAAAAATTTTGAATAATATTTGTATTGTTTTCACTTATTTTAATTTCTCCTAAGAAAATAGGATTTTAAAAAACATAAAATGTCGACTGACGGTGACTAAATTTTAAAGCTAAGTCTAATTTTGGACACAATATTGCCTGAAATTGAAAATACTCGTTCATTAATTACTGAGCTCGGTTTTATAGTTTTCATGGCATCAAATAACAAATTTAAGATTTTTGTTCTTTTATTCGTTGCCTCAAATAATGAAAATTCAGTTTTCATTGTCTTTAGATTTGCAAGTTTTTCTTTGGGGTCTTCAAGAAACTTATGAATTGATTTTTCCATGGCTTCTTTTAAAAAAGCATTACTCTGACGAATAGTTTCTATGATTTGCTCTTCATCAGAATCGGTTTCCACATAAGAATACGGAAATAATCTAGACAATATCTTTCCACATAACTTAACAATTTCGGTTTTTGAAACTAAAGAAAGTACACTAGATTTCTCCGCTGAACTAGAAGTGTGCGAATACAGCAAAAGAGTCGCTAATTCTACTTTCTTGAATTCGTTCTTCTAAAGCATATAATAATTTGAAAAATATGAAATATGAAAAATTTGAAAAATAATTTCAGTGTTCAATTTTTTTAGTTCATTTAACAGAAATTCAAATATACCTACACTTGATAATAAATTCGCATCTCATCGCTTTAAGCCCCCAGTTGCTAGATAAATCAGTTCCAACCAATTTTTTTTTTTTTTTTTGAAAAATTGGAATATCCAGGCGTTCTAGAAAACCAGTTTTCTTACTTTAAAAACAGGTTTTCGAATGTGACAAATTTACTTTAAAAACCGGGTTTGAAAAACCGTCAAACCCTATTTCTGATGTCAAGAAGAATTCTAAATCGGTCTGCTGTCAGCTTAAATCTTTGTAACAATATAGTTCGGATATGGGTATAGTCTTTAAACATTTCTTCAGGTTCTCTGGCTATTAATTTACATATATCACTTGGAAATACTCCAGTTAAATAGGATACTCAATAGCCATTAGATCCATTTAAAAGCTTCATTTGTATCTCAAACTTAGTAAAAATAATGACATGTCATCTGTCTCAGGGCGAAACGTAAGTATGACTGTTTGCAAATCAAATCGCTTTGAAGTAGAATCAATTTGATTAGGATTTGACAAATTTGGATTTTGGAGCTTAAGCTTTTCAAACTCAAATGGTCTTTCTTCAGCTAGTTTTTTCTGTTTCCAATTTCTTTATTTCTGTTTCTTCTAACTTTTCCCGTTCGTCAATAATATTGTTGAGCGTATCAGTCACAAACTATTTGTAATCCGTAAAGAATGCAGATTTAATTATTTAGTCATGTAGGTCAATTATTTTATCTTGGGATGTTATATCTAGGCCCAATTTTAATGCCAAGTTGTAGAGGTCAATTTTTTTTCTCCTTTAGATAGAAAAGCCATTTTTCCTACAAAATTATTAAAGTGAAATACGAAGTTAAACAAGAAAACTTGAATATGAAGGAACAGTTACACAGTTACCTTCTCTTTAGAACATACAAAAAAAATTTTAAAAAATAAAGTAGGCAATAAATATATCAATAAAGTAAATTATTTAAATCTCCAATATTTTTTTAAGAATGAAATTATAATAATAATAATCAGGTAGGAGATAAATATATTTTGAGCAATGGGAAAAATATTTATGTTCAAAACAACTTTATGCGTTTATATTTTTTAGATGAAAGCAACACATAAGGGCAGAAATTAAGTTCAAAAATATTGTGAATTTTCACATTAAATAAATACACACACTTTATTAAAGAAAAGCAGATGAAGCAAACAATTGCTATTAAATTTGCGTAAGTACTGAAAAAGAATTAGCTTTAAGAATTCTTAACCATAAAAATAACATTCTGAGAATCAGAAATAAAACTGCACATTTTATACGATTAAAAGATGACATATGCTGAATCATTACTCTGAAGAAAAAAAATAATAAACCTGTCAGAACAGTTTTCTCATAATACCAAAACACCATGTAGCTGCAAAAAAGAAAACGTATTCAGTACTTTGTTTAGAATAATCACTTTGGGAGCGACTGAGATTATGAATGCTTAATGAGACTTGGTGCGTCGCTGAAGGGCACATAAAATAGTATCAAAACGAGAAGAGACAGTTTGGTTTCGGTGCTCAAACTTACAGACCAAGAAATATATCAAGTGGGATAAATTAATTCGCGCTTAAATATAAATACAGAAATACAACAACAACTTGAATATCTCCATATAGAATACCTTAATATTTAAAAGATACGTTCTTAAGCACTTGCAATGATTGAGATCAAATAACAAAACAATACAGATATTTCAATATATAAACTTGCAACAATGAATATGCTATGAAAACAGGAGTAACTTAGAAATTATTAAATATTAAATAGTACAAAAACATTTCACAGAAGACGAAGAATCTTGGTGTATTCAAACATGAAGGAATGTTGTACTTCAATTCAATGATGGATACTATTGAAGTTAAACAACAACAGCACAACAAAAAGCACAAGTGTTATGACACTTGTCTGGAAACAGGTACGGACAGGAAAGACCAAAAAAACGGATGAATTTTTCCGTGCTGTAAATTTGAAAAACACACACACTTTCTTCACTGGATTTAAATGCAGATTTTTGCTGGAGATGCACAAATAATAAATTATACTCGGTACAGGGGCCGACGTCCCGTACGAGTTAGGAATTAAAACTGAATACTGGAGTACCCCTTAGGACATCAACTACGTGAAGATGTCAGACGCTGATTTATTTTTGAGGACTGATGTCTGGAACACAATGATGAGACATTCCCGGGATGGGAAAAGTTATTCTGTGTCAGGATAACACATTTCCCAATGTGGTGTCGGGAAAACTTTCTTCTGATAGTCGGAACGACTTCACTTTCATTTTATCAGAAATTCTTTTTCGTTGAGCGCCAATGCGGTGGAAAGTAGATTATTATGATCCGTACAGGAAGCAACAAGACTTTCTTTCTTCGGGAACATTTCTTTAATAATCACATTCACACTTAACAAACTCAAAGACAAGACAAGGCAATTACGTGAACAGCTTAACTGTACAGCATATCATCTCATTCTCATTACAATCGCAATGCTCTGTGGGATGGCCTAATCAGACATCGCCATCTAGAATCCGAAAGAGGAGATTGGATGCAACTGCTACAAAGTTAATTATTACTACAAATTAAATCTAGAAGAATGAAATTTTCAGTACGTGACTATATTAAATGGAAAAAATAAGAAATATGATATTTTCTAAACTATATCTGTAATATTATTTCAATGAATCAGTTTTATTTAAGGCAAATGTGGTTTAATATTTACAGGATATCCTCTCTATTCAGGGCCCGATATCTATTTTGTAAACCTTTAGCGATAGACATTCATCTGACAACAAAATGATCTAAATGAAATAAATAATTACATTTTATGTAACTTGAGTCAGTAAATGCTGTGATAAATTACGAATTTAAATTTTTACGTAGATCTTCTGTCCTGTGAATCATATTTAACAAAGCATTTTTTAGATACTAATATTTTAAATAAAAATTGTTGAAAAATCAACTAAATCACTCACTAAAACTGACTAATTTATGACATTTGAATATCACTCTCCTATAATAACTGACCATTTTAGACCACTTTATCGACCGTTTCAAAGGTGATACGCCAATCTTCTGCTAGGGTTTCTCGATAGTGATTGGCCTATGATTATGAAAATAGTGATTGTTCTAAAATTGATGTATAAAAACTTCATAAATTGGTCAAATTCGATTGCAAAAGATAGAAACGTTTATTTATTTATTTAAAAGTTAAAGTGTCAAGAATATTTCACCAGAATATAATTCCTTCAGACAAATGTTTTTTGCATGATTCTTTTAGATAATATATAAATTATGAAAATAATTCTGTAATGAACATAAGATTCCAATGAGGAACGATTCCGTTTTCAGTACTCATATTTTAAAAAAGACTTGGTTTCAGTAAGAAATTTTTTTTAAATTTTATTTTTATTAATTGCTGTTTAATTATTTCCACTATAATTTAAAGTTGAAATTTTATCAGGGAGTGATACCTAGTACAATAAACAGAGTCGCTTAAGGTCTTCGTAATAGTATGAGTGAATTATATGATTATTAATTTGAAGCTCAAAAATATTTTGCAGAAGAAGCTATTAAGAAATCAAGTTACATAAAATTTTTCATTGTAAATTTTAGCGAGCATTAATACTGGCGAACCGGCCGGTCGCCAAAAGCGGCTAGCTTCTAATAAATGTGCCACTCTAGAGAACGCATTACATGGCCTTGGTATACAATAGTTACGAAATATTAACTTTTGGTGTGAATTTAGCATTTTTGCTGAATCTATCTTGTGATCCTTGGCGAGTTATTTGGAGATTAATCCCTGGCATCAGGGGTCAACGTACCATTTTTTTCTAAACAAATGTTCAATAAGGTATAGACGTGAGGTCAAATAATTTTGACTTTTGATTATTGGGAAAATAATAAAACTAAATACTAACAACTCAAAACTCTTTATTTACTATGAAAAAATACATTTTGCGCTGTATAGTAGTAAATGTTTTAGTTATAAGTGTAATTCGAATTAAAGTAACATTAGTGTGGCTTATGTTCTTGCAGATTAGATGACAAATATATTAGGATTGTAAGGTGTTGCTTTTAGCAGAATGCCTGCTGAATTGGGAGTCATTTGCCAAACGGTTTCTAAGCGAGTCTTTAATGCTATCTATCTCTGTAAATAATGACTCGCTGGCATAGGTTGATGAAAATATGGTTAAAATAGCATGAGCTAGTTTCTTCAAACAGTTAAATGTGTCTGTAATCGAATTCCATGTTCCCAAAATTTCGTTATTGGCATTTTTACTTATGCTGCTTGTTAAGGTGACTGCCTACGTTCGAGACAATTTTTTTTTAAAAGGCTATTTTTTAAGCTTTAATTGGTGTTTTCTAGTTAAGTGGGATATTATAAGAATAAAAATCTATTTTAAAAAATTCTGTGACTGCCCCATTTTTTTGAATTGTCAAATTTGATGTAAATTTTAGCAAAAATCAACCAAAACGGTTAACACTCTACACAAAATTCTAATTCAGCAATTAAAATTTTCTTTACACATATCATACATAACATAGTTATCTTCAAAATGAACTAAAATCTAAGAGATTTATTAAAATGCAAAAATATTATGAAAGTTTTTATGTTGCAATGTACACATTATTCATAATTTTTCAGATATTTTCTAACAAAAAAGGCTATAAGTAAAAAAGTATTAGATGTATAACAAAACTTTTAGTTCATTTCATAGACAATGATATAAAGATCATTTTCTGAAAATTTCATTAAAAAATATTAATTAATGCTGGAGATATCATGTTAATTGTTTACAACTTCTATCGAAAAAATTATTTTGAGAAAAATGAGTTTAAAGTTTACAGTTAATTTAAAAAAGCATTTCCTCTTAATAAATCAGTCTAAAATTCTCCACATTTATAGGTCAAACCTTCTTTTACTTCATGCATTGCACATTTTTTCTTTCGCTGAGCTCTTTTTTTCTTTCTTTGAACTTTTGCAGCTGGTAATGAGTGCCTTTTTGAGCTACAAATTCGCTCATAATCAAAAAGCTTTAGTCCTTTATGAATTTGACTACCAACTTCTATTTCCAATTGATTTAATACACTTTTTATGCCATTCCCACCTTCATTAAATTGAAGGACAGCAATACAGGACTCCAAAGACAGAGTTTGGAGCTCAACAAAATGTTGTTTTGGGACTATATTCCAGAGCAAACCATTAAAACTCTCATTAGCATTTTGTGTCATTCCATGCAAGCACTTCTTTAACAGTTTTTGATCACAAAGCTGCATATATAAAGGTTTGATGATGTTAATAATTTTTTCTGGAAGTCCAATGGATTTCCCAAGAAAGGTTTTCCCCTGTGCCATAGCTCGTTGATATTTACACCAGCTATCGACACCTACTGGACATTGCCCATGCATAGGATGTTTGAAGCTGGAACAACAGTGGTAAAATGCTGCAATAACTCCAGACTGCATGTTATTTAGATTATCAAGATTACTACGAATGGCAATTCCATAGTAATTCTGTAATCTGTCGATAAAATTATCAGTTAATTTGCCCTTGCCTTTCAGGTCCTTTGTTGATTTTTTCAATTTTCTCAACCGACTGCCAACTCTTTTTTGCACGTGACCAATGCATTCTAATTTGGTGACCGTATTTGCACTTTCTGTTTCAATCTATTCGAACTTTTCTGTTGTTTCAATAAATTTTTAAATCCATATTGAACTGGATTGGAATCAATCAGTTGCATTTCAAATTCTTCAATTTCCAACCAATCGAATTGGGGCAAATTCAATTTATCAAATATAATCACATCGGAGTACATAATAAACTTCCGATAATTGTTTGAACTGAGAAAATCTCGCTGCAAATTCCTTGATTAAAGAATCAATTACCGAAATAAATTCTTCAATAACTTTTTCTTCGTCTGGTTTCTCATGTACATCTAAATATGATATATAATATTGATATTCTTTTTCAAGTTTAGGAAATGATATTTTTGATATTTTTTTTTCAAGTTTGTAGTTTCTTGTAATAATATCGTTTCTGAAAACAAGCAGTTTAGCGACGAAAGTAGAAAAGTTTAGCGAATAAAATCCATCACGACGACATTTTTTTTTATTTGTGCTTTGAAGATTTACGTTCAGTTCATTGAAATGTTAGCATATGTCTGTAAAAAACATCAATTTTGAAAGCCACATAATATCCAACAACTGTGGGTATTGTTCAATTTCCCCCTCATTTTGCAGAAACAGTCTGATTTCTTCCAAGCAGTCAACAAACCTTTGAAGTACGTTCCCGCGGCTCAACCAGCGAACATTATTATACATTAGTAAAGCACTGTACACCGAGTTGATTTCATCCAACAAAGCATTAAACTTTCGCTTATTTAAAGCCTGCGACCCTATGAGGTTGAGTATTTTTGTGACTAACACCATTACATTACAAAAAGATGTTAAACCACTCTTAGCACACAAGGCTTGTTAGTGAATAATGCATTGGAATTCCAGAATTGAATGTCCTGCATCTGTTTGAAATTAACTAATGAAGTCGTTTTTATTTATTTATTTATTTTTGGCCCACCATATTTGAAACACCATCAGTTGTTAATGATCAATTCTTTTCAAATCAATTTCTTTCTCAGCACGCGAATTTTTAACAGCTTTACAAATATCTGTGCTCTTTGTAATTGTTAACAATGATGTTATTGCAATTAATTCTTCCTTAATGACGTTTCCTACAAAATATCGAGCAAAAATAGCAAAACGTGCAGATTTAGTGACGTCAGTACTTTCAGCGATATAAAAGGAGCGCAGTTAATGTAATCTGTTACATTTCCGGGCAGTCTTAAGATTCTTTCCTTTATTGTGTTTCTGGATAGAGGAATATCTTTGATGCTCTGAATTATCTTACCTTTATCATCAAATTTCTGAAAAAGCGAGGACGTGCATGCTAACCAGGCTTTCTTCAAAAACTCGACCTCTTGAAAAGACTTACTATGCCGAGCAATGACATTTGCAGCCGAGTAACTTGCCACGCTCATATGACAATATTTGCTAATGCATTTAATCATAGACGTCGATTGTTTAATTCTGTCTTTTATTGCACTTGCAGGGAATGGGAATATGCGCAATGCGACCGATCACTCGCGTTTGTTCGTAGTACTTCATAGTGAACTTTGTTGTTTTGAACTAAAAGGCAAACTGTTTTGATCGGTGACGTGCCCAAAATATACTGCCGCGTGCCATCAATGGCACACGTGCCACTGGTTCACCATCCCTGCCTGGCATGCTTTAATAGTAACCCAAAATCGAAATTGTGCCTTAGACGCCTTTTTCACAACCGATTGAAACAATAATTTGACATTGATATATACTTGTAATCACAAAATCCCATACCAAATTTGATATATTTGTCTTTGTGTTTTTGAATTATCGAATTTACATGTTTTTGAAAGTACAGGCCGACAAACAGTCAACCATAGTTGTATTTGGCTCAAAATTTGACAGGTGTCTGCTTCATAGATGTTAAATCTGTGTACTGAATCTTACCAATCTAGCTCTCTTCGATTTGAAATTATCGTATCACTTATATTTGAACAACCGGACAGACGTACTTTTACACAACAGATTTTATTCAAAACTTGATAGAAATCTGCTAATTTGATATAAAGACCGTATATCAAATTGCAGCCATTTAGCTCAAAGCGTTTATGAGTTATCTTTGTCACAGACAGATAGACGGATATTTTCCAAACTTGTATTTTTCGAACTCAAGGTGGTCTAAAACTAAAGATTAGTCAAAATCTCGAATTCGAATTTTTTGACAACTACTATACTTTCTCTGCACTACGTTTATGAGAAAGTAAAAATGCGAGTGAAAGGTTTATTAAAAGAATGAAGTGGATTGAATTTAATTACAACTATATAGCATCGTTATAAGTATTATTTTAAATTCATTTTGAAAAATTTCTAAAAATCAAAGAAAAAATTGTATAGCAACTAGCTTAATTTCATTAAAAAGATTATTGCTTGGTCTTTAAGAAGATATATAAACATTTATTTTTTGTGGAATAATTATTTGAAAAGGTATTGGTGATAAACTGAACACAAGTGCCGAAATAGGCTTAATTTTGTTAATTGATAAAATATCTTAACTAATAACTTATTTTGAAAGTTAAAATTCGCATATTGACGAAGAAATGGATACTAGAATGTTATACTAGAATGCTAAATACTAGAATGGCATGTGCAAATTGCAGAATGTCAACGTTTAAAGAAGATTAGAAGACAGACGAACCGATTTCTTCTGCTTTTTTTAAGTATATTTCATGACTATTTTCTACTTCACTAGTGGGAATAATATAGTATTTACTTTAGAATTTCACTTAATTTATCTGAAGTATAACTGAAGGAAAGATAGCAGATTCAAGTTTTGCGAGAGAAAGTAAATTGCGCCTAAGATGTTTTTTTATAATAAAGACGCTCTGCATTTCGCATGAAACGGTTTTTCTCTTTTAAATATTTTTTTCTTTTTAACCAGTCTAGTCTGTAGCTTAATTTTCAGTAAGTTTTCACTGTATATATGCTGATTAATTATATTAGCTTTAGTTATTAGGTTTATTGGAATGCGTCTTCTTTGAGGAGAGCAGGATTCATTGAGATTTTGGTAAATCAAATCTGGTTGATGAATTTTAAATAAATAAATATATTGAATTTTAATTGGCTTGGAATATGTTATTAGAAATGTTAAGATTTCGGGCGAGTTCGTAAATGGTCCATCTAGCTCAAAGAGGAGTGGAAATGGTAGGTGGTTGAAGTTTTCATTTCGCTAGAACTTTCTTAATATTAAAGATAGAAAAATAAACCCAATTAGCAAAATTAGCTCCTTATTAGGACGAACAATTTTTGTGTTTAAAGTTTTTCCATAACAGCAATATCTTAGAAGGTAGGGGCTGAAAAGGGATTTTCAAGCCCTAATTTTGACTGCTTCTAACAGCAACAATTTATGTCGCCAGATAGTAATTTAGATGTGATGAAATCTACTTTTGCCTTCCAGCTTTCAGAAAAAAATTTTTAAATTAAGGTTTTATTTTATAACCAATCAATAAAATTCTTAAAGGTATATATCTAAATCAAGATGCTACATGATACACAATCTCCCTGTAGATATTCAAAAGTGATTTAATTGATCTATCAAATAAGACATCTGGAATAGATCTCAAATGCTTATCCTTATGAGAAGTATTTCTTCTTATGTAGAATGCAAAGGTGTATGCTTCGAGACAAAACATACCTCTCCCGAGTTTAATGAAAAGATCACAGCACCGTTCGATGGGGATATAGAAAGGCAGAACAAAGTAAATTCTGCTTCCTCCATATTTAAGGCATTTGAGCTTCATTTTTGTTTATGAATGTGATCTATGGTTCTGAGTGAAGCATACGGCTGGGCCAAATACATGCGTGTTTCGATAATTACTATAATTTCTTTGAGACAAAAACTTGATCTATATTTAACGAATGAAAATTATGCCAGAAACCAAGTCATTCTATGTCCTTATTTTTTGTATTATAGTTGTGCCATTTTAAAGTTATTTTTAAATTATATAGTTCTTTTATCTCACAATATTCATTATGGACTTCTTTTGTTCACCTCTTCGATAGATTTATTACTGCGTAAAATTGACCAAACTTGGAAAAGGAATAAGTAAGCATGTAATAAATCTATACATTTATTTCTACCTCAGAAATAAAAATGATCATACCAACATGCAATATCGTCGCCTCTTCAATTGTGAATAGACTTTATTAAATATTATATAATTTTAAAGAACCACAAAGTCCTGTAACTCCTAATTAATTTTAGGAAGACTACAGCTATAGTAATAAAATAGTGCCTAGATAAAATGAATATGGATAACCCGATAGGATCAATGACAGCTCTACTTTGCGGCAAAATTTGAAGTTGGCGCTTTTAACGAGAAGACGTAAAAAAGGTGAAACACAAAGTTATAATGCATTATCGATTTAAAGCAAAAATACAGCAGACATTCATTAATGGTAAAAATAAAATCGATAAAACACTCATTTGTTTGATCGTGACATACTGATTTACAACATTGTAGTATCACGAGTGGCCTGTATGTTTCTAAAAATCAGCATTTCGGAAGCTTTAAATGTATGAACGATGCATTAAACGAAGTTCATGCGCACCGGCCAACGCTTTTACAAGCGCTTCTGACTGTTTGTGTTTAGGGAAGAAAGAAAGGAAATAAGGAAGGTTCCTAGAAATCACTTCTATGTTCCCGCAGATATGAATGGACGAATGGAATATGCCTTTAGCGCAATGATGTGTACAAGAGACAAAATACAAATTATTTGACTCCAAAAAATTCGAGATGTATTGACAAACTTCGATATTATGTTTGCTCGTCAGTGGCTGTTTGATGCCGAATTTTTAATAACCGCTGATCATCCCAGTATTTTAATTAATAATAACATATCAAATGTGCTTTGTAGCAGCAAGGAAAATAAATAAATACATGGAAAGTAAATACTCCATTATTCCTCATTTCGTTATGATACGATTTTGGAAATGACCATCTAACAAATATGAAATTTGTGCTTCTATTCTTAACTATAATGAGTAAAAAGTCTTTATTTTTCGCATTAAATTGACGATGTTCTACAGTTTTGCATTTTATTCTTTTCCCTTATATGCACACGTTCTCATTCTAATTTAGAACACTAACTTCGAATTTTGCTGTTAGGTGACTGCTGTTCATTATGTAGCGGTAGCCACTATAACTTCTATTGCTGTCACCATTCTCAAGTGAAAAGAAGGAAAAGGGGATCAAATTTAAATGGGATCCTGCATTTTGAAAAATCGTAGAGGCACTTTTGATTTCAATTTGTATATTTTTTAATATATTTTTTTATTTTTAATAAGAATAAAATGATAAAATTGTAGATGCGTGACTTCCATTGTCTTCTTGCAAGCAGTATTTTCAGAGTCAGACAGCCATTGCTAGGTTTATACTTCCTATTTATGGAATATTAATAATTTTTAAGTAAAAGTGTTTTTAAAGTAAAGTTAAGTTAAGTAAAGGCGTGGTAAGTTGAGTAATTTTTTTTTTCCATTTTCCCCTACTTGCCAAATATTTTCTATTTGTGTTTATGATTTTTTTAATTCATAAACTTATAATAATTAATTGATATATAATTTGTATTAATCTATATTTTTAAATAATTTTAATTTTGAAAAATTATTTAAATTAGATTAATTAGACGAAATTAGATTAGCTTTAAATTAGACGATGTGCTTGTCCGGCTGTTATCTTGTAAAGAAAATCTCAAATCTGAAAGTCTCTTGACTTTGTCTCGTCCTCCATAGTGCGTTTCTCGCACTTGCCATCCTTTATTTATTTCACCGGGGTCATCTCTATACACGATATTCGCGAACATTCAAATCAAAACTAATCACTAAAATCGGATTAAAACAAAAAGTGATCCATTGACAGAAAAAATGCAATACTTAATACAAAATTTAATAAACGCTGAAAAAAAAATATTAGCAAAAACTTTCAACTGGTCCATGCCGTGAGGATATAATGAATCAGTATAAATATTAAAAAACAATAAAAAACTGCAGATCTTTACTCACATAATTTTGTTACAATCCAATATAAAATATGTAAATAAAGTATAAAGTTCACGATCTATCACTAATTTTTATTTCAGGAGTAAAAATTAGTTACGGGATTATATGACTTACGGAAATAAAATAAATTAATCAACTTAAATATCTATATTTATAAAATGTACGTGACACAGAAATCGCTTTTTTTTAATTATTGTCGAATGGCAACAATTAAATGTAAACACGAACGTTGGAAAATGCTCGAACGAATGTTTTTGAAACTTAATTCAAAGCCTCTCTTATTCAATTAATAATCTGCAAATCTGCAAAACTAATAAATCTGCAAAATTCTGAGGTAGCGCTATTTTTTGGAGTATTGAATTAAGAATACAAAAAATAAATATAAAGCGAGAAGTTACGATTAAAAATTGTCGTCGAAAATAAGATTAAAACGAAATGAAATGAAAGCATTGAATAATAGTTCATAATTATATGAAGTCAGAACGAAAGAAATAGAGAAAACGTTTTAGTCTACAAAATGAAGTTTCGAAACAACTAGAGACTCTCCAGTAGTAGATTAAAGTACAGCTAATCACTCAAAATACCCTATCATTATTACTCATATATAATTTAAAATAATATGATAAAAATAATGTGGTATCGTTTTTGTGATAAGACGTGTTCATCAAAGTTTATTGACATGATTAAATTTATCTTTTTAATGCTCACTGACTTCGGCGATTATTTGTATTTTTCACATTGTATCAACCAATTTTGATGAAATACATCTTATCAAAACAGAGGGAAAGAAATGTAAATCCAGTTTTGATTTTTATACATCTTAGAATTATATTTTATTTCCTAACATTTACAGACACATACAAATATTGTCAAGAAAATTTTAATTTTAAAATTTGATGATTTAGGTTTTATAATTGATGAAACTTTCATTTCAGTTCATGCATTTTGAAATAATTTAAATGTATTTGACCTTGTTCGAAGTAAATTTTTTCAAAAAAAAAAAAAAAAAGTCATATTTTTTAATATTTGCATGAAAAAGATTGAAAAAAAAACATCTATAAAACCAAAATATACCAGTCAAGTGGCAAAAGGTTTTGAAAAATTAGAAAAAGGGCCTTATTTTGGCTAAAAAGAGGTATAAAGAGAGGTATTTTGAAAAGTTGGCATGAGTTTAGCATTTCTTGAGATTCCATTTCTCCCCCTTAATCACTGATATGTGGCAGCCGATATTGCTTCATATAATGATTTTCATTGCCATACTCGAAGTACCTGTGGTCGAATTGATTCACAATAATCCTATAAAGAGAAAATGTAGCTCGCGTTTTTCCTATTCTTTATAGAATTCAATCAGTTTGGATAAAAACGTGGCCGACTGAGTTTGGAATCAGTAAATAGTCGGTAATAATAAATCAAAATGAATCTGGAATTATTACCTATTGTGTTTGATGTTTTTTTATATTCTGAATTTGTATCGTCCAGTATTCGTAAAATGTGTGTGATGCAATAAATAATTATATACCAAAGGATTATTATTTGGAATAAGTAACAACAGGAATATGTAGTTGACACAATGGCAGTCTCCTCTGTTTGGTGTTTGAGTGCCTGATCGGAAAATCCCCACATCCTTCTTAACCTTCCTACATCGTCTGTCAGTTAGAATGGGATTTTGGAACTTTAAAAGACTTTACTTAGTGATTAGGAATATTAATTTTTTTTACCTATTGTGTTTGATGTTAAACGAAACATTACCAATGATGTCTTTAAAGTAACATCATTGGATTGATGCGTATACATATTAGAAAGCATGCATGATATTAAAAAAAATGTAGTAAGATTTCTGATTTGGATTTAACATCCAAAGAATACAGCAGATTTATCATAACTTTAATAGTGAGAAATAAACACATGAAAGAAAAATTTGATAACAAAATGAAATTTATTTGCATTTAATTAAAACAATAGAAAACATTGCAATAAAATAAGAGAGAATTTTATTAGTATCTTTAAAAAAAAAAGAATTGTTTGCTCTTTAATAAAATATATGAATAATTTTTTCTGAAGTCAGTGGGCTTGCCTGTAACAAGTGCCATTAGAAACAACAACAACATAATTTTTGTATGAAAACACTGAAAAAGAAATGAAATCAGGACCCTAATAAGGATATAATCAGGATCTGATAAGAAATATTATCAGGATTTGAAAATCTTAATGAATTTTCAGATCCTGATTATACATTGGATGTTTCTTATTAATTTCTGGTACTGAAAAAAGTCTATAAGTATAAAAAATTTCTATCATGTATCATTCTTAAAAAGAGGATTTATGATTATTAGACTATATAGGTTATTATATATCAAATATTAGATTTTTTTTACATGTGCTTGATATGCATTTACTTTTTTTTTTAACTTATTACAGTAATAGAACATCTAGCAAGACAGTGGACATAGAATTTATTTCAATTTATCAACAAAAAAATGGCGATTACACATTGATGGTTCTGAAAACAGTTTTAAGTGCTTTATATTGCTGCAAATACCCTACCAGCAGTTATCATAACATAATGAAATTGATTTGAATAATGAAAATAATCATAAACTGACTATTCCGATTCGCCCTAAGGTACAGGTAAAAAACTGAATGACCGACCGCCGCGACAACAACACTGGCAGGAACTGTGCTTGAGTCTTAAAGGCCACATCACCGGTCACGTTACAACATTTTCAGTGGGGAGTACGTCCAGTCATCGATAGGAGATAGCCAACCTTCACCATTTCTATACCCATCAGATTGGTGAGAGCCAACCACCATACCGTAAACTTCTCATCTTCATATCTGAGAAGCCCCCCAGTAATATAATAATTAATATAAAGAATGAATATAAAGAAAGAATTTTAGGAAAAATATGAAGAAATCGGCTCATGAAATTGACTATTCACATCAAAACTGAAACATATGTATAAATTTCAAAGTAATTGCCATTTTTATTGGTATGTAACAAGTTTAAACAAAATACTGCTGTTTTCTATGCCAGTAGGACAGGAAGGCAAAACATTAGCATTATATCAAATATAAGTAACTGGAGCGCAAATAATGTACTTGCAGATGAAAAAAATATCCAAACAGTTTCTCCAATAGATAAAAAGAAAGTTGTTCTCCTGCATTTGCATATGAAGTTGAAATTGATGAAGAATTTCGATAAAATAATGAGTAAAAGAGAGCGCTAGTGAACATTTCCATCGTTAAGATACGCAAAAATGAAGGAGGGCATTCGTTGACCCGCAAATTAGGCACCTTAAGAAGAATACAAAATTTGAAGGTACATTAAGTGATTTAGAAAAAGTAGCTTTAATTGATTTTTTTAAAATGTTGTGACACATTTCTTTGAAAATAAATGAAACCCTAAACATAAAAATTAATTAAAGATGTATTAAAAAATTGTAAACAGCTGATGAGCAGAGGAGTTCAATGCCACTGAAAATTATTTTTCGGTGTCTAATTTTATCTCAATTATTTCCCCTTAAATATGGAAACTGTAAACAACAAACATGGAAAGCGCTTCCATTAGGATGTTTTTGCAATGGAAGATCTATTACAAGTCATGATGAATCTTAATGCAAAAGCTATTGAAGAGGGGGGGGGAGGAAGGAGGTTTAGTGTTAGTTATATTAACATCCCGTTTCTTAAAGCAACACTAGGGCTATTTTGGGACGGACGTTGTAATCAGGCACCTGAACTGCCCCCCCCCCCCTCTATTTTAAATCGATACTGCCTTCTGTTTACGCAAAGTCTTTGCGTCCGACAGAAGCGCGCATTTTCTGTTTTATGTCATCAAAGTAGAAAATCCCATGCATTACTTTTGTTATTATTTTGTTATAAATAATATTTCCAGATTTTATTTGCAAAATTTTGACATAAGATTCTGAATTTAGCTCAAAACACATTGTTTGTTTGAAATTCAAATTAATAAAATGAAAACAACGCTTATTAAGGTATGCCTATAATGTTAAAAATTCTATCAAAACTATTTAAATCGTTGCAAAATTGAGAAATAAAATTGCTACATGGTCTTGAAATCAGACTCGATTGTCCAAAAAGAAGATATATAAATGTACATTCCATTTTCTTTGATGTACTACGAAACTTAACACAAACTACGTTATATTACGAACTTAAGCTTCTCTTGTTTTACTATTATTAATATTATTAATATCATGAAAATATATTCTGTCTGCTCGCTTTCATACATATGTGCGATAAATAAAATAAAAAAAAACTTTTATGAGAAAGTGCTCAGTTAGAATAGTGTATGTTAAAAGGGGAGGGATTTTTTTTTTAATTTTTCCTACATGGGGGAGTTGGTTAACAAGCAGGTAAACTCAATGGATTTCCATTTTGTTTTAACTGTTAGTTAGTATAATAAATTATTTGCGAATAAATTTAAGTAATTTTACCATATTTTTTTTTTAACATGTGTAATATTAACAAGTAAGAAAAATCTTTTAAACAATTTTTGAAAAATAGCTGATCATCTTAAATTGAATAACAAAATCAATTTTAAATTGTCCTCCGATTGATGATTCATTTTATATTCATTTCCCTCTCTTTTTCAGAGTATTCTACGCTGATCAAATTTTGTTTTGGATCATCATCTTAAGCTGATAGTACGTTAAGCAAATTTAGTTTTGGATCATCATCTTAATATTAATAACTCTTTTTTTTAAATTTCTGCTTCATATTTTAAGATTTTTTTTAAAAATTCGTTTAAGGTAGTTATTTAACGGCACATTTGAAAGAACTGATATACCCTTCATCTTCAAGTGGTTATAAGTAACAAGGCATATGAGCAGTCAGTCAAATGGTGTGATGTAATAACAATAATGCGAGTTTTATATTAATTAATACAGAATCAATTTTTCAACATAAATATTACCTGAAAGTATTTAAATTATTATCAACATTGGGTATATCAATAGTTTCTATGTAAAATATCAACTTCAGTATTTAAAGGACGAGTCTCTAGTCTAAAATATCGTAACATAACAATGTTTTAGCTTGATTCTTCCATTTTCATATTATTTTCAAATATTTATCTTTGAATACAGATGAAAATTATTATAAAATAAAATAATTTTTAAAAGATATTAAAGTTAGAGAAAAGGTTATGCAGAAATTAATTTGATATCACTGAAAGGATAATTTTTTTAATTCGTAAAGCGATATAAAACTGGTTTTTGTACAATAATATGCTTTAAAGTAATAGAAGAAAAACTTTAAAATTTCAATTAATTTTTAATTAAAAATTCAATGAAAATTTTGAAAAAATACTTTTTTTGAGAGCATTTAAAATACGAAAAGCAACAATCTGTCGAATTCGGTAACTGTAGTTTCAATAGTAACTACCCTTTAGAGCGTTTCAGACCAGTTTTTCAATACGCAGCTTACAGATAGTGTGCCGGCCTATTGACACTGCCATGTTAAAATTCAGTAACATATAAAGTTGGTCAAAAAAATAGCTAACTAAAGATTTTTTATGCATTTTTTACTTATTTTAATTAAATTAACCTCTCGTCTTTAATTTATAATAGGAATATCATAGAGCGAATGGTGATCAGATGAAGCACCAAGCCCAGTTCTCTAGGCGAGACCACAATCATGTCATTTAAATACAGATACCCTTTCACTTTATAATACAGAAGTTTTCAAATAAAAGAATTTTCCAAATAAAAATCAATGCTTCTTAAATGGACTGCTTTATAATAAAGGATAATGTATGTACGTCTGGCGGTGTGTGTGTTGACACTCTACAGGACAGCCCATCAGACTAAGTCTACGAAATGTGGCACAGATACATAGATTTGTAAGATGATAATGCACACCGCTGAGCAATTTTTTGAAATATTAATTTATTAAAAATTAATCGAGATATTAATTTGTTTCTGCTTTAACTCTAGAAAATATTATTGCACAAAACTGCTTTTTATATAATTTAAAAAAATCGTGTTTTTAAAAAATAATACTAATTTAAATGTAATGCGAATTCTTCTAAAATTTTGGAAATTAATTTTTTTTTTGTATAATTTTTAAAAATAAATTTCATGGTTGGACTGAAGTTCAAACAGTCTTCATCTTCCATCTAATATTTAATCATTTTATTTCCTTCCATTGTTGTGAACTATGGAAAAAAAGATTCTGATTAATTTCTGTGTAATTTACATAAGTAATAAGAAAGTGAAATTACAATATCATGGAAGATAGATTGCCCAGAAAGTTACGTTTTTAATAATATTAATGACGTCATGGAGTTTGACCTCTATCAGAGTCAGTGGTGGTTTTAAGTATTTTGCGGTTTTGGGTAGTGCGCATTCTGTGGCTTCTCTTTTAATAAATTGAACCATTCATATTTCAATGCATTTTTAAAATTGTTATGTTTTATTTTATTCTGTTACGTTTGTTATGCTTTATTCTTGGTTAATCTTTTTTTTAAAATTTATTAACTTTTGTGAAAATAAATGAATTCTTATTTATTTATTTATCTATTATCACTCCAGATTGTTCGACATTCAGATTTGTGTTCAAAAATATTGGAGCAGACGATCGGTTTTTTTATAAATATTCTAATAATTAAGTAAATAAATGAGACACATAAGAACCTGTTTAATTATACTTCATTAAATATTAATATTATCCCAATGTATAGAATTTGTATATACCTTAGGATAATGTATAGAATTTATACTTTTTACAAATTTATTTATTTAACAACTGGAAAAATAAACTTTTTTTTATTGACTTGCTTGTGACCCACTCTCAGCTTAGCGGTCCTAGGCAACTACCTCACCTGCCTAGTCGAAAATCCGTCTCTGATCAGACTGGTTCAGACGCACAATAAACAAAAATGTTATAAGGTATTCATATAACATTCATATAACATATTTATGCATAATTTTTATGCATTAAATTATGCATAAAATTTTACTTGGAAATAACACAAACAAAATTTCAAGAGAACTAAATACAAAGGCGACTAATCAAAAAAATATATACCATCACAAAAGTGTCTCCTAAATAAAATTCAACGTAACCTGAAAGGAAAATTTATGATCAAAGAATAAAATATTTTTAATTTGTATTATTCCGTGAGCTATTCTTTTATATTATAATAAAATATACAATATACAATATATTGTTATAAGTACAAGGTTGTACTACATAACAGCAAATATAGATTTATTAATGACAAAGATGAATGCAAAGAATGAACCAGTTTTGTTGTAATCAATTTCGAAATGTCTGGCTTTGGTTCAGGTTCTAGATGAAAATCTGGTTAAACTGGTCTTTATTTCAAGTATAATTTAGGCTGAATTCGCGAATGCGTCCTATATTTATTTTTAACCAAGAGCATCACTGTAAATCCAATTGCTCAAATATATGGCGATTCGAAATGAATAAAAAAATTTAATCATTTTCTGCAAACGATTTTATTCTTCATTTGTATCAAATTTTCTTAATTCTTTTTTGAACTCATTCAAGAGAATTTTGAAATATGAAATTTCTAAAATCTGATCTTTTTCTTGAATTGAAACATTTAATACAGTAACCGGGGGGGGGGGAGCATATCTCATGCAATTTTTAGTTTCTAACTTTTTTGGGAACTATTTATCTTGAATCCGTAATTTGAGTATGACCACCCGCTTATACCATCGCTATAAGTATCGATTAAGATGGGATAAAAACAGAACATTATCTATATTTAAATAATTAAAATTGAAACAAAATATTAAATGGTGCACAATTTCACATTAGTTTCGAGTGTTTAATCAATATCTTTTGTGCAAAAACTACAGAATTAAAATAATGTCTCATTACTTTAAATTAATTACATTATCAATTAATATTCAACTCTGAATAATAAAGATTAAAACAAAATATTAAGAAGGGAATTATTTTACATTAGTTTCAAAGATTTAATCAATATATTTTACGCAAAAATCACGAAACTAAATTAAAGTAATGTATCATTACTTTAATTTAATTACATTATCATTAAGGTAATGTACTATGACTTAAAAAAATCCTGCTATAATATCAGTTGCCACACGTTTTCTAAATCAGCTTAGTTCAAATGAAAAATTTTCTCAATTCATTTAATGACGAGTAAATAAATAAAATAAATGTAAAAGCATTTCTTTATTGGTAAAAGGAAAATTGAACGACGTGTTTAATTAGAAACTTAAGTAATTGGTAATTGAAGCTCACCGGGAAAAATAATGCTAAAATTTTGGCTCTTTTGACCCTTTCTAGGGCCGTGGGAAGTATGCTTCCCACCAAATTTATCAGTTTTTGTATGAATTTATGTAGGTTGGCATAAGTTCTGACAAATTTTTTTTAGAAAGACAGAAACTTAGATGCTTTAGTTCTTTATTTTACACAAAATGATGTGTCTTGATTTGTTACTTAATTATTAATTAACCAAATTAATTAATTCATCAAATTAAATTTATCTCATAAGCTAAATGAATCCCTTTTCTTATTCTAATTTCAAGCCTAAAAATATTTTAACATAATATGACTAGAAAAAAATGGGCCTTTAAAGGGTTAACAATTACAAAGATTATAGAATCAAACACTAAACTGTACAAAAAGAAAAAAGAAAAAAAAAAAAGAGTCCGTTTATTAATGTGCCGCGGACTTCAGCAGCTGCCACACTTCACCTGTTATGACCTGCCCATTTTTACATTCTCGAATACATAGTACAGAGAGAATATAATAATTGTAAAAAATTCGAACTCGAGTTTTTGACGAATCTCCACTTCTCCGAGTTCGAAAAACAAATTCTGGGAAGATGTCCGTCTGTCTGTGACAAAGATAACTCAAAAATGGTTTGATTCAGCCGGTTGAAATTTTGTATACGGTCTTTATTCCGAATTTGTAGTTTTCTGTCAAATTTTGAGCAAAATCCGATTAGAAGAAATCTTGTCGGTTCTGTTGCAAGAATATAAGTTAAGATGATAATTGCAAAACGAAGAGAGCTAGATAGATAAAATTCGGTACACAGATTCAACATCTAAGTCAGGTGCAACCGGAAGTTTGATCATCTGTCGATCTCTACTTTTAGAAACATATAAACGCCACAATTCAAAAACGCAACTACTTAAAAATAACGAATTTGATATGGGAATTTGGGACTACAAGTCCAGTTTTGTTTTAAATTTTTGTTTCAATCGGTTGAGAAAAACATGTTTAAAATACAAATTCGTCGATTTTCGAATAGAATTAATGCATGCCAAGAATGACATGAGAGGATCAGTAAAAATGCTAACTTCATGCCGAAAGTTAATATTTTGTAACTATTGTATGGCAATGGCATGTAAGGCGTTCTCTGGCATGACAAGTTTATTAGAGAGTATGCGAGAAAGTTTGGAGGTGACTACTCCCGCTGGTTTTTAAAAGCAAACTACCGATTCCTAATAGCCCAAAATACTCAACAATCTTTTTACAGTATCTTCACATTATTATCTAGAATTTCGAACAGTATGGTTGAGCTGTACAATATCTTGTGTTAATAGAGACATTGGATGAAACCTGCTGGTGTAGTCTTCCCGAAACTT
Source organism: Argiope bruennichi (assembly GCF_947563725.1). Taxonomy (NCBI): domain Eukaryota; kingdom Metazoa; phylum Arthropoda; class Arachnida; order Araneae; family Araneidae; genus Argiope; species Argiope bruennichi. The sequence continues at coordinate 39,410,779 of NC_079153.1, read as the reverse complement.
TCTCGCTTACTCGTCAATAAAGGTCTCATCCTCTTTCCCCCGCATACAATTGTGGATCTTGGATAAGATCACGAATTCCTTTCGCGGCATTCGTGAACGATAGTTAAAAATATATATTTTAAATATGAATCTAGCATTTTTACTGAAACTATTAAGAAAATATGTATTTTCGATTTTTTTTTTTTTTTTTTCGCTTGTGAATTATTGCGCTTATTTGCATCCGAAAGTACAGACTTAAACAGGCGGTCAACCATTTGACGAATTTGGTTTAAAATTTGAATTTAATTTTGTATACAGATTTACATGCTAAATATGTGTTCCAAATTTCATCTACCTAGATCCTTGCGTTTTATAGTTATAGAGTTCACTTGCACTTAACCAGCCAGCCAACAAGCCAGACTTCTTGGGTAGGGATTTCTTTTAAAATTTGATAGAAGCCAATAAATTTGATCATAATTTCATCAACCAACTTTCAGTCATCTAGCTCAAAGCGTTTTTGAGTTATTGTGTTCACATACAGATAGCGGACGTAATGTTAAAAAGATATTTTTCGTTCTCAGTGAAGTCTGAAATATGAAAATTTATCAAAATCTCGAGTTTGAATTTTTTGATAATTACAGTACTTCCTCTATATTTTGTATACAAAAAAAGTAAAAAGACGAACCTCTGTTGATAACGCTCTCTTTGTACCAACCGCTTTTGTGCGTACAACATTGGTAGAAACGGGTCTGATGAAGATACATTCTGAGTTGAAACTACCACTTCAGACTAACACACAAGCGGTATGATATTTGATATACTTAACTTATGTCGCATAGGTCCGAGCACATTCTGGACCTTTGGTGGAACTGAGTTTCGAAAGCTCAAGTCAAAAATTTTCCTCCAAACGTCCCTTTAATGAAATTAAGAATAAATATCATAAAAACTATGTTTAAAAACAGACATTTATTATGTACTAAAAAAATAGACATTTCTAATTTAATCGCCTTTCTATTTTTAATTCTTAATTTATAATTAATTATTATAAATATTATGGAATCTTGTAATTAATCTTCTTTCGAATTCCCTTCATTGTGGCATCAAAACTTAATGAAATTAATCAATTAACTTATAATTAAGTTTTGAAACTATTGATACAGTGTTTTGTCACAGAAATCACATGATTGCACAAGATGACAAAACTCTAGTACATTAAGATGCGAGTAATCAATCTTTACAATTTTCTCCAACTTTGGAAGTATGAAATAAGTGAAATTTGATTACAGTTTGTAATAATGAAAAAACTATACAGTTTTTTTACATTCATTAGGAAACAACACTTTTAGCGAAAAAACGTTTTTAAAGCTGGTGTGTACTTTTTCTGAAGTTATCTTCTTTAGTATTGATCTAAATAATTAAATCATTTCCCCATTGTTGAGCAAAATAAATAAATAAAAAATTCTTAAGTTTCTACTATTTGGTTAGAAATTTCATGCTAAAAATTGTGTTCTCATTTGTTACAAAGCTCCAAATGTAAACTTCTGAAAAAAAAAAAAATAAATAAATAAAGAGCCACGATTGTCATAAATTTATAAATTAGTTCATGAAAATATATCCAAATCTAAAAATGCATTCTTTTCTCCTTATTTCCTGATTGCCCATTTTGCTGATTTTCCCCCTCCCTTTCTTTCTTTCCCCTAGTGTGTGTGTGTGGGGGAGGGGTCCTGCTTAGGTGGCATCTGCACTATCTGACCAGATTCAAAATTACAAGTTCATTTTTACATATTATTTCTCTTTAAACGGAGACATAAATCTAAAAAAAAATAAATTAAAGCAAACCGATAGTAATCGTCAAAATAATTCCTAATTTTCGTCTTTCTTTTTGTCAAATGTTATAAACAATTCAACCTGTTTGTATATAAATATTCGAATATAAAACAGTAAAAAGGAGGTCAGATTTATAAACAACTCGAAACTTAACATTTTACTTTTTAGAATAAAGGCTATTAACATTTATTATTAACATCAAATTATGTTTAATCTACGCAAATCATACACTTTCATCATATCATTAAAGTAATATGATGAAAGTAATTATAATGCAACTGGCGATAAATATTGATTTTTATGGTGACTGATGAATGAATATTTATTAATAAATAAGAACTTTATACCAAAATAGGTTTTTTTTGGAGGGGGAGGATAATGATGAAAACAATCACTTTTATTCTGAAAAATCACATAGGCAAAATAGTGAAATCACAACACCTTAAAAATTAAAGTTCATTGAATAGATTTAACAATTAATACTTTCACAACCTCTCTTTTTTCCACTTTAAGTAGAAGAAATAAAATCTAAAATTTGAAAATAAAAGATAAAGAGATTTAAAAAAAAAGAATCTTTCCCGGGAGTTATGAAAACCGCTCCTCAATTGAATCGGTATTGACTGCACTCCATAATGATCCTTCTTTTTTTGCTGTAAAAGAGGACTTTTCTCCTCCCGGAGGCTCTGAATTACGTACAGCAACAATATAAAAAATTGCAGATATGAGTAAATTAATGATAAAATATGTTGATTAATTTCTCATTAGAAGTAACAGATTAATTAGACATTTATAAAGAAAAAGAACTAAATCAATGAAAGCTGCCTAACAAAATCTGCTCCGTTTAAAGGAAAACCCTTTCGCAATGCGTCATAGCCATTCAAGAAACACAGAATCACGCAGGCCGATGAGAAAAGACTGTCCCGCACCAAATATTTCCAGTTACCAACTTGGCGAATATTCGCTCTTTCCTTTTTCTTCAACAGCGTTGCTATATTTATTTATTCTAAATGTAGCTTCCTTCATTTAAAAGTCAATCGAATTGATCTTATTTGATTTCCAATAGTTCCCAGGAAATGTCATAAAAAGGGATTTAGAAATATATATAAGAAGTAAGAATCGACATCGATAGGGAACTGTAAATGTGTTTTAAAAGCAATTTCTGAAAAATAAATTGCATACTACTTTATTTGTTATGTCGATAAAAAAAATCTCCTTCAATAAACACATACCTAAAAATTTGAACCTTAAAAAAAATATTACTCGTTTATAATAACATGTGCTTTTTTTACAATCCAAAGTTCCTTTCTGACAAAGCAAATTTAATTTAATACTCAGATGCGAGAGTAGTAAAGGTACTCACGCATGCTCAGGGAGGAGAATGAAGATGGAGAGAACATTGAATGACTCCTTCGCGCATTACTTTCCTACATCACTTGCGGCTTTAACTATTTTTCGCAACCGGCTGGAGGAATACGTTAACGGTTTTTTTAATATCAGAAGTATTGATTAAAAAAAAGCTCAAAAATTAATGTAAGGAATATAGAACTTTTAATTGTTAAATACGATACAATTTAATTGTTTTAGAATTGTGTAGATGAGTACTGCATATAAACTATTTGTGTGACAATTACAATTAATGGTATCTAAGTAATTTAATATGATCGGTAATTTTTATCTTTATTTGATAAGTGCACGGCTTAAATTTCTTTTAATAAGAGAACTATTATACGGCATTGGTTAATGTTAAAGTACCTTCTATTGATTTTTAAAAATCATACAAAAAATTTATATCTATATATATATATATATACCTATTTAAGGTACTTTTAGCTATGTCCTCTCTTTAGTGGAAACTCACCGTTAAATCCTGGCTACAGTAAAAACAATGTTAACTCTTTTTTTTATAAATACATATTTTATATTCATGTATCTTTAAAAACCCCGTAATGGAATGTGTTAGTGATTTGAAATTTCTTACAAGGAAATGAACTTTTTTAAATATTAAGGCCAGTTTCTTTTTTAAACGACGTACTATTTCACTAATATTGCACATCTTACAGTAATATTTTCAAATCTTGGCGTTGTATAATATGCTATCGAATTATTCGCACATTTATATATATGAAATAAAAAAAAGGCTCTTTTCAAACGTTACGCTTGTATTTGAAATACTAAGCCTAGAAGATACTATCTGTTTTTAAGTAAAACTGTGTACACTTTCTCTTTGATCAGTAATGCAAATTCATTTAAAGTTATGGAAGTTTTAGGGCAGATAAGTTGACCAGAAGCATCTGAAAATCCTATATTATGTATTATTAATTAAGCGCGGGAACTCTTCGGCGATATTTAGGGGAGGAACAGAAGATGACCAGAACAGCTATATGCTCAGATCTACTGCGCATTGATGTTGAAATACAATTTGTTACTGCTGCTGGACGGGAACGTTCACTTCAAATAAATAGATTAGGCTTCGGATCCACGTTTAGATCTGGATACTTTTAGAATTAGGATCCTGATATCAAATAAATTTTTTAAAGCAGTTTTTTTAAAAAAATATTTAAATGTTTTTTGTATCTAGTATTAAATAATCATTTAATAAGTAGTTCATTATTAATTTCTGGAATTTAATGAAATGAATAATCAAAAAATAATATACTAATTAATTTAAGTCTCTTATTTATGATGCTAATTTTGTGATAATTTTTAATTGTTACAATTATTAATAATAAAATATAACTTTTCAAATTTATATTTACAATTACATTTTACAAAATTATTATTTTTTTTAAAGAGGAGTATGAATTATTTGTATAACTAAAATCAAATTCTTTTATGCCCACATATACTATATCGCAAGCTGAGTGCAAGAGTTTTACTTGCATCAGTCTTACTTTACAGTTTCAATTATACACTAATTAGATTTATTTGTTGGTTGTATTATTTTACAGATAAATTTTCAAAAAAATAGAATTAAGATTATTTATTGAAACATAATTTAGAATATAGAAAACAAAGCTATATTTAATTTGTATCTTCATATAAAATAAAAATTGATAATTCAGTCCTGAAATCTTGAAACATATTTTGTCAGAGTGAATGTTTTGTTGATATTTTGTAAAATAATGGAATAACTGCATGATCATGTTTTAAGGTTTAGAGATATTAAAACTATTGAAAATTATCAAAAATTTAGTATAAAAGAACATCAAATTCAACCAATGTGCTTTATAAAAAGCAAATATACTTCTGAAATATATTCTCTTCAATGCAGATCAACTGAATTTTATAGAATATATATATTTCATTATAACTGAAAATATATTAAATTTTTTTTCTTAATTTATTCATATGCAATTTTTTTCTGAATATTTTCACACCTGCAATGGATGACATATATGATATATAACTTCTGTATGCAGATTTTTATTCCCTAAAGTTATTAAAAATTTTAGTTGCCATTCTAAATTGTTTATATTTCTATGAAAAAGTCTTAGATATACTGAACTAAATATTAATATCAAAATGATCATTTTGTAGTATATTGTGAGTACTATATCATTAACAATATAAGCCGATAAATATAATATTACCTACATATAAAAAAATCATGTTTGTATAAAAATTCAGAATATTTTTCAAATATGCATTAACTAGATCACTATAATGATATATATTTATCAAGCAATTAATAACTTATTTTAAAGATATGAGTTAAATATTCTTTGAATTTAGTTTCAGAGTGTTAAAATCAAAATATAAATAATTAGCATTTCATTTTTTGTATATTTAAAAACATTTTATTAGGTATAATATCAGTGAAATAAATAATTAATTAAGCAATTCTGTATTTCTTTATAAAGTAGATTTTATGCAAATTTTGCTCTTTTTTTATTCATATACTTATCATTTGGAGTAAAAAAAGGAATGATATAAATAATAATTTTAAAATCGCAAAACATTTGTATGAATACTCCACTCCAATATAGCTTCAATATTTTATTTTATTTATTTTTTATAAAGAAGAATAATTTTTTCAAACATTCCTTGTGAGTAAACATTTCAATAGAATTTTATGTTGAAAATTGAAATTTGATCTTGCATCAGTTATCTTGTCATGGATTTGTTAAATTATCTGTAATATATTTCTTTTTGAGCATTAAGATTACAAAATTATTTATTCCTGCTAATTTCGAAGACAATATTGGACTCTTATAAAAATGGTTCAGTTTATTTTTTTCTTTAGTTTTAGAGAGTTCTTTTTTATTTTAACCACATTATTTTTAATAATGATATGATTTATTTTGAATTAAAAAGCATTTTCAAATAGTCTAATATCAAAACTTAATTTATAGTTATGAATATTAAAATAAAATTCAAAAATCTATCTTTGAGGAAGAATTAGCTGAATATATATGATTGAATACTTTTAGAAAGTTTCTCAGTATAAAATAATGCAAATATAGAAATTAACTTTGTTCCATTAAATTCATTCAAACAAGAAAAATTAATAATTTAAAATGATATTAAATATAAAAAAAAATAGAATCATCAATCAAAATTTTGTGCCGTTTATTTTCACATGTATGTATTGTGTCAGTGGGGAAAAAATGATCGAAAGCAAGGTGGAATTCTCTCGTGGCTTCTAAACATATTCCTAGCATTAAGTGGATAGAACGAGTTGCTTGAGAATTCGGATGTCAGTTCTATTTTAGTATTCGGATTTAGATAGCGGTCAGAAACATTACTGTTTGTTATCTGCGAGTGCAGGATTTCATCAATAGGTCATTTAAAATTTATTTGATTGAATTCAAAAATTCTTTGAAGAAAAAACGCATTAGAAGTTTTAACATAGAAAGAAGCAAGGTAATAATTTTGTTTCTTTCTTTCATAAAAGTTGGATTTTATTATGTATCATATTGCGCGAAAAGCGCGTGTCTTCCTACAAAATTTTGTTAAACTTTTTTTTTTTTTTGTTTGGAATCGTCTCTTTAAGTGTACTTAATTACAATCTGCGATTGGCCGTATCATTTGTTAGTTTATTGAAAAGATTAACTTTTCACTTTGTTTTGATTGTTGAATTCAATAATCATTTACTGCAGTTTTTCTTTTATCAGCAATTGCAGTAACATAGGCCAAACAGAATATTGAAAGTAATTGCTATGTCTACAATTTCAAGCCATATTTTTAAAAGTTACGCAACTCGGATAAAAGTTTAATCCAAGTTTTTTTAAAATAAATTTTGAAAAAATAATAAATATCTTTCAAAATATTCTCTGTTCATATCACTTTATTTGAATTTTTTTTTTATGTATTATAATTTTATTGGTAGGGGCATACTTAACTTGACTTACTTTGGTTTTCATAAGAATAAATATTAACAGATGTATAATTTTTGAAATGAATACTGAGCTACCTTGAAAAATACATTATAATTTTTGTGTAAAAATTTAACATTGCTTATATTCTCTGAACATTTTATTTAAAGTTTGTCTCAACTTTCTGAGAGTACATTTTGTATATATATAAATATATATGTAGTAAAAAATATTAAATGTTTTTATTTTAAAATTTCATTGTTAAAAAGTTGTTTTGTGCTTTCTGATAATTTTTTTCTATAATTATTTTTATCAGAATTTTTTTTTCACTTTTTAAATATACATCAATAAATGTTTTCAAATATTTGATTTTCTCGTTTTTGTTGAAAAAGTATTTATATAAATAAAAAATCTTTTTTAGAAGTGGTAGTTTAATAGGAATAAATGACTGTCTTCTCTTTTTAAAATATATTTTAAATTATGTTAAAATATGTTATATTAAATCTTATCTGAATATGAAAAATCTGTTTGTAAAGCTAAAATTTTTAAGCTTTTTATAAATTTAAAAACTTTGTGAAACAAACGAGGGCTTTATTTCTCTTGCATATGATAGGCTAACAGACTTTATTGTATAATTGTAAGCAATTCTTCATGTAGATGTAATATTATTAAAAAATTTTCAAATCGATGAAACATGTAACTGTTAATTATTTCTCTTTTTTATTTTTAGTGGAATATTTCTACTAAGGAAGAATATTTTTGACAGATATTGCTGATACTCATATTGCCTTTTGGAAGATCCTTGTGAAACTCATTAATACCTTGAAAAATTGTCATCTTTGAGGTGTGTTTTCAATTTTTTATTTGCTTTTATTTTAACTACAAGAAAGCGTTTTTCATATTTCTCATCTTCAAAGATATCTTAATTTTTCCCATACATAATCTAAAGTTGGATGTAAAGTTGAATATTTGATTTAATAAAGATGATGTAAAGTTTAATGTTTGATTACATTGATATGAAGTGACTGAAAATGAGATTTAAAAATATTAACATTAAATTTCACTTAAAGCATACAGCTGCATTGTAATTCAATAGTGAGTGCCTATCAGTTTATTGATAAATCAGTTTCTAAAGAAAAAATTCCATGTATCAATTTCATCAAAGAATAACATTTCTCAATTATAGTTATCAATATTAAAAATTACATTTTTATATAATTTCTTACATGCTCATCGAAAGTTTGAGGATAATATCATCCGTGTTATTATTTGTTCATAATAAGTGTGATAGAATTCACTTTCACTAAGGCTACCTAAATGAATTTAAAGAAAAGAAAGATTTATTTAACTGGAATTATTGCAAACTAGATAAATTATTATTATTAGAAAAATTGAATTAAGTGATGATTTTATTATGATCAGTATTTAAACTGTAATTCTACTAACAGTTTTAAATTTAAAATACTTTCTTTAGCAAAAATATTTTGCAGAATGACTGATTTGTAAGCATTGTGATTGTTTTTGTGTGGCATTTTTTTTTTTCAAAATGTCTCTTTTTACTATCTACCTTTCTCTGATTTGTTTAACTATTATAATTATAATTCAGTTAATGTACTTAAGTACATTAAGTACAATATTCTTACTGTCATATTTTAACAATTTTGATTCAAAAGTTTGATAAACTAACTTCCCTGCTGTTACATGAATGAGAATTGTACATGAATGTGATAACTTTTTTTGGATATTTTTCTCTTTTTATGGAAGTAGCCAAAATTTATGCCTAATATTTTATGACATGAAGTTTTATTTGTATATTCTATATTGGATTAATGCTATTTTCATTGGTTTGAACTGATATTTATATTTTGTAAAAGAAATGGAATGACAATATTAACAAAATTTGAGCTATTAAATATATATGATAAATGACATTATTTGTTAACTGTAAAGTTTTTATTGTTCTAATTTAAAATACATTATTACCAATAATAATTTCTGTTTATCGTGAAAAAGTTTCTCTAGCTGTTTTTTTTAAGTAAAGGTTGATTGGTTGTTTAGTGTTTTTTAGCACAAGAGCCAAACTTGATAAAAATGTTCCAATCCCATATTAAAATATAAAACTATTGATACCAGTAAAATTTTTAAGATAATGGAATTAATGACACATTTAAAATATAATTAAAAAGAAATGAGAGATGTGTGATAGTTCAAAAGGAACAAACATCTAACAAAAGATAAAAAAAAAAAAAAAATGTTAAATACAGATGAAAAATGTAAGTAGCTTTTAAAATTGTTAAAATATTTGGTGAATTTGCTGAGTATTATCATCAATGCAAATATTATAGAAGGTATGAATCAAAAATTTTTAAATAAGAAAACTTTTTCTTAATAAGAATGAAGGGAGAAAATTTTTCTTCCATTTTGAAAATAATTTTTAAATAAAATTTATTTAAGATTTTTTCCTACATAAATGTTTTATATCAGTCTTAGTTTTAAAAGAATATTAACTGCCTCTGGTACACCATTTGGTGTGCTAGGTTGAGGGTTGCTAAAATTTTCAATTTTCTGTAACTTATTAATGGTTTCCTTAATGAAGTATTTTCAGATTTTGTTAAACATGTAAAACATTCTATTTTAAAACCATTCTGTTCGCTGTGCTATGCATCTTCCTAATTGTCTATCATTTCACATAAAATTTAAGCTTCGAAATTCAAGTGATTAAATTTGGACCAATACAAAAACTTTCAAGCTGTAACTATTTAAAAATGGATATACTGTAAACATTTTTCATGTTTGCTTATGCATGAAATTACATTTTGATTATTAATATAACAAAGTTTCCAAAAATTTATTAAAATCATACTTTTAAAAGAAAACTATTCATCATAGAAAAGTAAATTGTCTCTGTATACTTTTCATCATCAACCATGGAAGAAGTATCTAGCATCAAATGTCAATAATAACAATATAAGAAATTAGAGTTTCTTTGCAACTGTGAAATATATTGTTGTAAAATAAGCTTAAATAAATTTTTAAAAGTTAATTAGAATTAAATAAAAAAGAACCACTAATAAAATGGAATCATTAAAAAGACAATTTTTAAAATTTTAATATGGCCTAAATTTGTTTTGTATTAAACAAATAATATTTTTGCAACTAATGGGGAGCATCAAAGTTTTTCTTGATTTTTAATTAATTAAAATATTAAAAATATTGCTCCAATATGCACTTTTCAGCACTTCAAAATATATCTCTGCCAAACTTGATATCTGCATGTGTAACAATTTGTTCTAAAGAATATTATTACACATGCATACACATTATACTTTTTTATTAATAGGAATATATATTATTTCTACCACATTTGCTGCTCTCCAAATTGAACATAAATTTAAAAAGCTAATCGCTTATGTAAATTTTTTCCAAAACAACGAAAATTCCAGCCTTTAGCTTCTAATATGTTCATGCTTGAATTAACAATTAATCTTTGTATAGAATCTAGGGAATTAAATACTTATTTTAGTCTTTTAATGTTACAAAATTCCACACAAATTTGGTCTGGTTATATAGTTTGTTAAATCTAAATTTAATTTTAAATAAAAATTTTATAGAAGAACCTCAATTCCTCCTATTCATCAATTTCCTTAATCATTTTCATGTTGAATTATATTATTATTATTTTAATAATATTTATATAAGTCTGATAAAAGAATAGCTATATATAAATCTGAATATTAAGAAAAAAGGCTGATATTGTATTTAAGACTGTGAAAAATTGTGTATATTATAGATTAGCCACTCTTTGTGACCAATTGGTTCACCAGAATTAAAGATTGCTTGAAGTTACAATTAAATATTTTATGTAACTCAGTCTTAATGGTTTCCTCAGCAGAATAATTTGAAAAAATTTTGATAAGCATTTAGCTCATACCATTTTAGTGTGAGTACTTATTATTTATCCATATATATTCATTTTGCTTTGCATTTCCCTAATTTGCTATCTATAACTTTATACATCTACTTATAATACAGGAATGAGTAGCAATATTTAAAATTAAGTGCATTAAAAATTATTGATTGATTCCGAAGTTAAACCTTAATTGCAAGTCCAACAAAATTTCAAAATAGTTATTGAAAGCATACTATATACTAAAACTTATTCCTTGAAGCCAGGATGAAATATTAATAGCAACAGTATACATGAATTTCACCATAAATATTAAATATAAAAATGAAAGTACATATAAATAGTTTTAAAAATTTATTAAAAGTAGAAAAAAAAAATTATACAGCAAAAAATAAAAAGGAGGAAAATAATATTATTGAAAAGATAAATTTTAAAATTTTATGATCAGGTAGAAATTATTTTTATGTATAATATATTAGAAGTTATTGCAGAAAAATACTAATATTTCACCTAATTAACATTTCAAAAAAAAAATGCTCCAAGGTACCCATTTTTACTTAAAAGTATATAAATGCCAAGGTTGATAGTTCTTGGTCAAAGAGATTAGCTTTTGAGCATCTGAATTCATACAGACATATTCACTTTTTATTACTGATAGAAAGAAAAAAAGAAAACAAAAGTCTTAACTTTAAAATTTCACTACTATATAATTTTTAGGCTACTGTTAAAAATTTGATGGTATAAATAATTTGCCTACCACAAATAAAAAACATGCTAGGTATATAAAGTTGCCAGTTGATACTAAAAGTCATAAAAAATTGTTGACAAGTCATTTTAATGTTCTTAAATCTTTGTTTTTAAATTTAATATAATTGTCTAAGTATGGAAAATTTTGTATTTATGCAAAATTACTCCATTCTAATTTTGACCTCTGATATATCTATCTGACCCTTATCTATGTAGGATAAAAAATTTTTAGAATTATTGATTTTATTTTGCATGTTAACATTGTTCAGAATCTAATGATTCTTTTTAAAAAATTCTGCCCTCTATTGTGAAAACTTAATATTATCATATGATTGTAGCAGTAAGTTGAGTAATCAATAACAATTACTTGGATATCTAAATATTTTTAATTAAAAATGAGTCTGAAGCATTTAATCTGTCATATAATTTAAATTTTTAATCACATTTAAATTATAATCATTTGGTAGCCTTAAGTTAGAAGAAAAAAAGTGCATAAAAATGCATTTAGATAAAATAATATTTAAAAAAAAATATCCATATGGAAGTATGTTTTTGATGAATTGGCCTAGCTTGTAAATTTCTATGATATAATTATATTACAAGATATAAACATATATATTGATATAAAACAGATAATACCTGAATTTGTCTTTATGTCTTTTATAAAAAATTTCCCCAAAACTGCGAACAGTAGCAGTATGAAATTAGCATATGTCATTCACGCTCCATTAGTAAGTCAGCTTTTCAGTTTTTAATATTCAAAAGTAATTATCTTTAAAGATTTTAATTTAGTTGTGGAAAAGTTTAAGACCAATTTTTAAATGAAAATAATCACATTTGGAATTTACACTCAAACTTAATCAAAGATGTAGTGTTCTCTATGTAATAGAACTTTTCAGATAATTAACCAAAATTTATTTCTGTAGAAAAATAAAAGAAATGCTATATATGTTGTGATTTATTTAAAAAAACCCTTCAATTCTTGGATTTTCAGGTTAAACATGCCCATAATTCTTGAACATCTGCATGAAATTCAATCAGTTTAAAAAATGAAAAAAATTAAATAACTATAATGGAAATTTGAAGCCTGATACCATTTAAATTTCAACACGGTAGTGCCATACTATCTATTAAGAGCAGTTTTATAATTAAAAATATCTTTAAAAATTTCCTAGAAGTAATAATTTTGTTATATCTTTGTTTATACAAATATATATTTCAAAATTAACAAATGATGTATTAAAAAGATTTTATTTCATAGATCCTATAGAGATTTTATGTTTAAGTATTTGTAGCTATTGAAAATTGAGTACTAAGTTATACAAAGGGGCATTACATTAGAAAAGAATGAATTAGTTTAAAGATATATATGCCAGCCTTTTTTGCACTATGTGCTATTTTATAATTTTAACTTGCATTTATGATGCAAATTATTTAATTGTGATGGAGTTCTTTGTTCTTTTGTTCAGATTTTAGATTGGAATTAAAACTTATCCTTCGAATATTATAAAAACTGAAAAAAAATAATTTAATAATAAAAATAATTTAGTTTTTTTTGTTGGTTCTAAGAAATTATAAATTAGAACACAATTTTTAGAAAATACATTTTTAGTATTATTTTATTTATATTTTTAGATTTATTTTTAGTATAAAGAATGCAATTAAAGTGCATTTTATAGATGGAATTACAACGAAGAAAGGACTAGTGCTGTTTTGATATTAACTCTGGTTTCTTAAATATTGACTTTAAAAAAACAACAATTAGTAAATACATGTTGTGGGATTGAGAATAGTGACAATCCCACAACATGTTCCTTATGTTCATATTTTCAAATGTTTTCTAAATTTTGTCTGTCCATCCTCTTTTTTGAGATAAATCTAAGTTATTGAAATTTTGTAAGTAAGAACACTTCCTTTGGAATAAGCAATTTGAGATAAAATCAACTCTTAGAAATCAAAAAAGGAGTTCCTTCTTGTTACCTACTTTGATAAACTGGTAGATACCACTTTTCAGGAATTAAAACATAAAAGCAGAACCTGAAAGAAAAAATTCTTGCCTTGTCAAAATTTCAGTTTTAGATTTATCAAAACTTTTTCCTTCGTTATTAAACAGTCAGTTAACATGTTAAATATAGCTGATATTGCATTAATGCCTTTTCAGATTTTATAAATAATGTTGATAGAGATAATATTTTTCTTCATATCTTGTTTTATGTGAGAAAAATCAGTTTTTTATAATTTGTCGAGAGACAGCAGTGAAGTATTGTGAATATCTGCTCTATATGAAATTAGAAAAAGAATTGTAGAAAATTGTTATATGTTGATAAAATCTGAATGTTTAAAATTGTGCACACTATAGTGAGATTAGAAATCTGAGGTTTCCCAAAATTAAAAATAACTAATATCTTATTATAAGTTATTAATTAGATGTTATGTTATTCAGTCATTAATAATTCAGTTGGTTGAAAATCTTTTATTTTTCAATTCTCCTCATTACATCTCAGCATCTATTAGTCCTGTAGATTGGTGTCATTATGAAATATTAAGTTTTTCAACATAGATTTTGCCATTCAAATATATACATTTATGATACCTTTCTTTTTAACTTTGAAAATATTCTTAAGCAATACATTATATAATTACAGACATATTATTTATATTCACCAAATAACAACTCACAATATGAATATAAATTAATGACATATATAATGATTTAATTAATTTGGTTACTTTATATTTCGATCTGATATTGTAGTGACATATATTTGTGCATTTATAATTTTGCAGTAAATTAGAAATAGCAAGAGAATGCTCAGTAACAACTGCCAAACCAGTTTATAAATGCCCAGTATATACTGCTATCATAACCTTGGTGATCTTATTTTTGACAATTTGAATAACTTTTTGATTTTAATTAAGATCCTTCTATCTATACATTTAGAACAATATTATCAGTTGGTTTGAGCTCAATTAGCATTTTTGATGATTTGTCATAATAATAATGTTTTTGAATTTGTCTTGGTCAGCCACTTACTAAGTAATCTCATTGCTGCGCTGTTACTTTATTCACCTATTATATCTGGAGGTTAAGAACCTTGAGCTCAAGCATTCTGTGACACTCCTCTTAATAGATAGATGCTGATATCTTTCAAAAGTTCAAGATTAAGGAGTTTATTATTAATGTGTAATTAGATTGCAATCTAGCAAACTAATAGGTAGATTGTGATCATTCTCAAAGACATTTTTGAAAATTATTTTGCTTATGCCAGTTGTCTTTTCTGCCATTCCATTGTTTTGTATATTATGAAGACTTGGAGAAACAATTTCAATTCCTCTTTTTCTCCTCCTTAGTAATTGTGTGGAGTGCAATCTCCCTCTTTTTCAAAAATGCTAAATTGGTAAATATTAAAAGGTACATTATCACAGATTATTGTTTCAGGAATGCCAAATCTGGCAAATGCTACTTCTAACTTATAAATAACTGTTTCACCATTTTTTATTGTTAATTTTAACTATCTCTATCCATTTTAAAAAGTGACACCATGGAATATTATTCTGTGCTCTCTAAACTGGATGCTATGTTTTCAGTCATTAATAATTCAGTAGGTTGGAAATCTTTTATTGTCCAACTCTTCTCATAACATCTCGACATCTATTATTTACATAAACCATTGGCATTCTATATTAATAAATTTTTCGTATAAAGATATTGGCATTTACATATATGTATGTAAATATATTAAAATAACCACTTTTTAATTTTTTTTTAACTAATGGTGACTTGTTGAAAATTTAGTTGAAATGTAGTGAAACTGTGAATTTTGTATCCTGGATTGAAAAACATATTTATCATTTCAATATATGGGTTTTGTTATCATTATCATTATTTTATGTTGTGAGGATTATTAGAATAGAGTACTGGAAAGACTCCTGCCTTTTCAATATCTAAATAGAATAGTTCTTTTGGAAACATTACTGTTTTACTGACTGAAAAATTAATTTTCATGAATTGGGAAAAGAAGGAAAGAGATCTGCTTGTTTTCCCAGTATTTGAATTTGATATGTAATTTCAATTTTTTTTTGTTCAGATATGTTAATACACAATTATTTTTATAGAAATAAAATATTTAAAACCCATTATGCATCATCATATTTTAATCTTGTAAGCGAATCTAAATGTCAACAAATCAAGAGCCATTTAACGGACAGTGCAAATAATTGTAAGGAGAGTTGGAGTAGGTGTTGTAAACTGAGTTTAAAACTCCTGGAACAAGCTTGTATATGAAAATTTGAAAGCTATGATGATTAAATTCTATGGATTATTTTTTTAAACTTTATATTCTAATATCTCTTCATATTACATTTAAATAAGCAACCTTTTGAGAAATAAGATTTGTATACATAAATAATGAGTTTCTGACTAAGAGTTTAGGGATTATGTGGATTTGGAGATAAAATATTTTATAGAATCATTTATGAATGTTTTACTTTTATCTATAGTGTATGCATAGATTCTTATTTGCAGTTTTTATTTCTTAACTGCTCCTTATTATATTCTGTATGGAAATTTAAAAGTTCTGCCTGTTAGCTATCATTTTTTTTGCTCCAATATTTTTACATACAAAACAAAAGGCAATCTTATTATTTAGTCATTAAAAATATACTGCAAAATTATATAAAAGGCAAAGAATATTAAATAAAGAAATTTCAAGAAAATTATATTTATTGTTAGTTTTGAGTTTCTTGATTTAGTATTTTTATCAAATCTTATGAAAGTATTGGAATTTAACTTAATGAAATTGTTGATGAACAAAATAATTATTTCCATTTAGTTTTATATAATATTCCTGTAAATTCAAGTTTCTCTGCTTGGCTTAAAGTAACAAACTTTTCTTTTTAAAGATTGGTTAACTTTATTATTATCTAAATTAATTATAAGTATTGATATTCATTAAAATTTAATTGAAAATTAGGAAATTAACTCCAAATTTCAATATATTGTTTGCTTTTATTTTTCAAATAACATTGCATTATGTATGAATTTTTGTTTAAAATTTCGGCTTTAAATTTGTAAGAATTAAAAAAAAAATTGTATTATTTAAGTGCAGAATTATTTTCATATTCAAGTATGTAAATTTTTCACCATCTTTACTGTAAAAGAAAGAAAAATAAGACACTTTTTAACTTTGATTATTTATCTGAATGTTTCTTTAGCTATTCTTTTGAAAAGAACAAGTGAATAAATTTGTTGTTTCAAAACATATGTAAATATATTTTTCTTTTACTAATTTATTTGTATAATTTTAATGACGTAAGTTTCTTTTTTCCACAAATTAAAATCAAGCCTCATTTCTCAAATTTATGTATTAAATTTGTGATTGCTTAATTTCCTTAGAAATATATTGTTTTTACACTATCTTTATTTACGAAATAATTATTTTTATTCTAAAATTTAGCGAGTGTTTTTTGTATATAGTTAAATATTGAATTAAAAAATAAGTTGGAATAATAATAATAAAAAAAAGGTAGAATATTGTAGCAAATGTTCTAATCAAATGTAGTTACTTTTTCTCGTTTGCATTATGAATATTATTAACTTGCCCGAATTGTGATTTGCTTGTTTGGCTTGAATATTAAAATGTCCCATCCTATCTGAAGTTATATATATCAGTAGCAACTAAAACAATGAAAATTTTAAGTGTAGTTAAATCGTGTAGTATTTCTATTTAAGAAGTTCTTGTTTATTCCCCCCCCCCCCCCTTTTTGGAAAACGGCATTTTAGGCAAGCGAACTCTATGGTTACCATAAAATACGTCGCGCAGCGATTTTTTTTGAAGTTTTTGTTTTTCTAGCAACCAATCATAAGCAGGCAGGGATTGGCGCCGGTGGATAGAATGGAGCCGGCGCACAGGAAAATAAAATGGCGGACATTCTGTGTATAGAACAGCACAGTGTTATGAAACGTTCTATAATAAATCTTTTTTTAAAATCTGCGAATAAATATAGGAAAAAGTAATGTTTGAGAGGGAAGGTAAGTGTTCAAAGAGACTTTATTTTTCGACATTGTTAATTCTCAGAAATAAATATCTGTTGGCTTCTGAACTTTCGGACCATGTTAGTGGTTGCTAAACGTAATTACTCTCAAATATGTTTTTCAAAGCTATGATCTAAATTTATGTGAAATTTTTTTTGTAATAATAAGATTGAATTTTCGATCGATTTTTTTTGCTGAAAATATGGAAATTTAGAATATATATTTAACATGTGGAGAAGTAACCATCCTGAATACCACGTGACCTTGCCGAATTTTGCGCGACGCGTAAGAATGCGAATTGTGTGATAAATACAAAATTTTTTTAGCCTTGAATTTTTTTTATTTTGATGACAGAAAAAAAATAGAATTTATTATTGTATGTATTATAAGCAAAAAATTATTAACATATTTTCGCTACTGATGAAGAGGTATGTTTTATTAAAAGTTATCATTAGTTTTCATCATGATTGAGTCTTTGCGCCAACTATCGTTTTTTTATTCATAATCTTAGTACGGTCGTTACAGATTTCATCGTTTTTCATTAAATACTTTTTGCAATTTTTCCTGTATCATTTATTTAAACAATATAAATTTTGTCATTTTGTTTTAATTGTGAAATTCGTATTTCTTTTTTTCAGTTAAAGCTATTTAATTTTCATGTTACATGGTATTTTTTAAGAAAAAACTTATTTGGGAAATTAAAAAAAAAAGAAAAGATATTGCATCTTACATTTTGCTCATATAGTTCTTTTTTTTTGCGGTCATTTTTGGGATTTAAATAGAACAATTATTTATTAAATGAATGTTTAATATTTATTTCTTTAAAAAAATTGACAGAATTCCATATACTTTTTTGCTCTTGATGAAATTATACAGTTATCTCTTAAAATAATGGAGACTATTTATTGTAATAAGGAACTTTGATTGTAAAAATAAAAATACTTTAAATATTTTTTTAAATGTTGTTAAACTTTTAATGTTTGTTACTGTAGGTTATTGGACAAATGTGTCTGTTGAATATTAAGTGAGCTGTTTGTTTGCAATGTTCCTTTTTTTCTGTTTGATTTTCTGTTTAAGCCCATTACATATTTAGATTATTTAATAATTTTTAAAAGAATTAATTATTTTTTCACCTAAATACAGGCATTTCTATTTCTTGATAAAATCTAAACTTATTTTATGCCTTTTATTAATATGTAGTTGTGTATTAATTACGCAGTTAATTTTGTTAATTATATATATTGTCTATATAAGTATCTAAATATAATGTTTGTAAATTGAACTATTTATTATCAACAGTCACTTTATAGTTAAATAGGTTATACATTAATTGTGAGCTTGTAATTAATGTTCCCATTTAATTTTCTAAAATTTATCTTAAAATTCATGTCATTTGGAAGGAAAGTTCCATTTTCATCTTGTTGATATTTATGTTCGATATATGAATGAATGAAACTCCATTTTATATAATTAGAAATAAATTTTATTAATCAAAGAACATTCATATTTCCAAATTATTATTTTAATTTTTTAATAAACCATTAAAATATCTAATTCCATTTAAATTTTAAAAATTTACAGATAAGTATGGAATAAAATTAGCCAAAAATTTATCAAATATTGCAGTATTTTTTAAAGGAGTAGCATATCAATTTAACTGAAATGATACTATAGAAATATCAATAAATTCTGTAATACAGAATACTGTTTTTAAAATTTATAATAGAAAATGGACTAAAAACCTATTTTTTATTGAACAATATAAATACCTGTAGATTTTCTTAAAAGCTATTATGCTGACTTTTTTTCTTCTTTTTTCTAAATTATAGATGGTGATAATTGTATTTGCTAAAAAAAATCAAGCAGATAATATGGGTGTACTCATTGTATTTTTTATTAGTAATGTTTTGTTTATTTATTTTCAGGCAGTAAATTTACATGTTGTTTAGAAATAAATATAAGCTATCTATTGTAGAAGTTTTTGGGTCTATAAGTAAATAAAGTAATATAAGTTTAAAAAGTTTCACAAACAATACATTTTGTGCTTTTATTTATTTACAAGTTTCCTTTTTCTGTTGCTAAAACTCTTTAAATTTAAAAATGCTTTGATCTTACGTACTAAGTAATGCTTTGTTATCGAAATAAAATCTGAATCACTGCTAAAACATTTATTATCTTAACATGATTGGATTTATAGGACCAATTTTTTTCATATATTCCATTACATCTCTATTCATAAAATTTTTAACATTTTACTTTAATGAAAAATCTTTACATTTTAAAATGACGATGATGCTTCTGGTTTAGAAATTATCTATTTTTCTTAATTTGAATTTATGATGACTATTGAAGTTCTAATAATAATGTTAATGTTTAATTGAAGTTCTAATAATAATGTTTATAAATAGCCAATACAAATTTTGCATTGGCTAATTATAAAGCAAGATCCACTTTTGATAGTTTGTAAGTGGTGAAAATAATTGAATACATATAAGATATTTTATGAATTCACTAATTGTGTTGCTTCTATACATTTTTCTTTCTTATAGAATATGCATAATGTAATCAATAATTAACAATTTACTTTTCAAATTCATTATGTTTTTTTTTAATACGAAGTAATTTTTATGTGAAAAAAATTAATCCTTTTCACATAATTGTGATATTGTTTGATTTTTTCATGAAATATTTGTATGAAAATTTTTTCTGATATTATGTACTAGGTAAGTATCAAATTTTTCATAGGTATTTTACTTTCTTAGGCTTGTTCAACCTTATCTGATGTGTGAAATAAGCATTTAGCCCTGCAATGCTATGGCACTTGCGGCTCCAACGTCATCTGTTGCGACTACTTCTGCTTCATGTTTATCATCACCACAATTGCCTTTAATCAGGTTACATGAAACTGTGGCCAAAATAAATATGCCAACTGCTATCAATCAGAATTCTTCCTCAGCTGTGTCAAGTGAACCTGTGTACAACTTAACTATCAGTAATGGTGAAATTATCCACACATCCGGAACAAGTACAATTCCCAAGATTGCAGTTCCGCCAGTTGCTACTCTAGCAGGTACTGCTTTTAAAACGTCTTAAAAATCATTTGTATTAACTCCTGAATACAATTGAAAAAGATAATTTGAAGAAAATGATTTTTTTATAAACCTAATTTTAAAATATTATTATTATTAAATTTATGGTCCAGTTCATTAAGACAAAAGAAATGAATTGTTTCAGAGTTAGAAATGATTTCTAATATAATAAGCAATAACAAAGATTATTTAAATTTATCGTATAAAAATTAGTCTCTGGTGGTTATTAAAATATAAACAAGCATAATATTTGTTCCTTGCTTTTATTATTGACAGAGATCTGCAAAATTCTCTAAGCTTTAAAAAGGCATATGTTAAAATCTACTAACGCAATTACTGTTATTACAAATTTGATTGATATTCATAATGTTCAAATATAAACTAATGTCTTGGTATGATAGTTTTGATGCAATAAATTTTGAAAAACGTTTCTCATTTTATAAAATACATAAGGACTAACTCATAAGAAAAGTGACTTTCTTTCCATATTCCACTTTTATTTTTCACATGCATATTTCTTGTATTTTAAAATGTTTGTTTAATGCAATAATATCAGGATTGGCCTTTGACAAAATTTTGTTAATTACTTTCATTTTATTAGAGTTGGCAAAGAAAGATTTTAGCATTTTTGAAATCTAGTTGTTTAGTAAAAGTTCTTCTTTCTTAACAATTTGTTTAAGTAATATTTGTGTTTTAATTAAATTTCTTATTTTCAAAAACAAAATAATCCTTTTAAAGAATCATCTGGTGTTGTAGAAGAATATGAAATCTATCTTCATTTTAAAGTTTATCTTACTATGACTAAAAAAAAATTTCTATAGGCAATAGATTTACAAATATTATCCAAACAAAGACAATTTTGGGGATGAGAATTTTATTAATGTGATCTAGTGATCAAAGTAATAATAATAATGAAATGAAATATTACTTTCTCCTATAGATAAAAATGGTGTTTGCCTTTCTTATCCATTGTATCTGCCCCTTTCATTTATGAGGTGTTACCTCTTTCAAGGTTGGGGCATTATTTTATATTATCTTCACTATTAAAGTACATATTAAGTTGTATGATATGTTTTTGCCAGTCTTGAAATGAAATCTTTTAAAGAAAAACTAAATTGAAAGGGAATGCAAAGCCATTTTTTGGTTTTCTTTATGAAGTTGAGTTTACTGCATAGGAAAACTTTACTACAGTTGATGATAGTCAGTAGTCATAACTCAGTGCAGTTGATGCAAATGTATCATAATTGAAGGAATTACAGAATTTGTTCTAATGTTTACTTTTTTGTTATTTTTTTTATCTATATTTGTTTCTATTTAACAATAATAATTGCAAATTTGTTAAAAAAACATTGCAAATTTCAACTGCTTGCTAGCTTATTATTCTTTAAAGTTAAATTATCAGTTATTTCATCATAATTAGTATTACTAATTTTTTTTAATGGCACATCTTTTTTTTCATTTAAATAATAAACTAGTATTTATGTGCTAGTTTTGATTTTTTTTTTTTTTTTTTTTCAAAATGTAATGATTTTAGAAATTGTTGAGGCATTATACTTAAATCGCATGTTAGTGTATGGCGAACTTACTGAAATGGTATCTTGAGCATCTAGAACTGGCATTTCAGAAAATGAGTTTTTATCAATTGTGTGAGATAATGGAGAATTTTGGCAATTTAATATTAAAAAAAAATCATTGGTTTAAAGTTGGAAAAAATTTTATAAAAAGGATTTTAGTTTATATCAATTTGGTAAGAATAAATTGCAATAATTATTTTTCAGTATATAACTTTTTTCTAAAATACACTTCTGAATATTTTTTAAAAATCTTTTCCTTTTTATTCCCACTGGCTTTGTGGTTAGATTTTGAACTATGAGGTGGTAATTTGATATCCAGTTCTGCACATAATCCTAGTGCTTATAGTCATATTGAGTGTTAGATTTTTTTAGAGTTAAAAGATTTTTATTTTGGTATGGAGTGAAAGCTTGGTGAAGATTTTTCATGGTATATTGTGTCTATATTTTAAAGTTATTTCTCCAAAGACATTTGTGCTTCTTACAAAAGAATCTATTTCAATTTAATCTAGTTAAACATATATATTTTTTTCTGCAGTTTCCAGAGATTTCAAGGCTGATCCGGTAACAACAACTAGTCAAAAACCAATTATTGTTACTGTGTCTGGAATGCCTGGAATGACCGCTGGAAAGCATGTAAGTATTTGTTTTTTTATGTGTTGTTTATGTTGCAAACTTCTCTAAATTACATTGTAACATAAAAAATTAATAATACATTGAAGTAATCAAAAATAAAATTTTAGGATTTTTTTTGCAATAATTTCTAATTCTATTATTCAAAAAAAAAAAAAAAAATTATATCTCCTTAAAATTATGAAAAATATCTTTTCAGTTATTTGAATTTAATTTTTTCCCTCTAATTTTAGTAATTTTTTTTTTTAAATTGTTTACTTAATTTGCAACATGACTTTTCTTGCTGTAATTAATTTCAAATTGTTTCTTTTTTATATTTTTAATTCAAATATTTAATTGCATACATTTCTTCTTTAGTTATTCTAAGAATAAGATATTGTTTGTATAATATATATATATTCTATGACATTCGGAGATCTATAAATAAAGTCATAAAACATTAACTAGATAATCAGGAATATTTGTCGTACTAAATTATTATACTTTTTTTGTATAATTAAAACCAATTGGAACAACATATGTCAGAGTAATTGAATTTTCATTATTTTGGCTTATTTATTGAAGTTAAAATTTTAGGTATGATTTCATATTGAAAATAGATCTCATACTTGTAAAGTAGCTCAGATTAAATGTCCTATCACTCTTTGAAATTATAATTGCCTTTTTCTGTTGGTTTGTGCACTATTAGACAGCAGTTGAATTTTGTAAGCTTTAAAGGAATTAAGATTAATTTTTATGGATTGTGCTTTCTAAATAATGGATTTTCATTCCTGTTTTATAATTTGATAAATATTTCATTTCTCTTTCTTTTTTATTTTTTACTTTGTTATTGTCTAAGTGATTTTTTTTATAGTTAGGAATAAAACTCCTTTCTTATGCAATTATGTTGCATATTCATTTTATATTAAAACCCATGTTTAGGAGGAAATTATAGGCCAATATTAGACAGGTATTTGAACAATGAGCTATATAAAGTTCCTAAAGTAATATAGAATAAATATCTAGAGCAGGCTAGAAACTTAAAAAGATCGCCTTTCAGAAAAAGCCTCATTTTAAGAGAAATAAAGCAGTAGCCAACATTCTTGATAAGCAAATTATTTGCCAAATGCAGCTAATAATAAATTAATAAAAGTTTGTTGGAGTATATGATTTGTATTTCAAAATGCTTATATGATTGTATTTAAAGATACAATTAATGAAGATCTTTATTTGTGTAACAATATTATTAAGCTGAAAATCTTGTTAAAATATCATTACAATATATAACTTTTCTTGATATACTACAGTATAAAATATTCAGTTTGATTTTTCTCTGTGACAACATGTCTTTCCTAACTTTATCATAGTCTTCTGTCAGAACATTACTTATCTTAATTATACTGTAATTACTTAATTATATTGTGATTTTAAATTGAGCCAATAGTTATTTGATGAACACTGAACAACATTTTATTTATCAATAACTAGCCACTTGGTGTTTACCAAGACAATTATTTGTATTTCAATGTAAATCTTATATGCTTACAATTTTTATAGTATTTATGGTTTGCTAAGTATTTTTAAATTTACATTATGATAACCTATGTTTTTTTTAACTGCCTTAATACTTTTTTTTTTTGTTTAATGTGTTTAGTTGTCTTAATGTATTGGATGGTATTAATTAAAATTTGCGATCTCACTTAAAGCTTGAACTGAAATGATGAAAATTTAACAATCCAACATATATATATAATACCAAATATGCTTTATAAATTACTTAACATCTAATAAAAGTTATTTGCTGATTTGATGAAAGATTCGGAACATTACAATAAAAAAAAATTAAAACTACCAATTAACAAAGTGATTTTTTTTTTTTGGTATTTCAAATTATGTTATAGTAACAGACAAATGAATATAAAAAGGGTCAGAATATAAACATTTTCATCATTCTTAATTCTGCATTAAACACTAACTGTAATAACTTCCTATCTTTAAAAAGAAAAAAGTTTAAAAATATGAATAAAAGCTATTTTTTACAATAAAATGCCTTATGCAGAAAGTATAAAAAAGTTTCTTACTTGAATTGTTATTAATATAAGAAACAACAATAAAAATATTGTAGCAAATATTGTATATTACAGCAATGTAAGATATTTTTAGTATGAAATATTCCAAACAAATCCATTTTGACTGATGCTAGACGTGGTTATTTTAAAAGGAAGATTACTTACTTTCTCGAAATGACCTTTATATTTGTAATGATTATAATTTACTGAATATACAAATAACAGTTTAATGTAGAAGTCTGACAGACATTATTTTTTTAAAATATTATTTTGTTTAAAATCTATTGCTTTAATCTTTATATCATTTCTTGCAGCTGACTTCTGCAACTAATGTGTTACCTACACCATTGCTGTCTGCTCCTGTACATATGGTTGCACAACATTTCACTACTGAAAAAATACCATCATCTGGGATTGTTACTCTTCCTACAATGTCAAGAGTAGCCACTAACATGAACCCAATATTGTCTAATAAACAACGACAAACATCACACATAACTCCATTGTTACCTGGAAGTATTCTTACTTCAAAAGGTCAGATTGTGATTGCCAGTGGTAATAGTCCTGTAATTTGTTCTTCAGCAGCTTCTGTCATGACAACAATGTCAAATATTACTTTAAATAGTAGCATAGTGACTGTGACTCCAGTGATAATGACTTCAACAGCTCCCTTAGTTACATTCTCTGGGAACTCTACTGTTACATTAAACCCAGTCACTCAAGCTCAGGTTTTGTCCAATCTTATCCCATCAAATGTGAAGCCTCTGGCCTCAAACAACAAACTTGTCCAAACATATGTGAAATCTTTAAATCTTGCTGCAAGTCCTAATTCATATCCTGTTGCTGTTCAGCCAGCTGCACTTGCACCTACTGCAATTGCTTTAGCTACTGGTCCTCCACCGCAATCTCAGCAACCGATAGCACAAATACCTGCAACAGTTTCCATGCAGCAATCTTCCAAAGATCCAGAACCAGAGGCAAAAGATCTTAAGTCTGCAGACAATGATGTGGTAAAACTATTGATTTGGAAGGATGGGATTGGAGAATTGCCTGGCAGTGACTTGAAAGTAAGACTTTTGAGCACTTTTTTAAAGAAAGTAAGTTTTTATAACACTGCATATTTTGACGTTAAGATAAGCTTATCTATACCTACATTTATTTTGATCTTGAAATTTCATTCTTCTTCCTTGTATTTCCTTATATTCTTCGTATATACGCAAGACCAGCAATAGTGAAGATCAATAAAATAATCATTTTTTAGTGTTTAACTTTATATTAAATTGTATCGGAATTAAAAGCTTAATGTGAAAATCTTTTATTCATTGCTAAACCTATCAATTTCCATGAAATTATCTTTTGTTATAATTAAGTTAAAATTTCTTTTTCATTGTAATAACAAAAGTTTCAGTTTAAATTTAAAATATACTTTATGCTGATAATATATATTTTTTTAGAATGAAAATGTTTCAAACTTTTGTAAGAGAAAATTCATATTAATGATATTAGATAACTTGTTAAATACATTTAGATAATTATCTGCTTCTTTTTTTAGTTGGAAATTATTTTTCAGTATTTCTTTTGGTTTTAAAAAAAAAAAAAATGTTTATTTTGTTTTAGTTTAAATTGAATGAGTTTGGGACTCTGGAAATTTATAATGAAGATCTTTCCATTAATTCCCTTACAAAAACAGTGAGAGATGAAAGTACTACTACATCGGAAGAGAATTCGACTGAGGGCAGACAAAAGACAACCAAAAATAAAGAAATGTATCAAGATGGTATGTAAATATTTGCTTATGAATGTGGATGATTTTAAAATCTGGTTATTTTCCAATTCTCATTTTTTTTAAAAAAAATCTTATGAAAATCAAATGAATGTTGGAAAAGAATTCTTTTTTTCTTCTTTGAAGTCTTGAAATGAGAATATTTGCAAAAGTTGTATTTGTTATGGAAAATATTTGGCTAGTGGCATTTTTATAAATTTGACTATCTGAGTAATATATTTTAAACATTATTTTTAAGAATTCAGAGATATGTATGAATAGAATTTTTCTTATTTTAAATGTAGTATTTTATTTCTCAGTAAGATTCCAATTATTGCAATGTTTGCTTACTGACATATAACTGAGTTGTTTTACCATGAATGCAACTAATAGATTAAAATTAGGGTCTTTAAAAATTTATCAATTTTTAATGTATATAAATTTATTTGATTCATTACTGGAAACAAAGTGAAGTAATAAATCAGTCACTTAATACAATTCATTACTTAACAGCATGAATTTTATTTTTCTTCTGTATTCATATTATTCTTAATTTAATTAATGTAATAAAATAAATACTAAATTTTATGAGGTTTCATAGTTTTTACTTCCTCATATTTGAAGTATAGAGAAAGAATAATAATGGTAAAAAATTAAAACTCAAAATTTTGAAGAATCTTCATGTTTTAGACTTCCCTGAGTTCAAAAAAATACATTTTTGACATCATGTTCATCTGACTGCCTGTTTCAAAGGTTCAAAAATGCCTTAAGCTAGAAAAATGAAATTTGGTTTACTGTCTTTATATTTGTAATTTTCTATCAACAATTTTGTCTGCTAGCCTGGTTGTTCAAATATAAGTTAATGCAGCAACTGCAAAATAAAGACTTAGATGGATAAAATGCGGGACACATAGTTAACATCAATAGTTTAGACACACAGCAAATTTTGAGCCAAATCCAACAAGAGATTGACTGTTTGTAGGCTTGCATTTTCAGAAGCAGGTAATTTTGATTTCAGTCAGTTGAGAAAAACTCATCTAAAACGAAAGTTAACCACATGCCGGGAACTAATTGCCAAAAAAGTCACCAAGAATAATGCTAGTGATTCAGTAAAAATATTTTATTCATGCCAGGGTTTAGTTATTCTGCAGCTTTTGTACATAAAATGTTATACAAAATGTTCTGTTCCATATTCAGGATCCACAGTTTTTTTGTTTTTTTTTGTGGGGCAGATAACATTCTTATAAAAGAGTTTGCTGGAATGTTTTGGAAAGACCACTCTTGCTACTTTTGCAAATTATATTATTGCTGAAATTATCCTTTTTGAAACAAAATATTTCTAGTAAGATTTTTTAAAACTTTGTGATATTAGAATTTAACACCAAAAATGCATATATTTAATACACATTATCTGATATGTATATTATGCAGTAATTGTATTGTAAACAAGTTATATTTTTTCTGGGGAGGATATTGTAGAAAAATTTCTTGCAAATGAACTCCACATAAATAATAATAAAAAAAATCATTATTTAAAAGGTATGACAAATTCTTTCATTTTAAGAATTGTGCCATAAAGGATATATAAGCTAAGTATATTTATTATCTTATATACCTTGGTAGGGAGGGCTAGAGAGGTAGAACTGTGAAGTTGTATTATTTTATTTAACAATTTTTTTAAATAGACTTATTTCATTCTGTTAAGTTAGAAAGGCTTTAATTTCATATTATTTATCTATTATTTTTTCTTTAAATTTTTTTACAATATCACTTTTAAAATTTCAAGTTCAGTTTTGCTTACAGTCTGCTACTAATATTCTATAGTTGTAAGTTTTATAAATAATTTTCTTAATATAATTCTATCTATTTTTTAAGTATTCATGATTCTTTATTGTAGAAAAATTTTATTGATTTAATTTCATTTGTAGAAAATAGTGCTGAAAAGATATCTCAAAATGGTGCCAAAGATTCTAATATGGCAGAAGAATTGTGCCGTTGTGAAAATTGTGAATGTTTTGGTCTAAAAATAGAGTTTTGTAAAGCTGGAAGGTTTTGTAGTCAATCCTGTATGTCATCCTTTGCCAATAAGTAAGTATTTCAACCTTTAAATTTTGAGAATCAATAATCTTAATTAGAACTTTGCTATAAATATCAAAGTAAGATTATTAGCAATCAATAATCTTATTTTGGTATGTACAATATTATTTACTGTTCTTATTTTAACTAATGGCGATGTATTATTTGTATTAAAAAAATCCATTATTACGTTTACAAAATGTATAATTATTTATAGAGCATATCTACTGATTTGGAAAAAATTAATTTAAAAAAAAGCTTGTAGGATTTTTGACTTTTTCTGATATTTTTTCCTTAAGATAGTAGATACTTTATTCAAGGGGATACAATAGATGTTTAAATCTGGTTTATATCTTCATAGTTTCAAAATTCAGTTATTTATTAATTTTTTATTGCATGTGTATATACTATAAAAATATGCTTGGTAATAATAATTATTTTCATGCTTTAAAGGTTCATTATATTTTATTTAATTCTTGTATTGACCAATCTTGTCTGTTACAATATTAAAGTATGCTTATCTTAGTTTACAGAAATTTGAAGGTTTTTTAATGCATTTGTTTAGAATTTGATTATTAGTAAGTTGTATATTTTATTATGTTTGTATTGTATTTACCATGAAGTGATTTTTATAAAACTTTGTTAGCTGCAGCAAAAAGTATTAACAGTATTTTTCTTGTTTGTTTATAATTTTTATAGTTTTTAAATCTTTAACATTTTAATAATTTAGCTTGTTAAAAAAACCTTTTATGCAATAAAATTTCATTGTAAATAAATATTCTATATTAGCAATATTGGTTTCTTTTATGAATGATTGTACTATATTAGCAGATAATTGGCATAGTGTATTAAATTCCAAATGTATTTTGTGTATTTATCCTTTGTAAACTATTTTTGCTTATCACTGTTATAATTACTATTTACTAATATTTTATTAATGTTGACTAAATGAGTATCTGCTAATACTTTAAATTACAGGGATTTCAGTGGACATCAACATTTTTTTATTAATCATATTCTAAATTATGCTATTTGTAAATTTTTAAAAGATAAATATAATAAATATATATGAATTAGTAAAATGTTTTTTGTAGGAAAAGTAATATATTGAAAAGAGGAGCTGCTAAAGACAAATTGAAGAAGAAAAAACTGAAAGTAGATTCTGAGGTATGTTAAATGAACTGGATTTTTATTAATGATAATAACTTTCATATAAGGGTTGTTGTTATAGTAATATTAATAATAGGAGTTTGAGTACTTAAGAAATCAGCAGAGCAGAAACCTTTTATCAAAGATTTAATTTTAACTTTAATCAGAAATTCTATCTCTAATTGCAATATTTGCTTATGTTTTAGCTTTTCTCATTAGCAGAGATTCACAAATTTCATATTAGATAGTTTTAAATAGAAAGTTAATTACAAATATTATTTACTGTAAACATATTTTTAATTTGCTTTTACATTGAAACTGGAATAAAAAAGCAGTTGTTAATTATGTATAAAAAATTAATGCATATATTTAGGGTATTCAGATCACAAAATAAATAAATAAAAATACATCCTATTAGCAAAAGGATAAAACTTTTATAGTATATTGGATAAACAGAGAATATTTGCATTGTTTTGAAAACATCTGAATAATAGATGATACTTTATATAAATTCCTGAAAGAAGCTTTAGATAGTTTTTAATTATAAAATGTATCCAAAATTAATCAAAGTGAATCACTTTAATTTGTGCATTAAATACAACATATATATTAAATTTGGTTAATAATTCCATATAGAAAAACAGTATACATTGTTTGTTAAAAATATAGCATTGTTATTGTTATTATTCTTTTGATGTGCTTAGCATTTACTTTTTGCAAGACCTGAAAATGAAGTTATAATCTGGAGATGCTACTTCATAGCTCTGCCTTTTCTAATGCATAAAAAAATTAGCTATTGACTCATAGTGGAATGACGATAAGATTGTTAGGTGCATAGGTTTTCATATTTAGTAAATTAGATATCAATGATTTAATTAGTTCCTATTATAAATTAACTTTTAAAAAAGATCCAGTTTTCTGATTTCTTTGTTCTTGATTGTTTTTAAATTCAGGACAAAATATAATATTTTATTCAATAAATGAAATGTCATATAAATATATATTTTATAATATGTATATTTTTTAATACTGTAAAGGAAACTGAAATAAAAAATGATGTTAAAGAAGATGCAAAAAGTGATGATATGGAATGTGAAGAAGCTGCAGAGCCTAAAAAAGCTGCAGAGCCTGAACCTAAGAAGAAAGAATTTTCTTGGGAAGAATACTTAAAACTGGAAAAGACCAAACCTGCTCCTGTTAAGTTATTCAAAGAGGTATGAAATAAATTTAAATGTGACCTGAATTGACTTCACTTGAAATTTTCATGTTTTTATTATATAACTTTTTATTGAATAAAATGGATTATTCAGTAAGAAGATGAATTTTGGTTATGTATTTTAGCATTGTCTTCTTATACTTAATTTTTTTTTTTACCATTACAGAATTATCTAGGCTTACCATTTAATACAGCATAAAAACTGAATTTTCTTTTTTCGTCATACATTTAATGTTAATTTGTATATAAAAAAAAGACCAAATTTTATAAATGTTTACTTTTTTGGGGGGAGGGGGTAATTATATTATTAATGGTGAGACTTATTTTCAACGAAAAAAATTGTTTTCTAATTTAATAAATTTTTATCATGCTGAAAGGAAATTTTTTGGCAAATCTGTTTTGTTTTATCTTGAAAGTTATAAATTACCATAGTGAAATAATCTATTCATGAGTTTGAAAAATATATAAATTGATTGTTCACTTTTCATTTCAAATATGAATTAATAAGATGAATTATTCCAGTTTAATCTTTTTTTTTTTTTTTTAACAATGAGTTAGGTGTGCAAAATTCATTCTGTCATTTTATTTCTAATTCTTCAGTATTTGTTAACAAAAAGTAAAAAAAGAAAAGAGAGAGAGAGACTAAAAAAATTTTGAATTATTTTTTTTAAATTATATTTTTTGTAGTTATTTAATAACTTTTTTTTTTTTTTTTTGAGTTATTCTTAAATTTTGGGTCTATAATAAACTTTTTCTGTTAGAAATAGGATTGCAAAAAAAAAAAAAAAAAAAAAAAAAAAAATTCATATAAAAAGGAAATAGAAAGAAGATAAAGTTTGAAAAACTTTGTTAGAAATAAAAAAATCTAAATATTTGGTTGGTAAGAAGAATATATTTTTGATTCTTTAATATTCAAAGTTTTTTTATTTTATATCTTTCTTTTTTTTTTTTAACAAGGGCATCCAAGCATTATATATGTATATGTTGTTCTGATTTTTCTAAATTGGCTAGGTATGAGGACCCTAATATGATATAACAGAATAATAAATTGATGAGCTGGAGTAAGAGAAATAATGTGTTTTCAGTTTGTTATTTAAAGGTTGGAAAATTGAATGTATTATAATAGAAAATATTTGTTATTAACATAGTAACTTATAAATCAGTTTAGGTGAGGCAGTTTAGGGTGTTGTGGTGAACTTTAGAAATGTTATATATTCATTCTATACATTCATTAATTTTAATATTCATTATAATCTGAAAAATAACAAGATAAAAAGATTTGCTAAAAAAATTGCAACATAAAAAGCATTTTTATGCAACATTTACATTTTAATAACATGATTTTCCCAAAATAAAAAGATTTTTGTTGGAATATAATGCAAGAAATTAACTTCTATGTTTGTATTAATAAATGTGTATATTCATTTTTTAATACTAATTTCAAATGATAGCCAACATCAACAGCTAATTCTCACAGTTATTGTAACTGATATTCCAAATTTTCTACAAATTAAAAAAAAAAGATTAAAAAAATTGTAGAAAAATTATAAAAAATTTAATTATATTTTTGATTTGTGAAATAAAAATGGACTAACTTAAATTTTTAAATTGGTTACCATTTATTTGTGCATAACTAATTGTTTACATCATTATTTAACTATTTTTATCTTTAATATATCTTTGATTTAATTTGAATGTATTGCATTGATTAAATTTTTTATTATATGCTAAAGCAATTTAGTAAATTTCTGATGGGAATTCTGAAAATTTTTAATGGCTGAACACTGTTTAAAAACTACTTTGTAAAGCTTTCCAACTTCATAAAATACTGCTATTTATCATCATCTATGTGTCTAATTAAGAATAAAAGTTTTCTTAACTGTTAAAAACTACTTTATAAAGCGTCCCAACTTCATAAAATACTGCTATTTATCATCATCTATGCAATTAAGAATAAAAGTTTTCTTATCCGTTCAAGTGGCCATTTATTTTAATCTGATAACTTTAACATTTAAATTGGATTAACATGTTCTTAACAAGTAACTAAAATTGAGAATTCTGAAATTTTTTTATCCTTTGATTTGTAAGAAAATATTTAAATATGTGTTAATTTGTTACTTTGAAAGTTATTATGAAGAAGGTGAAAAACCAATTTAACCACAGTAAAAATTGTATATGATGTGTTAACAGTTTAAACTCTGTTATATATGTAATTTTTTTTTTTTTCAGGGCCAAACTTTTCCTACGAATGCTAATGGCTTTGTGAAAGATATGAAACTTGAAGGCATAGATCCTAAACATCCATCTTTATTTTGTGTTTTAAGTGTTAGTGAAACAAAAGGTTACAGAGTACGACTGCATTTTGATGGGTATTCAGAATGTTATGATTTTTGGGTAAATGCAGATTCACCAGACATTTTTCCTGTTGGTTGGTGTGAAAAAACGGGGCATGAGCTTCGGCCACCTAAAGGTAAATTCCTCTATTTTAACTTAAAAATATTTTTTTTTAAAATTATTTAGTATTTTATATATACAGAAATTGAGGGGGAGGAAATGATAATTACAATCATTTTTATTTTTGAACAAATTTTCTTGAAGAGTTTTTTCTTTCTGCATTTTTTATTATATTAACATTTTTATTTAATGTCATATATTTTATTTTTATTTAGTTTCACATGTTTAAGCTTATGTAGCTTGCATTTATTTTTAATGTGGGAATATGAAAGTGAGTACCTCAAGACCCTGAATCTTCTAATAACCAGAAAAAGTGAAACCATTTTCTCTGCCTAAATCTGAATTTTAACACTGATTCCTAAAGCCATTCATTTTCGGGTACTTCAAACTACTTTAACATTCAATCTTCTCCCTCAAAGATTGATTAAGATAATTAAAAATCCTTACTCCTGTCAAAAACCACAATGGCAACTTGTTTTCTTAATGAATTGATATATCTATAGTAAGACAGTTAAATTGATGGTTATGAACTAGGAGCCCTATTACGCAGAATATCTGTTGAAAGGCACTTTTTGTAATCTTAATTTTTGAATTTAGCTTAGAAAAAAAGTAATCATCCCATGATGTTTCAGCCCCCCCCCTCTTCTTTCCCTCCAGAAATGTTAAAATGGTGCAAATTACAAAAATTTTCCTAAAAATCAGTAATATGAAAAATAACATTTTTATACTAATGAAATGATAATAGATTTTAATAGAATGAAAAATTCAAGAATATTAGTTAACATTCATATAAAATGTAATCATATTTTAGGAAATTATTTCAGAGCTTCAATTGACTTAATTCTCCTTCAAAGCTATTCACAAATTTTCCATAAAATGAAAGCAATCTCTTTATCAGATTTTATAATAGTAAAATTTTAAGTAGAAATAAATTTTAAGTATGTTTAGTACAATATATTCAAAATATAGATATATTCAAAAGTAGATTCATTATGTAGATATATTCAAAAGTATATTTTGACTTATTTAGTATTCTTGAGTGTTGTTCTCTGATGGAAGGATCACTAATTAAAAGTCATTGTAAGTGTACTATACGCCCAAAAAATGTACATGCAATGTGAGAGGTTAATAGAATATATCTTCTTTCTTTTCTTTTTCTTTTTTATTCAGGAAAGATTATTTTCTTTCATTGTTAAAAGTTGTTAACATTTTTCATCTTCAGATGATTTATATAAGTTCATAATATATGTATATTTCATCCTGTAAATGTGAAATATTACATCATATTTAGATGGAGTATACTACAACATATATTTTAACATATTTGGTACATGTCCACAAAAAATCAGATAGATTCTCCCAGAGCCTTCTATCTGATGGGAAGATTGCTGAATTAAATGCTATTATAAAATAAACTTATATTTATAACCCATTTTGAAGTAGCACTAGGACTAGAAAAACAGCACTAAACACCTCATATATTTAAGTTGCAATCAGATGACAAGGATGGCATTTGAGCTAGCATTCCCTATTCAAACTTCCACGCCACTCTATTGGTACCTTGACGGATTTGTGCATTGGCTCTGTTTATTTATATGTCAGTTCTTTGATGGAATTAGGTATTTGGCCAAGGATTCCATTGTCCTGAAACCCATATTTTATCACCAGACCACCATAGACCATAATACTATAAACCTACTATGTGCTTAGAGAATATATTTATATCTAATGTGTAAATTATTCCTTAAAAAAAATTTTTTTGTCAGAAATTATTTGTAATTTCTAACATATTTACGACTTTATGCACATTTACAGTCATTGCATAGAAAAAAAAAGAATACATTTTTATAATATTTTACCATAAATTGCCACATAATTAAAAATGTGAATATTTTTCAATTTTTATTTTTTATCTTTATATTTTTGAGCAAGAATTGAAGTATAAGATTATCACAAAACACATTTTGCATATTGAATATTTGCAAGTACTTTGAATGGTATTAAAATTTTTGATTCTCATATTATTGTATCTGTGTTTTATCCAAGTTTTTTTTTTTTAAATGTTGTTTGTGAACATATTCAGATATTAGTTTGAATGCCATATAAGTTCTTTTCCAAAAGGTATATTCCTTTTCACAATCCTGAATTAATTTCTATTTAAAATCTAATAGTGATGGGAGTTTTTTTAGAGTTGGAAAATTGATTGTCAAGTATAAAATATACAGTAATTAATACAGTATAAGCAGTATTAAAATATACAATAATAAGCGGTATTCAAAAGGGAAGAAAGAATATCCGCGTGCCAATTAGTTGATTTCATTATTGCTATATAATATTTCATCTTTGATCTGCCAGATCATATAATATTTTACAAAAGATAGTGGGCATTTCTAGCATTTTACTTAGATCCATGACTACATTGTAACTGAATCCATCTGCAGATTTTTACAACTTCTTTTCTTCTCTACTTTTTTTAAGTTTCAGATAGAGAGAATAAAAAATGTTTTAAAAATTTGTCTCTAAAGATTATTTCTTATTTTTTATCTGTAATTAAATTCTTACTCCAATCTGAAAGTTTAGCCTTATGATGAATAAGACTACAATATACGTCCAAATTTCTTTTAAGATATCCTGTCTGTTCCCAGTTTGTGTCTTTGCATGTCTTTTCCAAAATTCAGCTTACTTATTTCTGTTCATTTCTGTAGTTTTTTCCAAAATTCACAAGGAAACAGGAGGTTGAAATAATGCAGTGCTGTCGAACCACGTACTGAAATGTACAGAAGCAACAAAAGGCTAATGGTTTTTTTTTTCTTCCCCCCATCAGAAATCTAAACAAGTTTCTTGTAATATTCATTTTCCATTTTATTATCAGCATCCATATTAGTTGAAATATTAACTTCATCTTCACCCTAGAGCTCACTTCAAAATCAAAAATATTGAATTCATCAGTTTCTCTGAATAAATTTTCGTTAGTATTATAACTGTATTTTTTTTTTTATTTGATACTCTTTTTAAGTTTAAGGGCACTCAGACATGTTAGATTTCTACAGATTTTATCATTTTTAGAATTAAATTTTATCATTCTTCAGATTAATTAATTTTCTTTTAATGTGCTATAATATTTTTCATATCTTGGCTAGTTTTTGTATAAATTTATTCATTTTGTTGCTCATTTAAGTATACCTATTTTACATCTCAATGTTTTTAGTTGACATAATCCATTATTTTATGACATTCAGTTTTCTTTTTAGTTCCAAACCTGTGTCATATTTGAATATATAATAAAAAATTTCATTCATATTCTTATTACAGCTCCAAATTTAAACTTGATATTGACAACTTGATATATTTCAAAGCTCTTATTGTCAACTGCTAAATTTAATTTTTATATTGTTTTGAGAAGATATGTCTTCATATTTCAGAATTTTTTTTTATTTATTACTGTTTTTGTTTTTGATACTTTTGAATTGAATGTGTTATATTGATCTCTTTCATATTAAAATTTGGTAGAAAAGGCTAAAATGCTCATGTTTTTTATTTCCCTATAGTTGTTTAATATGTTGCAAAGTTTTTTAAAAACGCTCATGAATGTTTTCAGGTTTTACTCCTAAAGAATTTAATTGGGAGAATTATCTAAAGATGTCAAAAGCTGAAGCAGCTCCCGAGCATCTTTTTACTTGGGAAAGTCGGGTATGTTTTATTTATTTATTTTATTATTCTTTAAGTAATTTTGTTAAATTATAAATAATGTTGACTAATTCTTAAAAGAAAGTTATTTAGAAGTGTGATATATTTCTGAGCTTATTTAAGAATAGAAAGATTTAGGCTTGGAACAGCAAATGTGTTGATGCTTCCATTTCTAGAGGGTTGTACTTACAACTAATATTTAGAAATGAAATAACTATCAAGTTTAAGAGATTGTTTTAGCTAAATTTTTTCAAACAATGATTTACTGATGAAATTTTTTAAGAAGTTTACACTTTACAAAAATATCTCAATTTTGAATGATTAGTATTAGAAGATTTGTTAAACTTAGTATCCTTCCTCATATGACCTTAATGAAAAAAGAATTCTATAATCTTTATTACAATTTCACTCAATAAAGATAGTGAACAATTTTGTAGAAAGTTGAGTAGATTTGAGCAATTTTATTTTCAGTTTTAAAATGCAAATAAATAAGGAAATTCTACATTAATTAAAATTTATTCTTTTAACCCTCATTAGAGGGTTAAATAATCAAATCAAATGTCTTCGAGAAGTTTTAAAAATGTATTTATGTTGTTTAATATGTATGATCATAAATAGCATAATTTTACGATTTTGCCTATACAGTTTCAGTGTTCAATTTGTTATATACTTATATCTCATCCTTTATATGTATAATATGCATGTTACAAAAAAATTGCAGTGTCATATTGTTCAATGACATTTGCCTATACAAATTTAAGTGTTTTGAAAAAAAGTAAAACTATAATTAAATTTATCAGAAATAATTTCAACTGAAATAAAATTGCACTGGTAATGTTGACTATTTACAATGCAAAGTACTTCAATTGCATTTCAGATGCTTCTGTATTACTGATAGAGTTTTGTGTGATAGGTTACATTTAATTTTTGCAATGACAAATTTGTCCATACTGTGGTTTTAGGACTTTGCAAGTTAAATAAAATAAACTACTGTCAGCATAATCATTATTTGTTAGATTTTTAAGAGCTAAACATTTGTTTTATTTTTTAATGTCAAAATTTCCTAACTTTACCTATTCATTTTTATGATTATATATAAAAAAATGAATAGGCATAACTGATTGCTACACATTCTGTTTTGCATTAATATTTAAAATATTTGAATGGGAAAAAATATTTTTCTTTGTAAAGGCAAATTTATAAAATAGTTTTACTAGGTAACAGAATAGAATAAATTACATCGATGAGAATCAAGTCAGAATAAATAAATTTATCTAAAATAAATGAATTTATTCTGAATTATGGGAAATGAAGAATCCTGATAATCCAACAGATTTTATAAACTCAACTGATTGAATGTTTTGTATTTCAGCCTGCTAATCCACACTTTCGTCGTGGAATGAAATTGGAAGCAGTGGATAAAAAAAATTCCTCACTTGTGTGTGTTGCAACTATAACAGATGTTATGGACAACAGATTTTTAATACATTTTGATGGTTGGGAAGATGTGTATGACTATTGGGCTGATGCAACATCTCCTCATCTCCATCCTGTTGGCTGGTGTTCAGAAAACAATCAGGTTTTAACACCGCCCAAAGGTGAGATGTTTTAATATTTTCTATGTTTAGGATCTTCGCCCCCCCCCCATCTAAAAATTCCCCTTAAATTATAACAATCACTTAAAAGTGAGCATGCGTTTTTTTTTATATCCTCAAAAATATGATTCAAAAACATCTAACATATATGTATTTTCCATGAATGGGTTAAAGGAAAATTTTAAGTTGATAGTACATTTGTAAATTGTTAAAAAAAAAAATAATAACATTTTAAAAAATTAAAATATATAAATTGTGTAAAAAAGGGCCATAACAATAAGTAGATGTAACTTCTGTAAATTAGATATTTTAATTATATTTTAAATGTATTTTTGACATCTTATTTTTAATTAATGTTTAAAATATTTCTTAAAGTTTAAAGTATAGAAAATAATTAAATTAACTATGGCATAATTGAATCTTTAAAATGTTAAATGTGTCTACAATGAATAAATTCTTCTGTTTATTACAAAATAAAATATTTTGCTACATGACAAAATTGAGTTTTAATTTATAGAAATTGTCTTTTAATATAAAGATAATTAAAATAATATTTAGTAAAAAATTTTCATGGAGTAATAATGTGCTTGTAGAAATGATTCATCATTGGTATTACTTTCTTTATACTTTGAAATCCATTTAAGCAGGGAAAAAATTGTAATATTTATTGATTAATTTCAGATACAAAAGAAAATGCAACATTTAATTGGAACAAATATATAGCTGATACTAGAAGTACACCAGTTCCAGCTCGAGCTTTCAAACCTTGTCCACCAAATGAATTTGAAGTTGGTATGAAACTTGAAGCTGTTGACAAAAGGAACCCTGGGCTTATTAGGGTAGCTACTATTGCTGAAAGAAATGATCATAGTTTGCTTATACATTTTGATGGTTGGTCTTCAGTTTATGACTATTGGGTTGATGATAATAGTCCTGATATACATCCTGTCAACTGGTGTTCTAAAACTGGTCACCCATTGGAACCTCCAGGTAATTTCAGTCATTGTATTTAAATTAAAATTTATAGCAAAATGTAAAAAGGTGAGGGCAATTAAAAAATTGTTTTAGGAAAAACAATTTATTTTGTCTATTTGCTGGTATTATGTAGGAAATATTTATATAAAAGAATACTATAGATTGAGGAAGCAACAATTGTTTTATGTTCAGATATATGTAATTTTACTTATTAACTTATTTTATATAAATCTAGCTTATATATAAATATGTACTCAGTTGAGTCATTACAATAATATGAGCGACATGCAAGTTGACATAAACACAGTTATAGCTAATCATTGATAAAACTGAGAAACCTATTTGTTGGAAGACACTTGAAAGTAGTTTCAGGCTACATGCTCTCCTAGCATTAGTTGTCATAATGGATTAGTCAAGCAATTTAACAGACATTGAACAGAAGTTTCAATCATTGTATACAGAGCATGCAATGACAATATTTCTGAATCTGTAGTTTTTGTGAAGAGTTCACATAGTGCTGTGTAAAATAATTGGAAGAATCAAGAGGGTGTGCAGTCCAGCCATGCAAACTATGGGACGCCAATGTCCATTAATGACAAGGGTGAGCATTGCTTGCAATGTCTGGTTAAGATTGATCAATGTGCTACTGTCAAAAATTGACAGTCCAAATGGATTAGGATGCTATCCACAACAACTCCAAATGCACTTTATTGTGTATTAACCCTTGCAGCGGACGCCTAATTTCAGCATATGGTGACTAGCATACAACATCATGCATTTACATTAGAGTACAAAAATTGTACTAGGAACAGTAGGAAGAAGTTATATTTTCATATTAATTCAGAATTCTCATTTTTTTATTTTACTGTATTGGATCAATGGGCATCAGAAAGCAGATGTCTAGAAATCATTACTTAACACCAACAAGGTGAACGAAGAAGTATGATGATCTAGGGCATGTTTTCTTATTAGTACTTGTCGATAGTACCCTCAATAACTGTGCATACTTATTCATCGTTTTTCAGTTAGATACATTTTTACATGTCAACTTTGTGTCCTGTAAATGATGGCTTGTTTCAGCGGGATAATGCTATAATGTCATATGTCCAAAAATTTTCATACTTGGTTCAGAGAACACAAGGAAGAATTCTAGCTACTAGTCACTCTCCAATTTCCCCAGATCTTAATCCCCATGAAAAACTATGGAAACACCTTGATCGACACACCAGGTAGAAAGACAAAATCTTCACGAGTTACATGATGCATGCTCTGCTGCTTTCATGGTCACAGATGCCTGTTGTCACCTTCCAAGCACATTGAGTCTATGCTCCACTGCTTAACTGTTGTTTTGCCTGCAAGAGAAGGCTATTCTGGCTGTTAGATAGGTAGTCATAATAATATGACTCGATTGTGTATGTGCATGTGTGTGTGTTACAAACTAATGATCAATGATTCTAAGGAAGTAAAAGTAATTTGGTTTGAAATACATATAACTTAAAATGTACATATCATTTAAAATGTAAATAATCAAATTTGAATAGTTAACTATCAAATTATTAAATAATGTGATTCATATATTAAATTATCCTAATATTGTTATTTTTTCAAACAATATGAAAAACCTTAAATACAAATTCCCCCCCCCCCCTTCTTTTCATTGTTCAGTAAAAGACGTCCTTCTAGCACATTAA
The DNA here is from genome assembly GCF_947563725.1 of Argiope bruennichi. Classification (NCBI taxonomy): domain Eukaryota; kingdom Metazoa; phylum Arthropoda; class Arachnida; order Araneae; family Araneidae; genus Argiope; species Argiope bruennichi. Next base: position 39,369,024 of record NC_079153.1, on the reverse strand, counting down.
GTGATATGCTTTTTCTTAAATACAAGTAAAGAATTAATCAGAAAACAGTTCAATTTTCCTAATATTAAAATTGATTTTATCTGATTGTATCTTATTAAACTTTTATTTCTTGAATTTTTACTAAAACTGAAAAGCTTAATTAGTTCTGAGTAAAATGTTTGTTGTTATTTATTACATTTATAATATTTCAAAAAGGGAAATAATGCATTTTTAAAAATTAAACTGACATTTAGGTAAATATAAATTTAACTCTTGATTTTTTTTATTGCTATGGGTATATATTATAGCATGCTAAAAATTTTATAGTAAATTTTAAGACTTAATTTAAATTAAGGTGGGTCAGTTTTTTGGAAAATTATCATTTTTTCTATTAAATATTCGTAATTTCTGAACAGTTTTCACCATAAAGCCATTTGAATTTTGTTTTTTAATTTATTCTTTGGGAAGTTAATTTAGTTTTATACTTTTATGATATAAGCTTTAATGTTTTTTACGTCTTAAAATGCAACTTTCAGATATTAAAATTTGGTAAAATTCTCTTATAGAAATTTTCATTAATTAAAATCTATTGAATATTTTTTACTTCAAATTTGATATAATAATTTATCAATATATTCTGCAGTTCCTGAACTAGATAATTTTAATAGCAATTTATTATTTAAAAATATTCTATAGTTGTTTTAATTCTTCACAGTGCAAAAAAGAATTGAAAATTTTACTTTACTTATCATTTAAAATCCCAATATTTAAAGATTGGATAGAAGGAGAGTTTCTTTTTTTACTCCAGGAACTAGGAAATATATTTATTAAAGTTATCTGCAAAATTTTATTCAACTCATTTGATAAACTTTTAAACACCAGAAAGCTTTTGCTTTATACCTCTTTTTTTGCTAGAAAACTCATATTTCTTAGAATTTTTATAAAACTTTTGACATTTAATTGCTGTGTTTTTGTGTTGATGTTTTTAAAATTTAATTTATGCAAAATTTTGTAAAAACTTACTATCTTTTAGTATTTTTAAAAAAAATTCAACCTGAACATAATGAAATACCTTAAAATTTGTATTTATATATAACGAATATAATCTTTTTTTTCCCCCCAGCTAACCCTCGTACTCAAACTGGTCCGTGTCCAACACCAGGATGCTTGGGACAAGGGCACATAAAGGGTCCAAAATATACTTCCCACCATAGGTAAACATTTTTATTATTTATCTTTCTTTGAATTCATAGCATTCTTTTAGAATATCAGAAAATTTGAATTTCTTATGATCAGCATATAACAAATTGTAATTTATATAGAAATTTATTTTAAAATATTTGGTATAAAAGAGAAGGACATTGTATCTGTAACCAATTAAATAGTTCTGATTATAGTCTCAATTTTATTTAAAATAAGTGGAACTCTTTTTGATATAACTATATTTAAAATTGAAAATTTCAAGTTTGTCACGGATCTGTAGAATAACTAAAGATTATAAATTTCAAATTTATTTTTAATTTGATTTAAATATTTATTTTGATAGAGATCTAAATAATTATTTAGGCCTCGAATAATATTTCGAGGATCCTGCGTCAATAATTATTTCAAAACCTAAATAATTATTTAGGTTTCGAAACACCAAACATACTTTAATTTCTGAAGTATGTTTGGTGTTTCGAACTAATTTAGTTGATCTCTCTGTGCCATTTGTAATGCAATTAATTTACAAAATATCTGTAATTATATTTAAAATAAAATAAACTATATTATATATATAATTTAAAATATATATACTATTATATAAAACAAATGTGAACGAAACCCAAAATAAAGAGCAGGAAACTGTGTAGTCAGATAAAGACCGCACAAGCTACAGATAAAAAGAAAGAAAGGAACCCCCCCCCCCCCAAAAAAAAAAATAAATTTCAGACCCATAGTGAGTGTTGATCATTTCTAAGAATTATGACCCTCCCGATCACTATTACAAAATTATTCTTTGAATTGAGTTCATTTTTCACGGGGGGGGGGGGGATAGAAAAGAACAGGAAATGAAGACACAGGTGTTCTCTTTCTGGCAGATCTAGGATCCAGCAGTGTTCTAGCTGGTTATTATGCATCACCTAATTTTATCCAATGAGTATATGTGTGGTTTCTCTATGAAAAATTAAAAAATATATAGGATAAATAGTTTCAGATTCAGCCAACAAAATAATATTGTAATTATTTTTCTAACTATTTTTTTACCAGAAAAAAATTAACTTAATTCCTTGAAAATATAGGCTTTTACCAACACCTCCTAAAGTACTTTAGGTGGTTTGCTTTTACATAGCATACTATATCTGAAAATTTTGGATCAGTTTGATTTAAATTATTGTTTATTCTTAAAAAAAGAAAGTTAAAAGTGATTCTTAAACATATTTTTTCCCATTTGTAGTTGAAATTAAGGATTTTAAAAGTGATCGAAATTAGACTTCCATGTTGTAGAACACTGCTCCTCAAAGGGTTTAAAAAATTGGGACACGTATGCAGTGAAAAGGTTAAAAGCACATTTTACAAAGTGCAAATTTCAAATATTTTCTTTTCTTTTTTCTGTTACAAATGCAAAATTTTATTGAAAGAAATTTCTTATGTATATACTACTGCAATTTAGTTGTATTAATTACTTTAAAGAGTCTGGCTTGTGTTGAAGATTTTAACCCAAACATGTATGCCATAAATCAGACTCTTGGACTCAAAAACGGGCCTGGTGTAAACATCGCAATTCGAACTCGCATTCCCCCCCCCCCCCCACTTGTAATCGTGATTTATAGAGTGCGTAGCACCATGAGAAGTGCTTTATTTTCACATAAGACGAAGAAAGCTATACTTTTTGTTTTGTTTCCCCACAAATTAAATATAATTTGTAATCATGGCAGGATGTATCAAAAAAAGAAAACAAATAAAAGGGAAGAATTCGAAGAAATATTCCAGGGATTCTAGTTCATATTAGGATAATGCTTGATTCTTTTTCTACACTCCCCGTCCCCCCTTTTTTTTTTCGTTTCTTTGCGGGGTTTTCCCCCCCTTCCTTTTAAGTTATACTTGGTAAGTATATATTTAAACTTTGATGCGCTGTTAAAGAATATGCGATATGGTCCGATCAACAGAAAATAAGAAAACACCAGGATGATTTTGATGCGTCAAAACGATATAGCGAACGTGGAAAAAGCTGTTTTAAAAACAGTAACATATTTGATCATCATTCTAATTAGTACGTTGTTTTGGAGCAAACGTTTGAATGACCTACTACTGGTATTGAATTGTACTATATTGAATTGTAATTAATTCTGGTATGCAATTACATTAGTCAATCGTGTAAAATCTAATATAATGAAATTTTAATTTTAAGGCTTAAATTTTCAATGATTGTGATATCTTCCGCGGTAGTTTTTGAATGCCCCCATCCATTTGAACATTTTTGTTTGTTGAACTAATCTTGCCAGATTTGTTTTGATTAAGAAAAAAAGAAACTGCTGAATTTGGTACTGAAGCATTTTTAAAGAAATAATAATAATAAACGTTTTTTACAATTCTTTTTCAGGGTTTAGATTTTATGATTTTTTTTTTTTTTTTTTTTTTTTTTTATAACCTGTAGAAATTTTTTCCCCAATGAAATTTCCTAACATATAAAGATTTGAACTGAGCATCGCCCAGCATAAAGCCACTAAGTTAGGAGCATGAAATTTGGGAAGTTATTTTTCAGGCATTAGAGGTCCACTAAGAAGGGATTTCACTAACTTTTAATTCGAAGTTTAAAATTAAAAAATAGAATTTTCAAATGTTTTCATCATAACATCAAAGCATGTTTTAATACCATTTTAAAAGTTAAAAAAGAATAGCTTTTCAGTAATAAAAATTTTATTTGGTTGAATACATTTTAATTTTAATAATTTTTGTGAATTTAGTTTTGGGCACAGTTTATAACAATTTTTATTGTAATAAAAATCAATATAATATTGCTTCTTCGAACCATTGAATCACATTATTTTGCAGTTATTAAAATTTTAGGGAAAAAAAAGCTTTTTTCACTTTTATTTAAACTTGAAAATTTTGAAGCAATGCAATATATTGTCTTGCGCTGGCTTCAAGAAAGACTTAAAATTTTTTTTTTTAAATTCCTCAATTGGATTTTTAATTTCTCTTATACAGAAGAAAAAATTATCGTGGAAAAACATGAGAGAAACGTGGATATTCAAATATCCTTGAAATCGAAAAACACATGTCTCTCTTTGGCAAGATAACACAAAAACACTGAGCTGGACGGATGAAATTTGTTATACGGTTTTCACACCAAATTTGTAGACTTTAATCAAATTTTCAGCAACATCCAATAAGAGAAAGTTTGTTTGTCCGTCTGACTCTTCGTATATAAGTTAGCGCGATGACTACAAAACGAAGAAAGCTAGATAGGTAACATTCGGTACACAGATTTAATATTTATAGTATAAACATATGTCAGATTTTGAGCCAATCCAACAAGGTAATCCGTCGTATGTTCAGTCTGTGCTTTAGAAATATGTAAATGCGATAACTTTAAAACACAGTGACTTAAATATATCAAATTTGTTATGTAATTTTGTGACTATAAATGTAGTTTTGAGTCAATTTTTGTTTTAATCTATTGGGAAGAATGCATCTAAAACCCAAATTGATGATACCCATATAAATGCTTTAGTTCTTAACTTTGTAAGATTGCAATAAAAATTGCTTAATAGAATGACACAGTGCCGGGAGAAATTTATTCTTTCCTTCTCAGTCATATTGAATTGTTGTTATTGCTTATATAAAAGTACAAAATATTTGGTCAGGCTGAGCTTCTACATGGCTATCAACAATTTTAGAAATGTTGTACCTATATATCTACATAAAACTTTTTAATTTTAAGAAATGTTGAAAAAGTTCACAGATCTTTATTGTTAATCTTATATAAGTCGACTTAATTTTTTTAGTGATAGTTTTTCATTTTTATGATCATTTCTATATTTTTGTCAAATCCAAAAAGGCATAATTTTGCAATGAAGGCATTAAATACAGAAATAAATATTAAAATTTGAAGAATAAGCATTTAAAATTAAGTTTTAAGAATTATTTTCAATATAAGCGATGCATTATTTTAAAACAAGAAAAATACTATGCTTATAAAACACACAGTTTACATATGCATACTTATACAAAAGTGCTTATAAGTACTTAATTTTTTCTGCAGTTTTGCACATGAACCCTGATTTAGTTTTTGCCAGAAGGCCGTGAGAGTTGGTCATGGATAATCTACATTGCAAAGCAAATATACTAATGGTTTTGTACTTTAGTTTCTGGACCTAAACTTTTACAAAATGCAATATACAATGCATTTACTTGAAAACATTGCCAACGAATCATTCTGGCTGGTTTTCCATCCATTGTCTGCTACCACTTGGGTTCAGATTTCTTTGAGTTATATGGCAGAGGAAGGGGTTAATATTGTGTGATATACATAGTTCATATAAGCATTACATTTGTATACAAATCATAAAAATATTAAGTTCTATACCATAGCTTTCATTATTTTTTTTCTCCCCCTCCTAGTGCCTTTGGATGTCCTTATTCTCAGGCTAATTTGAATAAAGTTGATACCTCAGGTCAAGATAGAGTGACTGTTCCAAAAGAGCGTTTGAATGAATTCACAAAAAAGATATCTGACCAAGGAGGAACAACTGATGGATTAAGGTTGGATGAATTATTTTTATTTAATTTATAAATTTTATCTACTATATCTATTTTCTATTGCATCTTATGTCTATTATCTTATATCTATTTATCATTACATTTAGATTCTAAAGTGTCACTTTTTTTTTTAAATATAAATTTAGGCGTTGCCCTACACCTGGTTGCAATGGAGTTGGACATGTGAAAGGAAAATATTCAGTTCATCATAGAGTATCTGGATGTCCTCTGGCTGAAAAAAATGCTTTAAAAATGCAACAAAACACTTCAACATCTTCAAATCCATCTACTTCTCGAACACCAACGCCACCTCCTGCAATTTCTACTACGACTGTAACTAATACAGATCCAAAGCCTTTAGATAACATCAAAACACGGAATGGAATAGGAAGAGGGAAAAAGAAGTAAGTTTTTTAAAATTTTATTTTTGATCAAAAAAAAAAATCTGTACCCATAGTTGTGATGAAGCTCTTGAATATTTAATTTTTTTTCTGTAAAAATGAAATTACAGTTTATATATTAAATTTGCTTTAGCTGAGTAACTTTTCATTTTAAGCAATTGCCAAATCCATTGCACTATTATATAGAATGTCAAATTTTAAACAGCTTTCTATATGCTTATTTATTAGTATACTTACTGTGAAATTAATAAGGAAAAGGATGAAAAAGGATCGATCTTAAATGAGACCAAATTTTTTTTCAGAACTCTTATTAATGTCATGACCATTATTAGAAGCCTTTTATTAAATACTTATGTTATTTCTTGTAAAAATGATATCTTAAAAAAGGAAAATTAATATTTGTTGAATTTTTTTTAAAGTAATTAGAAATGATACTAATCATGAATTTGTAAATTTGACATATACAATTTAAATAATGATTTGGCTGTGAGATAAGCTAACTATTGATAATTTTTAAATTAATCTTTATTGCCATTCTTTTTTTTTTAATATGGAGAGATGACTGGCTCTGTATTAAAAAGCCTTTGCTCTTGATAGAGAAGGCAGTAGAACTTATTTGCATGCTATTGCCAGATTTTATTATTTTAAATTTTTGAAATTAACTACCATATTTCACTTCTGTTAAATCTTACTTATTTGAAAAGTGCTATGTAACATGTAGGCTTGTGAGAGTCTCAGTAACATAAATATGGTTACTTATTTAGTAGCATTGTAAAGGAAGAGGTGTCTGTGGCATAATATATTTTTGTCCTTATATTCATCATTGGCTTATCAATTGTAAATTATGCTTGGTGTTATTATTGTTTATATCCTGTCTGCACAGTATCCTCTGGCCTTCAGAGCACCAATATCATCTGCAGATGTATATATGTTGCTATTCAAATATAGTTATTGTAAGTCATCCTCAATCAGAAGTAAAGCAGGGTGTTTTTGTATGTAATTTTCATTTTGCATTCTCTTGATTAACATCGGAAGTCTAAATATTTACATCATTTGACCGACATAATAAACTGTATTGAATCTAGTTTTTACCCTTTTAATAACTTTTGTGAGGTTCACCTTAAGCTGTCTCGGTAACAAAGAAACAATTATCTCTGCATTCAACACCAACTGTTATTGGTTGTTTAACTGCCTGTCTCCTTCAATTCTGTACACTCCTCACTCAACATTAAAACTTCTTTGGACTTTTACACTTTGGAGTTGAAAAATTGTTTCGTTCTTTCATTTGTAATAAGCTATTGAACTATATTTCAGAGTATTATTCTTCATAAATAACATATTTCATACTAAAAAGGTAGTGTGCCGTTTTCATTGATCATCAGATTTTTTTAAATGATATATTCTGTTTTAATATATGTGTAACGTTTTTCCATCTTAAAACCTGTCTTTTCAAGGCAATTCTATATTTTTCATAACTTATTTTTTTATTTCTTAGGTTCAAAGTAGCTGGTACTGGTATGCGAGGAAGACCCCCAAAGCATCTGAGTATGTTATATTTGTCATTGTCATAAATTTATTTATTATTTTTAAATTGGTTTCTATGTATTTTCTTCTATTTTAAGTATACATCCTTAGAATATTAAAATAAATCCGGATATTTCTACATTCATTTTTAATTTTTAAGCTATTGAGGAGATGTAGCATTTAGTCTTCTATTTTCTATTCTATTTTGTAATTGTATGAACATGGATGCATGTATACATGTAAAATATGTTTTGATATTTGCCCTTTAACTGAATTTCATAACTTAAAGTTTTTCATCATATAGATACTTTTTATAATTTGCTAGACTATAGTAAAACAATGAAATATGAGTGAAATATTTTTTCCTTTTTGTAGCTGCTTAAATTTGACACAATTATGCAATAAGAGACCAACTTCAAGATATGCATCTAAAATTGTAACTGTTTTTACAACATTTATTACTATATTTTAAGTAATCTATTCTAAGCAAGTTAAAATTGGGTCAATTTTAAATAATGGACTACACACATATAGGTGCATATAACAGTAATGTGTGTAAAAAAATCAGTTAAAAGATAGCAGTTGCACATAGCTATGCTGTCATGTATCAACTATACGTTAACTTATATTCTTGATCCATCTAATTTGTGTGTGTACTTTTCAATTACAGCTTCATTTCCATTTATTTTGATACTATATTTTAAAAAGTGTTTAAAACTTAATGTTTGTTTCTTTATAGCTGTTTTAAGACTCGAGGCAATGAAAAAGGCAGAAGAAGCGAGAGAAAAGAAAAACAATTTAGATGAGAAAATCCATGAATCTGTTTTCAATGGTTCATTGTTTGTCCCACCTAAGGATCTGCCTCTTTCCTGGGAATATAATGCACAATTGATTCCAGGAGTTTCTTCAATTAAAGGGAGTGCAGTGAGACAGTGGTCAATCAATCAAGTTGCCAAGTTCATATCCTCTTTAAGAGGTTGTGAAGATCTGGGAAAGGTTTTCCGAGAACAAGTAAGACATAAGATTTTTATTTTTTACCAAGCACTTTAAAAATTTCATTTTAATAAATACTAAAACAGAATTTATTTTTAGTAATGCATCAGTTTTATTGTACAGAATATAATATTACATATTAAGAGTTTGCCTGCCTGTGGTTAATATGTAGTTACTAGACAAAATAATTACATCATTTTAAAAGTAATATGAAATTAGCATAACTTTTAATTAAAATAACTTTTTGAAAATAAAAATATAAAATGAATGGTCGTATTTTAATTAAATTGTTTTATTTAATTTTGGACCAATGCAAAACACAGTTTAAAAAGGAATTAGTTCTTCAATATGCATATGTATTTATTTCTCAATTTGCTTATTTAATATTATAAATAGCTATGTTTTAATTGAGAATTATTTCATTTGCTAATTAATTACTTGAAAGAAGATGAAAAAATTATTAATATTACTAAGAAATATGGTAAAACTTTTACATGAAAAGATCAAATGATTTTGCTACAATTTATTGTTACTTACCATTCTTGTTAAAACTAACTTAGAAGAGGAAAACATGGTTTTAAATGAATAGTGAAAAACTGTATCACAATGTTTTTATGGATTGTTCTAATTGAATTGAATTTATTACATTAAATTCTTTCTTAATTCTTTGACATTCTTAATCCTTTGAAAATTCCAAGAAAGGCATTATTCTAAATAGTTAAATTTATATTTAGAGTTTACCTGTCCATATTTTATCTGTAGGAAATTCATTGGTGATTTTTAAAATATTGTGACCACAATTAAATAGTCATACAAAAGTCATACAATTTATTTAAAATTATCAGACATACTCCTAAAACATATATTAAATTACCAGATTTTTAAAATACGTATATTTACCTATTTATGTGATTGCTGCTGGTGCTAAAATTTCACTAAAGAAATATCATATGGATCTTGTGTTAATGTAAATGATTATTGTTCAGAAAATTTTATAAAACCTTGCAACTCTACATGATTTCTTCCATATCAGTTTCTAGACCTGCTTTCTGTTATCATTTTTCTTATACATATGTAATGATATTTTAAAATCCAATTTAAATCCTAATTAATTTCAAATTTTTTAAATTTCATTCTAAAAATGTTCTCTTATTTCCTGATCTGATTCCATCTTTTTCTTAATTTAATTAATCCTACACAAGCTTCGTAAAGCTGCTTTAATCAGCAAATACCCATATCCGCGTGAAGGGATAAATATCTGTCATGGTTAGCAGATTCTTTTAAAAGATACCTATATTTCCCTTCCCTAATTCAACACATTTCAAAGAAATCCCCTATTGGAATCTCATAATATAAAATCACTGAGGAAAAATATTTCCGTCTCTTTTGCTCTTCTCTTGTGTTGTGGTCTGATGTATATCGTCGCTTCTTTCTTGTATATAAATTATGCCTCCTGGGATGGAATAAAGCGAAGTTTTTAAATTTTCAAAAGTTTCTTCTCTTCGTCCATGAAGCTGCATAAAAAATATGTGTTATATATACATAATGTAAAATAATTTTACAGGCACATGGCTGAAAAAAATACATTTTTTGAATAAATTTCAATTTATTTTATGAGAAGAAAACATAGTTTGTACAAGGAAAAAAGCAATGATAAATGTTTATTTACATCACGACACAATAGCATAGTGAGAGAAATTTTTCCCTTGGTGATTTTACTAAGAGATTCTTTTAAGAATTCCTTGAATACATGTCAGTTTAGGTAAGGGAATCCTGTGTATTTTTAACACTTTGTTTGGAATTTGGAAAGTCAGAACTTAGCAATTTTTTAGAGTGCATGTTAGAAATAATTAAATAAAAAAGTGGAAAATAAAGTAAAAAAATTAAGGGATGTCATTATACATGTATATATACTGGAATATATTTCCTTTACTAATTATAAATTCAGATGTTTAAATTTGTAATATTTTGATATTGCTGTTTATAAGTGATTTTATTACATGTTAAAGATACCAATAAATTTAAATAATTTGTAAATATTTTAGAGAAATAACTGGACAATTTTAAAAATTAGTTTTCAGAAATATATTCTTTTGGATATTTGTATACTTTCCTATAAATGATATGATCTTAAATTAATGTTATAAAAATCATTCATTTATTTTAAGCATTTCTGTTTGTCTAATGGCATTTTCCCCCCATCTCTTTTCCTAGCTAATTGATGGTGAAGCTTTACTTGAAATGACTCAAGCAGATCTGATCAATATTTTGAAACTAAAACTGGGACCAGCAGTAAAAATTTTCAGCAGCATTCAGTCTTTTAACCAGTCAGAGAAATTGGAATAAATCGTAAACATTTGGTGTGATGATGTTTTATTGTTGTGTATAGGTGTTGCTAAGGATGTTGCTCAAGCCTCCTAAATGTAGTTAAATTTTTAGTCTCTGAATTGCTCAATGTCTGTTACCAGTATTCGTCTGGTTGAACAGTGTTGTTGTAAAACTGTTGAAAAACTGTGCTTTGAATTTGCAGTGTATCTATTTTAAGGAATGCAGCAATGTGCTTTGTTGAAAACTACGTAATTTATTTTTTTATATTAAAAACCAAAATTATCAGGCTGAATGTGAGTAATGTCAAACTTGATTTAAGTTTAAGATGCATTTATGGTTTAGGGCTGAAAAGAAGAAAATTTGTGAGTCTTTATTATTGTGATTCCAACCTTCCTAACATTTAACTAAGTTGTATAGCTTCATCAAAATTATCTTACTGATTTAAGATTCTTATAATTGACTTGTGATACTTCATTTATAAGCATTTAAAATAATTTTGATCAAAAATTATCCTTAAAAAAATTTTTTTTTCAGGAATTATTTGATGAATATTTCTTATTTTTAGTTGTCAATGTTCTGTACATACATTTGCAAGATTTTGTTATGTACATACATTTTGTTCGTATATTTTAGATTTATTTTTGTTTCATATCATTTATACAGTTTGAATAAAAGGCTTGTAAATGTATCCAAGTAAATACATTGAGCTATATGGTTTTTAGTGTTGTAGTTAGCTTATTATTTAGGATTTGTTTTTATGAAAATAAATTGCCAAAGGTAATTAAATATTTCATGAACTGAAATTTTTAAATGTATTAGTAACAATAATCGTTAAAGCTGTTACCCAATAATTTTAAGCAGATAATTTAAAAAAATCACATTTTATGAAATATTTTCTTTTACTTCATTCATTCAGGTTCAGAGGGGAGAAATTAGGTTGTGATATTATTGAACTCTCTGAATAATTTATTGGGAAGGAATACTACTAAGGGAGAAAAAAAATAGATGAATTGATAAATATATTCAAGATACTAGTATTCATTTCTCGCTTTAGTAGAATATACATTACTTTCTTTCTCCCTTTAAAATAAAATAATGTAAAATTAAACAATTAAAAGTCTTTGGGTTTTTTTTTTTTTTCAAAATTTATATATAAATTTTTTTTAAAATATATAGTATATATTATTTAAATATCAGTAACAAAGATTTTATCTTAATATGGTGCATTTGCAATAGGTGTAAAAGCTTAACTCCTTTTTAGTGAGTTATTATTTCTTCCATTCCCTTTAATGTATATTCATTTGTTAAGGGAAGAAACATCTTTTCTTTTAAAGATCATCTGTGGATTTGGATTGTGTCCAAAAGAGATAGATCTCAATTATGTTTTGCTCATATAAAAAAATAAATGATCTCTATTAATTATTTATAGATTGAAACAGGAAATTAATATGTATTCAAAGCTTTTTTTCTTACCTTTGGAATAAATGTTTGTTCTTAAATATAAAATACTCAATTGGAAATTGTTATTATTTATATTATTCTGTCTTCATTATGTAAATTCTTATCATAGTATTCAAAATTTAATACATTTTCTTAAAAGGTGTTATTAAAAGTATTAAGGTATTTTATTATACTTTTTTTTTGTTCAAAATTGAAAGGCCATTGAAGATTGCTATAATTTGAATTGCTCTCTGAAATTTACTGAATCTTTTAAATGCAAAGTTATTTTATAAAAATTATTGAATTTACTTTCGATACACAATCGTGTTCTGAATTTAATTCATATGAAATTTGAAGAAATAAAATCAAAGGATAAAGTATTTTTCTTGGGAACTTACAAGCCTTTCATTATCTGTGCCTTGGTTAAGGATTGCCATTTCCTGACCTGGATTTTTAAAACTTTTTTTGTTCTGCCAAAAGCTTTTCCCACTGGTTGGATTTGGTGCTGTAAAATATAAATTTTGTATTATGTAAATATCACTTGATTGAATTTCATGTATTTATTATGTATGGCATCATCTCTTGCTGCTTTAAAATTAGAGCAGTGTTTCAAATAAAAGTATCATAATTTGGAGCACATGATAGAAAATGTCAATGCGAAGCATATTTTGTTATTTGATTTGTATTCATGGATAATTAAAATACAATGCATGCATTGGTAAACTTTTTTTTTTCATATTTCTGCAATTAATATTTTATGTGGGTGGAAAATTTTCATAATAAGATAATTATACTCAAAATAAGATGCTGTTTGTCTTTGAAAGTAAACAGTAATTCGAATTTTGTCTACTTTTATAGTTGTAGTTTATTCTTTCACATACAATTTATTAGAAATATGGGCAAACTAATTGGCATTGTGAACTTTGTCAATATCTCTTAAGGTTATTTCAATTTTTTATTTAGAACAGAGCTTATACTGTATAGTAGTTGACAGGGAAATCTGTTGACCAAAGACTTTTTCATGCAGTTTTTATAAATATTTTATATCTCTTACAAAATTATGTGACTTGCCAAACATAGATATATTTCTCTTAATATTCTAGTTTCCAAACATTTATAGTTAAATCACTTATCTTATGTTGAAGTAATACTTGTCCCGTTGTTTTTTTAAGTTTCCATTCTGCTATGCAGTCTTTTTTGAAAATGAAAGTTAGTGCTTAAGTCAATAAATTCGATAATCATGAATTCATGGCTACCTCTTTTACATATTGATCTGAATGGTTTATTTTATGATATATGCCCATTATTGGGAAATGGTAAAATTAGAAAATTTTCAAGTTTTATTGAAGAAGTTATCTTTAATTCAAATTATAACATTTATTTAAAAAAAACAATGAATAATGAAAGTATAAACTTCTCATGAGATTAGTATTTTTTAAAAAAATCCTAGATTATTAAATTATTAACTTTTTTTTGGCCATAATGTATTGAGGTTATTGTAATATTTACTTTATAAATTGTAAGTCAACTTACCACATAATGTTTCTGGAGATATTTCATGATTGAAGATTTTTTCTGCATTTAGGAAGAAAATAAAAGGTAATGCTTTTTTAAATAAACCATATTGCTTACACTGAATGGATTTCTATACATGATGAGGAATTTAAATTTCAAAAGTACTTGATTTCTCTGTCATACTCTATACCATGGAAGAAAGTAATTGCAGAATTTTCATAAATACATCTTGTTGTATGGCTTAGGGGTATTGTTGCAAAATGTATAAAGAATTGTTTCCATCCATTTTAAGTAGGAAATGATATTGCTTTCTTCCCTTTTCTTCAAAAACTTGGTATGTGTATTTCATTTGACAGCTCTTATTTTTTACCTGGTGATTATATAAATAAAAATCGGTTGTTAAACAAATGTACTATACTCTAATATTCATTGTTATAAAGCTCGCACATGCTGGCTTCTAGGTGCTTAGCTGTATTTGTGTCATAGGCCAGTCGAGCTTTTGAATAATTGTCTAAAATTAATGTGCTTTTGTGTGATGGTAGTTACTAATATGACAAATGTAGAAAAAATGGTGTGAAAAGCCTAAAAAGCAGTTGTTTTAAACTGTTAAGCTCAAAGTACTTTGCATGTCTTAATTTTATTTTATATTCAAGAGGAAAAAATTCAGAATAGTTTGAGAACTTGTTTAAAATATTTGAGATATACACTCAGCATATATTTTTTACATGAAGCTCTTTAATATCTGTTTATTTAATTTTTTTGTAACATAGAACTCCATATCAGAAACAGTCTTCAAATGTTTTGATACACTAATTGAAGTTTTTCTCAAAGTGACGTTTCATAAAGATGAATGTAGTTCACGAATTTAAAGTTGAATCTGTATTTCTTGTAAGTTATTTATTTTAAAATATAGTTTGAATATTTTCTATGATTGGAATACATATATATAACTAGTAATTATCAGATTTAACAAATGAATAATTTAACTAAAATAAAATGCTAGATTAAATTTAATTTTAAATTATTCCCTAAAATATTAAGATGAATTGAAATTATACTTACCTAATTAATTATAGATTCAAATTTAATAAATAAATATAACATGCTGAGTGCTCCAATTATTTCATTTGCTGTGAAAAACCATTCATTGGATGGAAAGTACTTGCTGGGGCCTCTGTATGACAGAGTGTCTACTAATTAAAAATAAATTAACATAGATTACTCTTTTTACCTTTGTTTTTAATATCCTTTATATGAAAGGTGGGAGGAATCTATCACATTTTTTATGTAATAAAATTTTATCTAACAGGAAACAAACAATTAATGTTAAGTTAATGCTTGTATTCTCTAAAATCTAAATTGATTACAATCCCCCCCCCTTTTGGAACTTGGTAGACACTCTGTGTAAATATTTCTTCCTTAAAATATTTGTAATCAAATCTAATTTCTAAATAATTATTATAATTGACTATTTCATACACAAGACATTTCTCTCTTACTTTTTCAAATTTTCTTTATCACAATTTTGGAATCTATTATTTTTAAGAGGATAGGCGATGTAGATGGTACAAAGAAAAATCAGTATTTCTTTCTAAATTTATCTATGGAGTTTTAAATGCCAATATTTTTGTTATGTTTTGTTTTTTGTTTATACAGATTGTGTGAGCTAGTCTGTATATATGAATGTAATAGATTAATTTTTATTAGGAATAATCATTGTGAACCTTAGGAAAATAGTAGAAATATTTTATTTTACCTATGTTTTCTCTGTATGTAATATCTGTCTACAGTCTTTTTTTAATGCTTTGTTAGATTTAAAAATTTTAAGTGAAAAATAATTGATTTTTACTTGTCATAAATTAATTTAAATTTATTAACACACTAATGAATAATTTATTATTTGTCAAGTCCTTCTTTGCATTTAGAAAACATTCCATTAAATGATTGATGAAGCTGATACTTTTTACGGTGAATTTATTTTATATACCAAATACTTTTCCCAATATCAAATTTGAATTTAACTGCTTTTGTTCCTATTCAATAACTGTATATTTGAAAGTGAAATGTTACTTCATTGATCTTCATTTTAATTTATTTGTCAAGCATCTACTAGTTTATGTTATGTATGCATGTCATTTCATTACATCTGATGCATATTTTGTTTTATAATTTACTGATTGTGATTGAAGTTTTGTAAAAAAAAAAAATGTTCTAATTAAAAATGTGTTCAAACTATTATTTTCTTTCTATCAGTTTAACAACACATTCTGTTATTGAAACAATTTTATGGGCATAACTGAGGTGACTAAGTTGCTCACCAGAAATATTCATGATGTTTAATAAGTTTATCTTAATAACTTATTAACTTAATTTAATAAGTTTCCTCAAAAGTATTTTAAAATTTTGAATGAATATTTAAACTTTCTAATTTTAATAATCATGTGGTGAATTTTCTTACTGATGTCGAGTTGTACAATATCATTGTCACTTTATTTTTTTATTCTCTTTGCAAATGCGTAATTCATTTTAACATCAACTCGATGTTTAAGTTCTATCCTATGCACAAACTGATTTAAAAAAATTCTGAAAATTCGTTAAACTGAAATAAAAACTGAAATTTCGTTGCTATTTGTACTGAATAGCAACAAACTGATTAAAAAAATTAAGGAAGTATCATTCAACATTTTGGTTAAGATATTAAGTAATTTATTTATTCCTAATAATATATGAATGCCATAAAATGTTTTGATAAAATGAAAACTAATTGTGAAGTTGTTCCATAAATAAGAAAATAAAGAATATTAATTTTTTAAATTTACCATAGTGGTATTATTTAAAAAGTAATTTTTTTAAATGATTCAAAAATTGTTTTAATGTTTTCGGAAACTCATCAATGAAAAAAGATATCTCTGATATTTTCATTCGTACATTCTGAAGTATGCATTTACCAAATTTGGTAATTTTGTACATCTACAGGCCAATTGATTTGTAGTTTGTCGCTTATATTCATATGTATAACTCTAATATCTTCCGCTAATAAAAGAGAATGTGTGTGTTGGCGCTCTACTACTCAACCCATTTGGTCTAGAGCTATCAAAATTGTCATAAAGGTGAGAATGTGCACTTCGGGAATGATTTTTGAAATTTAAATTAATTAAAATTTGATATGTTTCAACAGCTGAGATTATAGCACAAAAATGAATTTCATACCAACTTAAAATTCAAAAGATAATTACTGCATTTTTTTTTGTGTGTAATTTTCAAAATTATTTTTAAGTATAATTTATTTACAATACAATTTCAATGTTCTTCCATTATTGACAATTAGGGGAAATAGTCTTATCTTTATACCTTATACTTAAATCATAGTTTTAACAAAGTTCAGGGTATTTTATTCGACTTACATTTAAGTTTTAATTTCAGGAGTAAACAGTGATGTAACTTTTAAAGTTCGTCCATTTTTAAACGCTGCTGTTCTCTAAAATATTATTGGGTGCATAAAAATATATTATCACTCACTTAAACTTTTATTTTATATTACTTGGCACTGTTTTTTTTTTATTTTTTTTTTTTTTTTTTTTTTTTTTATAAATCAGAAAAATATTTATTGAATAATCCTTCAAGGTTTGAACAATTTATGGAACATATTCTGTAATGCATGGAAACTTTTATTGATGAATAATTCTGTTTTCTATTATATAGATTCTGATTCAACTAGAAGTTAATGGATCATGTAAAGTTTAATCCTTTTCCAATTCAAAATAACATTTAGATGTTAATGGTGAATAATAAAGGCAAAATGACAAAACATTTGGGAAGCCTACAATATAATGCATTATTTTAGAAGTTTTGCATCATTCGGTTCGAATTACAAATTATTATCATCAAAATTTCAAGAATACTGTGCCGAAAAAGCTAACATTCAGTTTGAAATAAATCATCCAGATACTCTAGTTTTCAATGGTTGATCTTGTGGGACTAGCCTTCATTAGGATGCTCTTGTGCATAATATATATAATATGCATGAAGCTATTAAAGTAACCTCGGCTTTAATGTTCATCACAATTTAATGTTTTCTGATAAAAATCGTGAATATCAAATAATGCCGGAGATATTTAATCCAAATTAAACACAACCAATATTACTGGAGAACAACTGATCACTGAAAGCGTCAAATTAACAGTAAAAATAGATTTAATCGATTATGCCAAGTTATATTTAGTCAAATAAAAATGTATTGATAACACAAATAATTACAATGAAAGTCTTTACTTTGTAAATAAGCAAAATTATAATTTATGTATAAAACTTTCATTGTTAAAAATATCCTGAAAATGAATTGTAAAGTTATCTGCAAGCCATTAAATATTTCAAATCCCAAAATTCTTTCCTAAAAAGTGCATCTGAGATATAGTAATAGTTTCAAGATCGTTCACATGATTCTAATAGTTATTACAGAAATCAAATTATTTAGCTGATCGGAATATACCTAAAAAAGTGAAAATGTGTGTGTATCTGTGGTGCTTTGAAGGGCTAGGCATTTGACCTAGAGCTACCACATTCAGCGCAAATAAATTTTGATGGGTAAAAATATGACCATTTTATTTAAAAAATTAAGCAAGATTTTGACGGTTTTCTATAAAAATTTAGAAAAATATTGTTACACATTTATTCTTTTTTTACTTTTTTAATATTTAAAAATATGAGTTTTTAATGCTACCAATTTAATTGTGCTTTTTTTTCGTTAATTTTGGCAATATTTTAAATACATTTCTTTTGGATAATTTTTACAACACAATTCTTATAGAAATTCTTTACTTAAAAAAATGCTTCTCTAAGAATTCGTGAATAGAAAGTTATGTATACGAGATGTAGTTGAAATTAAACATAATCAATAATCCTGGAGTACCAACAGGTCGCCACTAATGGCTAGTGTGTACTAATAATAAAGATGGATGTATGTGTGTGTGTTGGCGCATACTTTTGAGAGTGGAAATGTGCACTTGGGAGTGATTTTTAATTAGAATTACAATTAAAAATGAAGCAAAATTCCTGAGTTTTCCCACGGTAACTTCCGAACATATTATACCACTGAAAATGGTTTTACATCATTTAATATTTAAAAAAAACTCTAATTATATTAATTTTTTTGCCATGTAAATCAAGTTTTAAAAAATACTTTAATCATATTTTCGAACAAGAATTGTAAGAATTCTGAACAAATATTAAAAATAACCTGTAACGGAAAATAATATAAAAACATAATAATTCTGGGGGCAAACCAAAATTATTGATAAAAGTTAGTATTAAATTTGCAGATATTTTTTCGTTTTCAATGCTATCCTGTTCTTAATACAAATCATTATTGGCAAAGTAGAATACCGTAAAGCAGGCGATGTATTTAGTTAATTAAGGAAAAAAAATCTGAAAAATATTTAAATTTCTATTTAAAATACTATTAACATGATGAAAAATGCCAAATTTTATATTGTTTTAGGCCAGAAATTAAGTTATATTTTTAAAAGGTTTGAAACAACAAAATGTATCCATTCATTTTTTAATACTAATTTTTGTGGAACTGATAGAAAAAAGGAAAATGCATTGTAAAATGAGCAGCAGAAGTCTTTTAAAATAATATGAATTTATACATCTATCAAACTTTGAAGCCTAAAAATATTTTACTGAAGAAGCCATTAAGATCAAATTACATAAAATATTTAATTACAAAACAAATTTTAGCAATCAGTAACTTTAGAGAATCATCTGGTGGTCATAAGCGAAAATACAAAATAATATTATTCATCATATTCAATAAAAATGAAGAATATATATAATGATAAGGAAACAGTTTTAAATAAAAAGAAAGTTCCATTCTGTTTTGACTAAAACTGAGCGATGAAAATTTGAATATTACTATCCTATAAAAACACGCGATTTTAGACCACTCCAATGATCGTCTCAAAGATAGCAAGCACCTGTGTTTCCTTAAGGCTGATTAATCTAAAATTATAAAATTGTTAATTGTCTTAAAATAGTGATACTCAAACTTCAGAATTCTGTCAGATTTTGCCATAGAAAATAGAAATACTTTTTTTTTTTTTTTCATTTAAAAATTGGAGTGTCATGAATATTTTACCTGAATGTGATTCCTTGGGACCAAAAAACTATATAAAATTTAGATTTCGTAATTTTTTAAGTGTATTAATTGACCGAAACAAATAATTTAATCGACGGCATTAAAATCCTTTTGAAAATAAAATTAAAAACTAAATTTTATACTGAATCAGAGAAATTTTTTATTGAATAAATTTTGAAGATATTGCATAGATTATGAAATTATTCTGTAGTGCACATAAGACTAATGTCGAGATTCCATTTTCTAAATTCGTTAAAAAAAAAAAAAAAAAAAAACACGCTTAGTTTTGACCAAAAAAAATAAATCTTTTTGTAATAAATGAAGTTTAATCACTTCCACTTTAATTTAGAGTTCAAATTTTATGGGAACTGACTGAAAATTAGAGAGATACATAATACAATGAACAGGACGGCTTGAGGTTTTTATATAGTATGAGATATATCTATCAAATGTTGAGCGAACATTTGAATCAGCTGGTGGCGAAAGGCGGCTAGTTATTATTAAAAATAACAACAATCAAATTTAGGTATGAAGTACTGAAGTTGCTACTCCTCATTTTATGTTCTCCCTGATTTAATCAATTTATCTTGATTTCTAGAGGGGGGTATATTTTTATGCTACATATAAATTACACAGGTATTTTTTCAATATGTGTGTAATTTTTTCAGTTCTTTTATGAAAAGTGAAAATTGATTATATTCCGAAAAAGGCGGATTATCAAATAAGGAAGGTAACGCTAAAAATGCTGAAAATTCGATTTTTTTTTTTTTTTTTTGTATATTATCCGATTTTATGCCTTGATTTAATCTAAAGGCAGTAGTGGATTTAGGTACTTTGTGGCCTTGGGCAGTACACGTTATGAGGTATCTCTTTTAATAAATTGGACGATTTAGTTTAATATTTCGACTTTTTTTCTAATATATCAATGATTTATAATAGGTTAAAAAATACAAACCATACAGTCAAATTAAAACTTAATTTTGATGAAATTAACTTATTAAAAAAACATTTTCTGAGCAAAAAAAAAAAAAAAAAAAAAATTAAGAGAAAATAACACTGCATACAAGAGTGCACCGGTGCTGCTACATCGAATACACTAATGGAATTATCAAAACTAGAAATAATCAATGGCCTTAAGTTTAAATTTCATAAAATGGAATAAAAAAAAATGAATTAAAAGATGAATCCGGCATGAAGACCTTATCAAGAGACATTTTCAGACAGGGATACAAACCAGAGATATTTTCTGTGAGGGGTCTGACTTTCTCCAAGTATTGGTCCTCCGAAACACGAAAATCCCAAGAAATTGTAGTTTTTTGAAGAAGAATTAGTATATAAAATACATTGACAAAAGAATCATCCATTAAAGAAAAAAAAAATGACTAATTTAGAAACAACTTTTTTGAAATCCTAATCTGAACTCAATCAAAACTAAATAGAACCACACCAAAATACTATAAGAAAATTGAACAAGCAATAATTAAGCTATAAATTAAGAAATGCAA
Organism: Argiope bruennichi; assembly: GCF_947563725.1. Lineage (NCBI taxonomy): Eukaryota > Metazoa > Arthropoda > Arachnida > Araneae > Araneidae > Argiope > Argiope bruennichi. The sequence continues at coordinate 39,347,458 of NC_079153.1, read as the reverse complement.
AGAAAACATACCAATTGAATTTAAATATCCTCCAAACGGATTTGTACTAAAACCAAAAGACAAAAATCAAACTTACCCCTGAATACAGGTATAATTGGAAAAATTTGAACTTTCCCGCGTTTAAGGTAGAAAACGCCTACAAAATGTCATCATCATCATCACACGATTAAAATGGGTCGATCTCAGCGCCATCTGTTATGTTGAAATAAAATCCAAAAGGAAAAGAAAATTAAAGAGAAAAAAAGAAAAAAAAAAAAAAAAAAAACTAGAAAAGCAAATATTCAATTGTGAAAAATGTAAGAATATAGATACGCCTTCATTTATTAATATTTAACCCTTATTATTCTTTGTAATTTCAATGTAACAAACTTGCAGCTTTTAATAACAAGGTGATTTATAGTGAATATTGACCATGTTTAATTTGAATTATGAGTTACTTTATTATGATTTGAATTATTTGTTGCACATTAATATTTTATGCAAAACTTGATGCTCTCAATAAAGGAAGAGTCTGCCTAACGAAACTGAGTCCATAATTTAGAAATGTCATTAAAATTTTAGGGTCGAATAATCTAATTCCATTACATGTTATCTTTCTTTTGCAATAATTTTATTTCATTTATAGCAATAATTTCATTTCATTTTTTATGCTTTATGTAAATTGCTTAGATAACCAGCAAGGTTTTTCCCCCCCTTACCTTTGAAGAAACGGGAAAAAAATCGTGCTATTAAATATATGATGAAAAAATGAAAATGGTTTGAATTGCAATGATTTCTGTTGTTTGAAAATCACACAACAAATATTTTTTTAAAGCTGCCACAATTAAAGAAAAAAAACATAGTATGACAATTAAATTGTAATAAATAAATAAACAGCGCATTTTAATTCTAAAATTGTATAAAAAAATTAAATTTGTGTTATAATATTTTTGAAAACAAGTGTTAAAAACATCTACATTTTGCTTCATTTTAAATTAATTAAAATTTCTACCAACATATTGTCCTAAAATGCACATTCGCACTTCTAAAGTATATTTGTGCCTAATTTCGTTCTAATTGGTATTGATATACTATAGGGCAGGATAGAATTTATTTTAATGATTTTCTATCCTTCAGAACCTCAACACACAAACGCAAATACTTTGTTTTATATGTATAAATTACATAAAATTCTTTCTTACCTGGAATGTCAAAATGTGCAAAATAGAACGAGGCACTGCGAAAAATATAATATGTAAAATCTCATTGTTTTTCCACGAAAATGATTGAAGATTTCTTTTTTTTTTATATACCATTTTGATACAACAACAAAAGTAAAGAGAAAAATAAATATTAAAGTATAATATTAAGGAGATAATATTTAAAACTTTTTTCATCAATTCCACTAATTCTCATTTATGTCACAAAGAATAATTATGTGTGGTAAGCTATTGGACCGAACAAGCTTGAAATTACACAATTAGTCAATTAATTTATTTATTCTATATTCCCAAATTGCATGAATTCATGGCACTAAAAATCTCTTTAAACTGAGGTTTATTTTAGTTAAAATAGTCTATTTTCTCTTTTAAAATAGTTTTTCAAAAGATTTTAAAGAATATTTACGAATTCTATATCCCTTTATATATATATATATATCTTTATATATATATGTGTTAAAACCGTGAACCCTTTCGCTGAAATTTCACATATTGCAGACGATTCCTGTGACCTGCCATCTGGAACTGCAATTTTGAGCGAAAAACAGAAGCAGACGAGAATATCACTTGATGTACAAGTTGGAAAAAAAGCAAAATAAAAGCGATAAATTAAGAAATAAAATAAAAGAGGTTCAACTTTGAGGGGGGGGGGTGGCACTTCAAGAACACGAAAAGCTTCCATAATGAGAATTCCACGGCGAAGTATTTTTTGATGTATAAGTGAAGCAATCAGAAAATCATCCAAGCGTTTGAATGAATCGGTTATAAGAAAATTTTAGCGTCTTTCCAGACTGATAGAAATCAGATAATATCATGTTTTATGCTTGCTGTTTCCGGCGAATTTGGAACCATCGTACTTTAACGTTTGGGTTATATATACAAGTTAGAGGTACTGGGGATAATGCGTGTTTAAATTTTTTCTCCGCCAATTACACGACAAGTTTTCGGGTTTCTGAATTTATTATTTTCTTTTTGTTTACATTAAGACATTTATGTCGTCTGCTGAAACTTTTAAAACTGGTTTTTTTTTAACACAATAAAGATGCTGATAATTTTCTATTATGTATATAAATTTATGATATTTAGAAGATTCACTTTTGATTATGCATTTGGTAATGATATGGTAAGATTGAAAGACTTTAAAATTTTGTTGATATTTCCAGCGTTACTTGGAATGGAATTATTTTCTTGTTTGTACTAAAGAAAAATTTAGAATTCGATTAGTGCCACAAAAACCTTTCTTCAGAATTTGGATGCAAAATTTGAAGTATAACATGATACTTCAAATTTTGTTAGTCATACTTTTTACAGTCATTTTTATAACAAAACAAACATTCCTTGCAAAGATGAAAGTTTTTACCTAAAAAATCATAGAAAGTCATATAATACCTGTGTTCTAAATCTTAAATTTAATTTCATATTCAGAGGGGTTAGTGAAGATGCATTGCAGAGTTAAGTTAAAGTAGAAAATTCTATTATCGCCACATGCTCTTTTGATAATTAATAGGATTTAGGTACTATGAAAAGAGCAAGGTAGTAAGGAAGATGAGGTTAACAAATAGAAAAAGAAAGTTATATAAAAAGAAGTGAAAAATTACGGATTTTCATAAAGTTTGCTAAGATATGGTCATCTATGCCAGCAACTTCTGATTTGAAGCTTCATTATAATCATTTTTTTAAAATATAATGATGATGATGATAATCTTGTAAGCAAACAATAACACTAAAAAATTCGGAAATTTCAAGTGATAACATTTATGAATTTTAAAATGCTGTTTAAGTGAGAATTTCTGAAATACAAAATTATATGTTTGTGCTTTAATTGAAATAATCTGCACGATTTTATTTTCAATACTATTTAATCAGCTGCGACCGATACAAACACATACATATACGCTCCGATTTTTAATTTTCTTTTATATCTGATCATTCTGTTGCAGCATTCATGTTTGGCACATTCCTTTTAATAGCCGCCTTTGGTGACCAGTTGGTTCACCGGAATTAATGGTTGCGAAAAATTTATACTAAATATTTTGTTTAATTTTATCTTAATAATATTTTTGTCTTAATAGTTTTGAAAGAACAAATGACATGAGAAATTTTGAGAAACAAACAAATTTGACAGACATATAACTTAACTTTCTAGGAACTCATTATGTAATAAATTTGCTCAATTTTTTCCAACAATGAAATTTACTATCATAAAATACACTATAGCTTTATAAACACAATTTTATAGCAGAAAAAAATAAAAAAAGAATTCAAAAGTTTAAAAAAGAATTCAACTATACTCGATACGATACAAATTAAACCTTGATTGTAATTACAATGAAATTTCGAAAATTTTGTTAAAGAAATATCATATAATGAAATCTATTCAACATGGAAAATAAACCACTTTTTCATATCTTTATTATCTACAAATAAATACCATCAGATTGAAACATTAGAAGCGACAGTGAAAACAATTTGAGTTTTACCCCAGCAAAATACGCTTGAAATTTTAAAAAAAATTATTAAAAATAGAGAAAAAAATAATACGATATAAAAATTTATGTAATTGAGATTATATTTTTTAAAGTTTTATTTGATGTAAAAATAATTTTTCTGAAGCGCGACAGTTATCGCGGAAAAAATTCTAATTTTGCTAAACTTCTAATCAATTAAAATTTTAAAAAAATATGAGATGAACATTTCCATCCTCCAAGACGTGTATGTGCCAAATTTGATGGCTCCAGATGAAACGTTCTGCCTTGAAGAGCGCCAGCACAAACATACATGGCGCACAAATCTTTATCTTAATGCTTTATATTATGAATATATTGTGAAAAAAACACGGCTAATTCTGAAACTACTATATGCTGCAACTCAGAACATAAACAGGACAAATTCATGACAAATATTTGCAACTAACAAAAGAAATATTTTAACCGAATTTATCATATGATTTGAATTTATTTCATTATACATAAAATGCTGCGAAAATTGCGTACATACAGCTACAATTGTAAATCAGTTGTTTGAAAATAATATAATTCATAGCCCTTTTTAAATTAACTGTAAAATAATCTTTCTGTAATCCGGTAGTTATCATGAAAGAGAACTATCAGATGAACGAAAACGTTGAATTAATGGAGGCTTATAAAAAAATGAATTTTAGTAACAGAATCTCTTTAATTGCATACTATTATTCGGGAAATAATATTATTTCAAAGTAATAGTACAGAATGTTCATTTTGGCGCTGTATTAGACAGACTGTTTGATTTGCAACTACCACTTGTGGTACAATCATTTTTGGAGAGCTGGTGCTCATTAGACCAATTTTTTTTAGATTACAATTAGAATTTTTACTAATTAAAAATTACATTTTGGTATTTTCTGTTATAACTTCCAAAAATAAATTTGCACAAAATTTATTTTTATACTATTTTAAAATTTAAAAAATATCTTTTAATTGATTTTTACATTTTTTTAAAACTTTTTTTTACATAATTTTTAACAGTAGTTTTTATTGTTACAATGGAGTTCAATCTGTTTTCATCGTTTCATCAAATATTTAAAATTGCATGAATTTCTTCCTTGATTGAAAGAAAAGCAAGAATGAATCTGACTATATTTGCAGTTTACACGAGGAATAAGAAAGTGAAGTTAGAAACCGAAAAGACAATGTACAATTTGAAACAGATTAACAGAACTCTTGAGTTTTAATAATACTATGATTTTATAGGATTTGACACTATTGGGTAAATCATGTGCTTAATAAATAGAACATGTGCAAGGCTATTTGTAGCTGATTGTGTGTGTTTAATCTAAGAAAAGATGCTTTCTTGTCTCTTTCTTATTTATTTTCGCACACACACACATATAACAACACACATGGACGATGATCACATATAAGGAAACACATAATATATACATTTAAAAGTAGAAATTACCGCTAAAAAAGAGCGAACGAATAATTCTTTTTGCAGCTAACAAAAGAGCGAGCGATTCCTGATTGCATCAGTTTCACACCAACTCTCAGGTTTAAGTGTTTAGAGTAAAAAAGCGTAAGTGTGCTTCCCTCGCATTCCAAATATACATATGGTTTAGAGCATATTGCGCCATTTATGTTCAGTATTAAACTTTACTATATGCATAAGTATACAAAGAATAAAAAAATACAAATAAAATAATTAAATGAAAAACAAAAAAATTATTAAAATAGCGCAGTTTTAAAGTCTGTCACAATCTGATGCTTAAAAGCATTTTGCCAAGGGAATCATCAACATCAAGTTATGTATAAGATAGTGAATTGTAATAATACACAACTAGAACTCCTGAAGAAACAATTTGTCGCCAAAGGCGGCTAGAATTCAATAAACATTCAAAATATGGGCGAAAATTTAAGCATCAACCTATAATTAGCGTCGAATTGAGATCACTGACATGTCTGACCTTGACGCTTCCCTTTCAGAAAACGCTGGATCACTGGAGAAGCTTGCAAGTTGCCGGATTATAGACACCATTATATTCATAACAGATTTTTAAAAAATGAATATATCCTCCGATTTCGATTTAAAATTATAAAATCCTTCTAATAAATTATTGTTCAAGTACAAATCAGCACATTAAATGAAATAATCATATTGAAAATTAAATGTTTTCACTAATTTTCTCCTTCTTGTATACCAAATAGAATGAAGAGAAAGTACTGTAAACGTTCAAAAAAATTTCTTTTCAGTCTTTAAAGAATTTCTATGTTTTCATTTTTTAATAAATGTGTTATTCCTCTCCCACCCCGCAAAAAAATTATGAATCTTGAGAAAGGACAAGAATGCTTAGAACGCTCAGATTTTTATCAAAGTCTCGAAAATGAAAATTGTGTGTTTCGTAGTATAGTAAAGAAAATCTGTACTTTTGTATTAATTGCATAGAATTGTCGAACAATAGTTATGAAATATCTATCATAAGCATGAATATAGCGGTTTTACTGAATTTTTTGTGCAACCTTTGGCAATTAATCGCTAGCTTGCAGAATACTCATGTACCGCTACAGTGAATTATTTATTACAGTGAGTATTTTAAAGGGCTTTTTTTTTTTCTCCCATACCGACTGAAAAGAAAATTGGACACAAAACTACAAATGTAGTCACAAAATCTCATAACAAATTTCATTTATTTAAGTCATTGTGTTTTTGCACTATGCCGTTTACAAGCTTGTATAAATACAGACTGGCAGATGATCCACCCCTTGACGTATGTGCTTCCTAATTTGAGAAGTTAAGGCTTTTAAGATGTTAAATCTATGCAACAAATTTTACCCATCTAGTTTTCTTAGTTTTGCAGTCATAGTGTTAAATTATATTCGGACAGCCATAATAGACATATGATCAGAATGGATTTCGTTTAAAATGTGATAGAAATCTAATAATTTGGTGTAAAGACTGCGTACAAAATTTCATCCGTCTATCTCAAAGCGTTTTTGAGTTATCATATTCTAAGACAGACAGACATTATTCAAAAATATACTTTTCCGACTTGGGGATTCTAGAAACATGTAGATTCATCAAAATTTCGAATTTTTTCAGGATTATAATAATTTCTCTTTGCATACTTCATAAACAAGAAAGGGCAACGGGGTGATGTTTCGGAATTCCACGAGCACCTCCATATTGTTATGAATCTGCGATGCGACTTCCCAGCATAGTGGGTTCCATAGGAGGTCCCAGAGCTTGGCGACCATTTGGCGACTTGGCGACGAATTTGGTGACTTTGACGCCAAAATAGATTATACCCGAAACATCGAGAATTTTCCCGATCCGTCCAATAGAAACGGAGATACGCCTCGAACGTTTTTGATTGATTGAGAGGCTTCTAGCCCCGCCTCCTGAGACCTATAAAAGGAGGCACCTGCAGCTGCCAGGGAGTCGATGGTCAGTCGAGTCGTGGACCGGTGGTGAATTGTGTTGTCGGAATCGACGGTGAATTGAGTCGTGGACCAATGGAGTCGAAGAGTAGTCGGAAGCGACGGTTAAGAACTCGTCTTTCAGGGACTAGCGGAGCAGCGACGGAGTAGGGCTGCTGTGTATACTGTTGTATGCTGCTGTGTATATTGTTGTATGCTGCACGTCTCGGCTGAAGATAATCGTCTTCTGTGCTGTATATAGTTGTCGTCTTTGTGCTGTCCTGTGTGTCTTCGTGTAAATAAACGTCGTTGTTTCATTTTCTACTGCCTCCTGATGATTGAGTGTTCTCCACACCATATAACTCCTACTATCCAAACGAACCCGGAAATTTCGTAACAATATCATAACTTGGAATAGCAATTATAATTTGTGATTTTGGAGGAAAGATTAACATGTTACTCTTTATTTCATGTTCCAGAAGATACTGAACATTTCTTTAGTTTACCAGACAAGTGTTCTGGACTTTTCTTACCGTCTCCAGAAGAGTATTCTGGAACTTTCTCTGCTTGTATAAAAGCAGAAGATTTATCAGTCACTGTATTCTCAGTTCAGAGTTCAGTTGATAAATTGGTTTAGCTCTACCTCTTGTGTGTGCCATTGAGTTCTATACTATAGTTTTACGTGACAATTATTCTCTTACCAAAAACAGTATAAAAACGGAAGCAACAACTTCGCTATATAAAATTTAGTATCAAGTATGAAGGTATTGGAATTGTAGATTTGTGACAAATTTTGCTGCCAATCAGTCAAAAAGCAACATTCAGAATGCATATTCGGTTTTCAATGAATTATGAAGCCCAAAACTTACTGTAGAGTGTTAATGTACAAGAAAGCTGAAGAGAGATTGTTCGCACTGAGTTTATTAAAAATATCCTTACCTACATAAAATTTTTCTCAAAACGAATGTTTCATTTCTTGCGCATGTGGTTCATTTCAGGCGCAAAAATTTTAGTTTATATTCGTAATGTTTCAAATAACATTCTGTTTTCAAAGATCAGTAATAATTTCTGTAACCATAAATGTTATGAAACCTGCAGTTAAGATCAGTTTTAGGATTTCGGGAAAATTTTGAGTCAGAATCGAAATTATGATACTTTTTTTTCCCTTTTAAAATTTAGTTCAAAAGATTTTATGGTTAAATTGAGAAGTTTTTGATTCCGCCTCAGCTCATTTCAATTGTTAGTCTTTTCTTTTTTTTTTTCTTTTTTCTAAATTAGGAAAGAAAAAAAAAAGCGATAAATTTGAGGAAGCTTTATATAAGCCATAGGTTTCCAAAGTGGTCCAGGTAGACCCCCAGGGGTCCATATTAGACCACACGGGGGTCCATGTAGATGTGAAAAGAAAACAGGGGTTCACAAGTTGTAAGTGGGGATCCACGAAAAATATTCTGGTTTTCATAATAAAGAACAAAAATTTTGGCTCGGATTTACCTATCAACGTAGGCAGGTAGCATCATTCAATAAGTAGATACTCAAAAATATTCGAGACTCAGTTCAAACACAGAATTGAATAGAATAGGACACAAGAAAATGTGCTACTTTTTTTTTTTCTTCTTAACACCCCCAATTTAGGGTGATATTTTTTAGGAGTTTTGGGAATACAGCAGAAATGTAGCAGCAGGGGGTCTACCGAAAATAGTAAAACTTTGAAAGTGGTCCACAAGAAAAAAAAGATTGGGAACCTCTGATATAAGCGATCAATTATGCTTCTTATATGTATATGCGATTGCCACATATTTAAATTAAAAATCATAAATCTCCATGTTCGATTTCATTTTCCCGTTTCTTGAAAAATTCTGTTTACAAATACAGAAATCTTGGTATGGTTATTTTTGTAATCGATGCAAAATATGGGGGAGGGGGGGTTGAAAAATGATCGAAAATAAAGGAAGTGATCTTCCCAAAACTTTCTTACATACTCCCTAATGAAAGTGTTATTCCAGAGAACTTGCATAACATTGACGTACAATGGTTAAGAAATATTTTGTGGCGTGAATTTTGCATTTTTACTGAATACATCGTATCATCTTTGGCGATTAATTCCTGTCATGCGGTTAATACTATCCGAAAATCGAATTTTTGCCTTAGACAAGTTTCTCCCAACGGAATGAAACAAAAATTTGACATAAAACTACAATTGCAATCACAAAATCACATATCAAATTTGATATATTTAAGTTATTGCGTCTTTGAGTTTTTGCGTTTACATATTTCTGAAAGAAAAGACCGATAGACAGTTAAGTCAATGTTGGATTTGGCTCAAGATTTCATAGGAGTCTATAATATTGTTACAAAATTTTTTTCTCCTACAATAAATACCGCCGATAAATCGTAATGAAGCAGGACATTTAATTGCTAGTTCAGCAGCTTTCTTGCTGTCTAATCCTCCAGTTTCTCTACTTGTCGGCGACTCCGACTACTCGCTCATACCCGACTTCTGACGATCCACACGACTTCATTGCAGCTTCAGAGTGCCCGTCTTTTATAGTTCCGGGAAGCGGGGCTAGAATCTTCAGACCAATCAGGGCGTGTCTGAGTGTATCTTAGT